>NC_083760.1:9559190-9569190 GCF_963514075.1 Conger conger | reverse complement strand
CAGGGCGCCCCCTGTCTTACCCCAGGGCGCCCCCTGTCTTACCCCAGAGCGCTCTGTCTTACCCTGGAGCGCCCCCTGTCTTACCCCGGAGCGCCCCCTGTCTTACCCCAGAGCGCCCCCTGTCTTACCCCAGAGCGCTCTGTCTTACCCCGGAGCGCCCCCTGTCTTACCCCGGAGCGCCCCCTGTCTTACCCCGGAGCGCCCGCTGTCTTACCCCAGAGCGCCCTGTCTTACCCCGGAGCGCCCTGTCTTACCCCGGAGCGCTCTGTCTTACCCCGGAGCAATCGGTGCTGCATCCCGGAACAGGAGCGGGCCAATCGGAGCGCTCGGTGCTGCATCCCGGAACAGGAGCCGGCCAATCGGAGCGCTCGGTGCTGCATTCCGGAACAGGAGCCGGCCAATCGGAGCGCTCGCTCCCCGCAGCGCGAGCGCCTCGTTTGACCTGCCGTTTCCCCGCTCTGCGCTGGGCCAACACGGCCGTCTCCTGAGTGGCCCAGCACCAGCCCCTGTGTGTGAGTCACAGAGGAAGTATTTCACTCCCGAGCAGAACCCCTCCCCCCCCCTCACCACGGCCCAATGGGGCTCAGACACTACCGCGTGTCCTGGGGTCCCCCGCCCCGCAGAGCAGGGGCTCCCCCCCAAGAGTACCCCACCAAGAATAGACATTTCCAATTTAAACATTGCTTTGTTAATAGTTCCATATATCATGACATATTTTTTAGTATTTTAGTAAGATTGTCATCATTGAAATGTTATAAATGTAATTTCTATGAAATTCCAGCATGTCTTTGACATCATGGCTCAGATGTGCTCCCCTGGACCGGTGTGTTAAATGTTGTGAGTGTTGGATAATGGTGTCAAATACGCCACTGTTTTATTGAGCTGTAGTATCCTTGGCCACATTGTAGTCATAAAGGGGGTTTATAAAGTTCAGAAATCGAGGGAGTGAGCCGTGTTTAAAACCTCTTTCAGCACCTGCATTCGTTTAATTAGGTGCCTCAACTTGCCTCTGTTTGACTTTGGTTTCAACATCAAATAAGAGCTGACTTTCATCATCCGACCGCCATCTTGGAACTGAAAGAGCTGTTTTTTTTAACCCCTTAAGGGTGTGAGGTCACAAACGTGTGATTAGAATATTCAGTGAAGTGAACATTCTAATGCTGATGTCACAATGCTGGGAACTGAACAACGGAGTTCTAGAACACTGGCTTAGATTTTGTTATTGTTATTTTTTTGAAACATCACAGAAAAAGTACTCTTCAACGTGTTAAAGAGAAATGAATGCTTCAACTGTACATTTTTTGAGCTTGTTTTGTTGATGCTGAATTTCGGACATATTTGAAAGGGGGGCTCGAGACAGTGCTTAAGAAATGAAGGAGGGCAGGGGTGGGTGGTGAGGGGGTTGGGAGTTTGAAGTCCGTTGGTTGGGTGTGGGCTTCTCTGGAATTTGGTTAAATTCCCCCCTTGTAAAAGGGGGTGTGATTATCTTCCACCTCGTGTGTGTTTCAGTGGAACTCTGAGTGGTGAGGCTCTCTTTATGCAGTCTGAAATTCATTAAATGTTGAAATATGCTTTTTAATTATATTGCTCAGGGCTCAGTGCATAGCCGTAACATCCTTCCTCTCTCTCGATCCATCTCTCTCTCTCTCTTTCACTCATTGTCTCTCATCCTATTCTCCCTCACCCTCCTTTCTTCATCTTTTTTTCGTTTTTACTTATTCTCCCTCGCCTCTCTCTATCTCTCTCTCTTTCTTTCTCTCTCTCTCTCTATATCTCTCTCTCTTTCTCTCTCTCTTAATTACTCTCTGTGCTGAGTCATCGGCTCCTGGTCTCCTTGCTCTAGTCGGTTGTCAGCGGGGAAATCAGTTGAGTTAGCTATCTGCAGGGGCTGCTTCTGGTTAGAAGCATCCGCTCTCCCTCTCTCTCTCTTTCTCTCCCTCCCTCTCTCTCTCTGTTCCCCTCCCTCCATCCTGTCCTCCCATCCCCCCTTCCCCTCCCTCCTCCCTTGTGGCCGTAAGGTGATTCATTCATCAATGATTAATAATTGGTTGGGACAGGTGAGATGGAGAGGCAATTTGTTGAGAGTAGGGTCCGGGTTCCGTGCCAGGAGAGGGAGGCCGGGCCCTGTGGAGGCCAGTGTCACTCGCCCGCACCTCTCTGCAGCCTGTCCTCAAGGGCGTTTAAAAAAGACTTCTCCTGCCCCACCTCTTACAGAGGACCTGGCCCCTCTCTCTCGCTCGCTCTCTCTCTCTCTCGCACTCTCTCTCCCTCTCTTGCTCCCTCTCACTTTCTCACTCTCTCTCTCTCTCTCACTCCCTACCTCTCTCACTCACTCTCTCTCTCTCTTTCTCTCTCGCACCCTACCTCACTCACTCACTCTCCCTCCCTCTCTCTTTCACTCTCACTCCCTCACTCTCTCTCTCTCACACCCTACCTCACTCACTCACTCTCTCTCACTCTCTCGCTCTCACACCCTACCTCACTCACTCTCGCTCCCTCTCTCTTTCATTCTCACTCCCTCACTCTCTCTCTCACACACCCTACCTCACTCACTCTCTCTCCCTCTCTCTTTCACTCTCACTCCCTCACTCTCTCTCTCACGCCCTACCTCTCTCACTCCCTACCCCTCTCTCTCTCCCTCCCTCTCCCTCCCACTCCCTCTCTCCCTCCCTCTCTCTTTCATTCTCTCCCTCCCTCCCTCCCTCCCTCTCCCCTCTTAATTTCGCCTTTATTGCCCTGCCGGATATTAAACACACCATCTGAGATTATGGAACAAAGAACGCCCTTGGGTGTAGTGTGGAGTGTGTGTTTGTCACGGTGGGTCTGCTCGGAGGCAGTTCTCTGTTCTCTTCTGTGGTGTGTGTGTGTGTGTGTGTGTGAGTGAGAGAGTGTGTGTGGGTCTTGTGATGTGGTATGGCGTGTTTGTGTTTGTCGGTAGTGTGATGTGATTTGGGGGGTATTTGTGTTTGCGTCAGTGTGTGTGTGTGTGTGTGTGTGTGTGTGTGTGTGTGGAGGGGTCTGTCTCGGCCTGCGCAGTGCAGTCAGGGCGCGTGAGGAAGAGGAAGATGAAGAGAGCAGGATTGATGGTTTTGGGGCCCTTCTGAAGATCCTGTAATTGCTGTTGCAGCTCCATCTTTTATCTCCTCTCTCCCTCTCTCTGCTAAACTGGCTGCTAATGAAACACTGGAACATGAGTGAGACAATCAGACCAACCGCCACACTCAGGCCCGGTCCTCCGAATTTCATTCTCTGAGCTCATTCTCTCCGTTTCTCTCTCTCTCTCTCACACACAGACACACACTCACACACTCTCACTCTCACATACACACTCTCTCTCACACACAGACACACATACACCATCATGCTTTCTCACACAAACCCACTCCTACACTCTCTCATACACCCACCCACTCACACAGTCACAGACACTGTCATGTTCTCTCTCTCTCTCTCTCTCTCTCTCTCTCTTTCTCTCTCTCTCTCTCACACACACACACACACAGGCACACACACTGTTTTGCTCTCTCACACACACGGTCATTCTCTCTACGCACACACACGCGCGCACACACGCACACACACACACACACACACTCCATCCCAGGAGGACCAGGCTGTGAGGAGATGGGCAGTGCTCCGGGGCGGGAGGAGGGTAGGTGGAGGGGTAAATGGATTCATTGAGAGACGGAGGGTGAGCATCATGCGGCTCAGTGTCGATTAGCCGACACCTCGTACGTTCACATTCACCATCAGCACTTTCCCCCGCCTGGCGCCCGTCTCCCCCGGCGATGCAAGCCACCCTCTCTCCGTGATGCGTGCACCATTTGTAGCGGCTGCTCTGTGTCATAGTGCTCATAGCGGCTGCTCTCTGTCGTAGCGGAGGCTCTGTGTCGTAGCGGCTGTTTTGTGTCATAGTGCTCGTAGCGGCTGTTCTGTGTCATAGTGCTCGTAGCGGCTGCTCTGTCATAGTGGCTGTTCTGTGTTGTAGCGGTTGTTGGGCCTGCTCTGTGTCATAGCAGCTGTTCTGTGTCGTAGGGGCTGCTCTGCTCTGTGTCGTAGCGCTCGTAGCGGCTGCTCTGTGTCGTAGCGCTCGTAGCGGCTGCTCTGTGTCGTAGGGGCTGCTCTGCTCTGTGTCATAGCGCTCGTAGCGGCTGCTCTGTGTCGTAGCGCTCGTAGCGGCTGCTCTGTGTCGTAGAGGCTGCTCTGCTCTGTGTCGTAGAGGCTGCTCTGCTCTGTGTCGTAGCGCTCGTAGCGGCTGCTCTGTGTCGTAGAGGCTGCTCTGCTCTGTGTCATAGCGCTCGTAGCGGCTGCTCTGTGTCTCGTAGGGGCTGCTCTGTGTCGTAGAGGCTGCTCTGCTCTGTGTCATAGCGCTCGTAGCGGCTGCTCTGTGTCTCGTAGGGGCTGCTCTGTGTCGTAGCGGCTGCTCTGTGTCACAGTGTGACAGCTGTTCAGGGGTCCAGGACGCAGGGCGCTGGCAGCCTCCCGTCGAGCCGCGCAGGGAGCCCCAGGAGAGACAGCCCCAGGAGAGACAGCCCTGACGCCATCACCGCCGCCGTCAGCGACGGTCTCCACAGCTGCTTTCCTTTCCGAACGTCTCAAACGAGCGCGCGTCAGGAGCAGAGTGCGTCGTGATGGAGACCGCTTTCATCCCATGCAGGGCTTCACTTTTGTGTTTTGACAGTTTCAAAAAAATATATATATATATTTTCCTCAAACTCTCGACAGTTCATCGGCAGAACGGCCTGTCCTTCAGACAGTCTGTAGTGTGTGTTTCTCCCCGGTAACAGCACTGAGAGGGTGTCTGCTCCGCTTCCGTCCGTGGCTAACGCGGGGCTGTGCGTGCCGTGTTTGCCGAGGCGGTGGCAGTGTAACCGTACCCCCAGTCTCAGTTGTGCTTCGCTCTGGCCTGCTATGAAGCGCTCCGGTGCTGCAAGTGTTGCCGGGACACTGGCGGTACTAAGGGGGCGTTTGACCTTTTGTCTACAGGGGAGATGGAGGAGGACATGGAGAACCCCGAAATCATCGATCTCCCCGAGAAACAGAAACACCAGCTCAGACACAGAGAGCTGTTCCTGTCCCGCCAGCTCGAGTCTTTACCTGCCACACACATCAGGTATCGTACCTCACCTTTACACACCTGTACACACCCACGCACACACACACACACACACACACACACACACACACACACACATCAGGTAACACACCTGTACACACATCAGGCAACGTACCTCACCTGTACACTCACACACACATCAGGTATCGTACCTCACCTTTACACACCTGTACACACCCACACACACACACACACACACACACATCAGGTATCGTACCTCACCTTTACACACCTGTACACACCCACACACACACACACACACACACACACACACAAACATCAGGTATCGTACCTCACCTGTACACACCTGTACGCACCCACCCACACACACACACACACATCAGGTATCGTACCTCACCTGTACACACACACACACACACACACACACACATCAGGTAACACACCTGTACACACATCAGGCAACGTACCTCACCTGTACACACACACACATCAGGTATCGTACCTCACCTTTACACACCTGTACACACACACACACACACACATCAGGCATCGTACCTCACCTTTACACACACACACACACCCATCAGGTAACGTACCTCACCTGTACAGGCCTGTACACACACACACACACACACACTCATACATCAGGTAACACACCTCACCTGTACACACACACACACACATCAGACATCAGTTAATATACCTTATCTGTACCCACACACACACACCAGGTAAAACAGCTCACCTGTACACACATCCAAGTAAACGTACCTTACCTGTACACACCTGCACACGCATGTACTCACACACCAGGTAATACAGCTCACCTGTATGCACCTGCCTTACACATCAGGTAACAGCTCTCATGTACATGTGTACACACATGCATCACGTAACAGCTCTCATGCACGCACCAGTCACACACACACACACACACACACACACACCAGGTATCACACCTGGCACACACACACACACACACACACACACACACACACACACACACACACACCAGGTATCACACCTGGCACACACGTAAGGGAAAACATGAAAATAAGCTCAGTTTTATTTGTATAGCTTTGTTTACAGTGACTGTCTCAAAGACACTTTACAAGCATCTCGCCTCTGCTTCCCTGCCACGCGGGGAGGTAGTACACGTATAGCACCTGGCCTACGAGTGCATCTTTCTTTGCTTTATCGAGCCGCTTAATTATCTTCCCTTGAGACCAGATGGCCCGATGCCCACATTCTCCACCAATTACACTGGCTGGATGTTATCTGCGTGTCCGTCGATGAAGTGTGGGAGGAGGGTGGTCGTCTCAGCGTAGCGAACGGGTTTTATTCTGGAATTTAATTTTAACTTGGGAAAAAAAAAATTATTATTATTATTTTGCACACCGCCAAGCCAAAAATAACTGAACAGCTCTGCTGGAGCACTATCCGAACTGCCTCTTATGCCAGCACTAAATCAAACAAATTGGAGCCGGCTTCAAAATGGTAATACTTCAGTTTAAACAAACCTTACCCGGCGGTCAGTTTTTTCTTTTTTTTTTTTTTTTTCTTTTTTTTTTACGAGGAGAGGTCGGAAACGCACTGCAGGCGCCAGACAAGGCAGGTTCTCAGGACTTGCAACTCTCCCACTGCCTCATTTTCACCCTCACTCCACCAATCTGCTTCGCCCCGGTTAGCTGATTGAGATCCAGTAATCCCTCCCTCCAAGAGAATTCTGGGAAATGTAGTCGGCGGAGGAGCGGCCATTTTACGCCCGTTCCTCCCGCCGTCTGACGGCACACAAATAGGAATGAGACGAGGAAGAAACGTTCGAATGTGCAGTGCAAATGTGCAAATATATTAGATGCGTTGTTTTTGTTGTTTGTTTCTGCCCTGCTAATTGTCTGTTTTTAAGTGTTTTAACAAGTGGTTTCTGCTGATGTATTAGCCTTGTATTATATTTTTGCTGTCATTCCCAGTGAAGTGAAATGTGAAGATTTGGCTAATTAGTAAATAAGCTGAATAATTTTGGCCCGGGTTTAATTTTCCTGCGACGGATTGCGGTGTTGACACTGTGGCAGATGCGTTATTAGCTCTGTCCCGTTGAAAATGAAAAGCAGGTCAGATCAAAAGCAGTTACACGGGCCTGATGTTTGATGTATGGTGTGCTTTAACTTCACAAAATGAACTAGTTAATCAAGGCTTATACAGACTTACGTGTGTGTATGTGTGTGTGCGTGTGTGCGTGTGTGAGATTCTCCACGAACGGCAGAAGTTGGCTGTGATTTCCGTGATGAATGGAGATCTTAAAAGCTACTGGCGTTTTGGGCTGATGAGGCTGATTTGATTGATTGTACTGATCACTGTGATTGATTAGGCTCTGTTCTCTTGTTGAAGGGGTAAGTGCTGTGTCACCCTGCTGAACGAAACGGAGGCTCTCAAGTCCTACCTGGACCGGGAGGTAGGTCCCCTGGTGTCATAGCCAGGCTTCTGTGTGTGTGTGTCTGTGTCTGTGTCTGTGTCTGTGTCTGTGTGTCTGTGTGTCTGTGTGTGTGTGTGTGTGTGTGTGCGTGTGTGCGGGTGCGTACTTGTGTATCTGTGCTTTGCCAATGTGAGTTTTTTAAATCTCATGTATGTTTGTGTGTTTGTATGTCTTTGATTATTGTGTGTTTGAGAGCGAGGGAGTGTGTGTGGCAGAAAGAGTCAGTGTGTGTTTTTGCAGCAGAGAGAGAGAGAGAGAGAGAGAGAGAGCGTGTGTGTGTGTGTGTGTGTGTGTGTGTGTGTGTGTATGTATATGTGGCAGAGTGTGTGTTTGTGTGTGTATGTATGTATATGTGGCAGAGTGTGTGTGTTTGTGTGTGTATGTATGTATATGTGGCAGAGTGTGTGTGTTTGTGTGTGTGTATGTATATGTGGCAGAGTGTGTGTGTTTGTGTGTGTATGTATATGTGGCAGAGTGTGTGTTTTTGTGTGCGCGGGAGTGCAACTTGTGTGTCTGTTTCTGTATAAATTATTCAGCCTGTTGACCCAGAATGTTCTGAGCACACTGTGTAATGAGGAGCCGGGAGGCTGTGCTTGGAGGACTGCTCTCGGAGAGGGCCGGGCACAGATTGCAGATACACAGCTTATTTCATCTTCTCCTATACTTCAGAGGACCGGCTGCTTTATTTCATACTCTCCTATACTTCAGAGGACCGGTTGCTTTATTTCATACTCTCCTATACTTCAGAGGGGACTGGCTGCTTTATTTCATCTTCTCCTATACTTCAGAAGACCGGCTGCTTTATTTCATACTCTCCTATACTTATGAGGACCAGCAGTGAAACTGGTGGCATTGGTGGGGTTCCCATTGCTTACATGGTAGTTGAGTAATTAAGAAAGTTTTCACATTATTGTCCAATAGTCCAGGAGCAGGGAGTTTAAGAAATGGGGGGGGGGGCACGGTTCCCCTTGCTGGATGGTTTGGGAACACCCCAAGGTTTGGAGCAGGTACGCTTCACACTGTGGTGAACAGATTGTCACAGCAAGGGTGTTAATTTGTGAGTTTCCTGCAGTTTGTTTTATTATTTGAATTTAATAGTTTTTTTTGTTTCTTTTAATCCCACCTATTAATTTAATTAATAAAGATGAATGGTGGAACCAGCCTGCTCGGGATTATCTTTAGTGTCTATCAACGCTGGTTTTTACCCATAATGCCATCTGTCACCGCCACAGGGGGATGTGACAGCATCGGCGTGGTAATAATGACCCCCCCCCCTCCCCCACCCCCACCCTTACCCCACCTTAACCCCCCCCCTCCTCCATTTCTCCCCTCCAGGACACATTCTTCTACTCCCTGGTTTACGACCCCCAGCAGAAAACCCTCCTTGCAGACAAGGGAGAGATCCGCGTCGGGAACAAGTACCAGGCGGACATCATGGACCTCTTGAAAGAGGGTGCGTGTTCCACTCTGGGAAGGGGTGCTGGGGCTTAGTTCATTTGGTTTTAACTAAGATGGGGGGGGAAACTGCTTTTCCCTTTTTTAAGCCTTTGAAGTGTAGGGTTATTATTATTTTTTTTTCATGCTTTTCCAAAATTCTTAGTCGGTATCCTAGAACTCCTTTGCTTTCTGTTACCTGTATAGATTGATATATTAGCGTCATGCAATCACATATTTGTGCTCTTGCACCTTAAAGGGTTAAGAGTTTTATATTCAAAACCTGATGTTTATTTGCCCCTTATTTGTTGTTTATTTTAACCTTATTTTCCCATCTCCCGAGAGGCAGGATAATGCGGCAATTGTTTAAATCTATTATTGAGATATACCTACAGTAATAAATGCAAAATTAAGCTGGTAGATTCAGTTAAACAGTGGTTAATGCCTGCATAATCAATACGAATGCGTGTAGTAGCATTCTCCCGGGTGTAAAAGTTACCACTTCTTATTTTCACTGTGTCCAGACTATCATTTCTTTTATTAAGTTAATGCTAAGGGCATTTGTACATTGAATTACATGCATAATGCATGTACATTTTCTTGAATTATCACAGTAATTGTGTCAGTGCTTAGGAGCTTCTACGGCAAGCTCGCAAACTCACCAGATCTGCAGTTCATTTGTTTTTCCTGTCGTGTTCCACATGTCAATCAACATGCACACCCCTCATTTTATTGGTTAAAAAAATAAAACACAAAAAAACCCCCACGCTCCCAGCCCAAGTCACATGATGCTTGGTTTGCTGACTGCGCAGTAAATTCTGTGGCCACGGAAACTATTTCTAGTTAATTCATAAATGCCCAGATCGGTTTTCAGAATGCCCGGTTCCAAATGCAACAGCGGAAATTCGCTTTCCGGCGGTGAGCTCCCACAATTCCATCCGTGACTGTCCCGCCCCCCCCCACCCCCCCTCTGATCGCCCAACCGAAAGCGGGGGGGCCTCGTGAGGGGTGTAAGT
>NC_083760.1:9544190-9551690 GCF_963514075.1 Conger conger | reverse complement strand
AACCGTCTGTCTGCTCTCTCTCTCTTCAGCTCCCGTGGAAGTCGCTCACCAGTATTATCGAGTACTACTACATGTGGAAGACCACTGACAGATATGTACAGCAGGTACGTGACTAATGCTTTCTGCGCTTTCAGTAACACTTTATTTTACAGCCCGTTAATTACCTCGTATTTACTGGGTAATGATTAGGTAACTACTTTGATTTCAGTGGTACATACTATGAAACAAAGCCAGTAAGTACCACATGTAAGTGCTGTGTAAATATCTTTTACAGCCAGTTTTAGAGTACTTACCTAGTACATACCTGGTAAGTACTAGATAATTCACAGGGCTGTTAAATGAATTGTTACCATGCTGTCTGCTGGAGGTCAAAGGGTGGTTATGAGATTTATTTTCTCTCTCTCTCTCTACCTCTCTTTCTCTCTTCCCCCTTCTCTCCCTCCCTCCGTCCTTCCTTACTTCCCTCCCTCTATCTCTCTCTCAAATTATTTTATTGGCATGACAAAATGAGCATTCGTATTGCCAAAGCATGACACGGAACGTGTTAAACAAAGAATAGTAGCACTGTAATATGACTGAGTCTAAAGTAACAGGATCTCTCTCTGTCACAGAAACGGTTAAAAGCAGCTGAAGCTGAGAGCAAGCTGAAGCAGGTCTACATCCCAAACTAGTGAGTACATCGCCCACATGGGGCCGAGATTTAACCTCTGACTTTCAGAGGCTGAGAATTTCATCTTTACTTTTCCCCCCTGCTTTTAACCTTGACTTTAAAGAGTTCACGAACTCATTTCGGAAAATTAGTTTCAGCCATCGCCGAACTGCGTCTGAAGTAAAAGAGAAAAAAAAATCGCTCTTGCCTGTAATTGTGAGTCAGAGTTCAGAACGAATGTTGATCGTTCCCCAGCCAGAGTGGAGCTGCCAGTCAAAGTTGCTAGTGGGCGGGGCTATAGGTCTCATCCAATGAATGCAGAGGTGGGGCACTGTGCGTCACTGTACTCAGTGTTTGTTGTGCTGCGTGTTAATCTGCTTTGCAGTGCTGAGACTTGGCGTGTTGTGTGTTTTTCTGTGTGTCGCTGTGTCGGGGCTATTCCCTGGAGGTTGCACCACAACCCCTCTTGTATTGTTTTCTTTCTGTGTGTGTTGGTAAACCAATTTCTGCTGTTGGTTTCCGGACGGGTATAAATGTGCCAAAAATGGCCTAATTGTGTTTTCCATGGGTCATATCTGAGCTATGTAATGAGTAATGTGTTTATCTTTACGCCGTGAGAGAGTGCTCTCCGAGGATCCAAATAAAAGGACACCACAGACATGTTTGGAGATATGACTCCCTAAAATAAATGGGTCCCCAGTGAACAAAGTGCATTTCTCGCATCAAACATCTCCAAAATGAATGTAGGGGCATGTTTTCTGATGCCAAATATGAATTCTACATATAACATTACTGCTAGATGCAACTTCTTCAGAGTGTTTCTATAGGTACAGTTGTGGACCTCGAGAAAATCACATTTTGTGCCATAACGCATTTTTCATCGCAACCAAAATTTTAATGGCTCTCCTGGCAAAACAAACTGTAGTACGAAGCTCAAAATTTCAGGAGTTGTATATCTCACAATTATCTACCAAATCTACCAAATTTACCAAATTCAAGAGATGCTGTGGTGCAACCTCCTGGGGTTGGCATGAAGTAGCCCTGTTCTGTTTGTGCCTAGCGGGTCTCTGTAAGGTACTCTTCATTCCTGTACGGTTCTGCAGTGTGGTGATGGCAGTGTTGATGCACACAGGCTTTGTAACCCTCTTCTGCCCGTTCTCCACCCTCCTTGTCTCCGTTAGCAACAAGCCCAACCCAAACCAGCTGAACGTGAACAACGTGAAGCCCGGTTTGGTGAACGGCGCCGCCGCCGCGGCGGTACCGGTGCCCCCGGGTCAGACGGCCGGGCTGGGGAGAGCGTGCGAGAGCTGCTACAGTGAGTCCGGTTCTGTAGTCTTCCCTCTGTAGACTCCAGCTTTTCCTTACAGTAGAGTGCTACAGTGAGTCCGCTTCTGTAGTCTTCCCTCTGTAGACTCCAGCTTTTCCTTACAGTAGAGTGCTACAGTGAGTCCGCTTCTGTAGTCTTCCCTCTGTAGACTCCAGCTTTTCCTTACAGTAGAGTGCTACAGTGAGTCCGCTTCTGTAGTCTTCCCTCTGTAGACTCCAGCTTTTCCTTACAGTAGAGTGCTACAGTGAGTCCGCTTCTGTAGTCTTCCCTCTGTAGACTCCAGCTTTTCCTTACAGTAGAGTGCTACCGTGAGTCCGCTTCTGTAGTCTTCCCTCTGTAGACTCCAGCTTTTCCTTACAGTAGAGTGCTACAGTGAGTCTCCTTCTGTAGTCTTCCCTCTGTAGACTCCAGCTTTTCCTTACAGTAGAATGCTACAGTGAATCCCATTCCATCTGTAGTCTTCCCTCTGTAGACTCCAGCTTTTCCTTACAGTAGAGTGCTACAGTGAGTCCAGTTCTGTAATCTTCCCTCTGTAGACTCCAGCTTTTCCTTACAGTAGAGTGCTACAGTGAATCCCATTCCCATCTGTAATCTTCCCTCTGTAGACTCCAGCTTTTCCTTACAGTAGAATGCTACAGTGAATCCCATTCCCATCTGTAGTCTTCCCTCTGTAGACTCCAGCTTTTCCTTACAGTAGAGTGCTACAGTGAGTCCAGTTCTGTAATCTTCCCTCTGTAGACTCCAGCTTTTCCTTACAGTAGAGTGCTACAGTGAATCCCATTCCCATCTGTAATCTTCCCTCTGTAGACTCCAGCTTTTCCTTACAGTAAAGTGCTACAGTGGGTCTGCTTCTGTAGTCTTCCCTCTGTAGACTCCAGCTTTTCCTTACAGTAGAGTGCTACAGTGAGTCTGTCTCCTTCTGTAGTCTTCCCTCTGTAGACTCCAGCTTTTCCTTACAGTACAGTGCTACAGTGAATCCCATTCCCATCTGTAATCTTCCCTCTGTGAACTCCAGCTTTTCCTTACAGTACAGTGCTACAGTGAATCCCATTCCCATCTGTAATCTTCCCTCTGTAGACTCCAGCTTTTCCTTACAGTAGAGTGCTACAGTGAATCCATTCCCATCTGTAATCTTCCCTCTGTAAACTTCAGCTTTTCCTTACAGTAGAGTGCTACAGTGAATCCCATTCCCATCTGTAATCTTCCCTCTGTAGACTCCAGCTTTTCCTTACAGTAGAGTGCTACAGTGAATCCCATTCCCATCTGTAATCTTCCCTCTGTAGACTCCAGCTTTCCCTTACAGTAGAGTGCTACAGTGAATCCCATTCCCATCTGTAATCTTCCCTCTGTAGACTCCAGCTTTTCCTTACAGTAGAGTGCTACAGTGAATCCCATTCCCATCTGTAGTCTTCCCTCTGTAGACTCCAGCTTTTCCTTACAGTAGAGTGCTACAGTGAGTCTGCTTCTGTAATCTTCCCTCTGTAGACTCCAGCTTTTCCTTACAGTAGAGTGCTACAGTGAATCCCATTCCCATCTGTAATCTTCCCTCTGTAGACTCCAGCTTTTCCTTACAGTAGAGTGCTACAGTGAATCCCATTCCCATCTGTAATCTTCCCTCTGTAGACTCCAGCTTTTCCTTACAGTAGAGTACTACAGTGAATCCCATTCCCATCTGTAATCTTCCCTCTGTAGACTCCAGCTTTTCCTTACAGTAGAGTGCTACAGTGAATCCCATTCCCATCTGTAATCTTCCCTCTGTAAACTTCAGCTTTTCCTTACAGTAGAGTGCTACAGTGAATCCCATTCCCATCTGTAATCTTCCCTCTGTAGACTCCAGCTTTTCCTTATAGTAGAGTGCTACAGTGAATCCCATTCCCATCTGTAATCTTCCCTCTGTAGACTCCAGCTTTTCCTTACAGTAGAGTGCTACAGTGAATCCCATTCCCATCTGTAATCTTCCCTCTGTAGACTCCAGCTTTTCCTTACAGTAGAGTGCTACAGTGAATCCCATTCCCATCTGTAGTCTTCCCTCTGTAGACTCCAGCTTTTCCTTACAGTAGAGTGCTACAGTGAGTCTGCTTCTGTAATCTTCCCTCTGTAGACTCCAGCTTTTCCTTACAGTAGAGTGCTACAGTGAATTCCATTCCCATCTGTAATCTTCCCTCTGTAGACTCCAGCTTTTCCTTACAGTAGAGTGCTACAGTGAATCCCATTCCCATCTGTAATCTTCCCTCTGTAGACTCCAGCTTTTCCTTACAGTAGAGTACTACAGTGAATCCCATTCCCATCTGTAATCTTCCCTCTGTAGACTCCAGCTTTTCCTTACAGTAGAGTGCTACAGTGAATCCCATCCCCATCCCATTCCTTCGACCAGAGAGTGCTACAGTTGGTAACACTCTATTTTATAGACTGATAACTACCTGGCATTTACTGTGTAAGTGCCAGGTACTTATAGAGTAACTATTATGATTTCAGAGGTACGTAAGTGCTCTGAAATGGGTTGTAAAATGTGTGTACATAGTACTTGCATATGGTACTTACTGACTTTGTATCATAGTATTTACCAGTGAAATCAAAGAAGTTACCTAATAATTACACTAGTAGCTGTGTATTTCCTCACTAAAGACTAGGTAGTTACCAGGCTGTAAAATAAGCCGTTAGCCTAAAGTTTGTAGTCCTAAAACCCGGAAATGAGTTTTTTTGAGCCGTGGGTTTCCACAGTAGATTTCCAATGCTTTCAAATTTGCGTTTCATATATTGACAGGTGTAATTTAACTTTAACCAAACATAAAACTCTGAAGCTCATGTTAACCGCAGGCCATATTTTTTTGCCAGAAATCCCTATGTGTGGTAAAAAGGCATGGGAAATCTGTCGAGGGGAACCCAGTGGCGGAAATAACTATCCGGGGTTGGCTGACAAAAAGACGTCATCACTGTAACGCTCATGCCTAGAGGCTGTAGGGACACTGTATGTTAGAGTCACATCTGTAGTGACTCTTTAACGGGCCTGTAGCGTAGTGGTTGTGGTAAATGACTGGGACCCGCAAGGTCGGCGGTTCGATCCCCGGTGTAGCCACAATAAGATCCGCACAGCCGTTGGGCCCTTGAGCAAAGGCCCTTAACCCTGCATTGCTCCAGGGGGGATTATCAACTGTACGTCGCTCTGGATAAGAGCGTCTGCCAAATGCCAATAATGTAATGTAATGTAATGTGATGTCATATCACTGTGCGTGAGAGATCTCTGTGGTGGTGTGTGCAGCGACCAGCTCGTACCAGTGGTACTCCTGGGGCCCGCCCAACATGCAGTGCCGCCTGTGCGCCTCCTGCTGGACCTACTGGAAGAAGTACGGCGGCCTGAAGATGCCCACGAGACTGGACGGGTGAGCGGCCCGGCCCAAACCGCAGCAGCAGCGTACGTCTCTCTCTCTCTCTCTCTCTCTCTCTCTCTCTCTCTGTGTCTCTCTCTCCATCCCTCTCTCTCTCTCTCTCTCTCTCTCTCCCCCTCTCTCCCTCTCCCTCTCTCTCTCTCTCTCTCTCTCTCTCTCTCTCTCTCTCTCCCTCTCTCCATCCCTCTCTCTCTCTCTCTCTCTCTCTCTCTCTCTCTCTCTCTCTCTCGCTCTCCCTCTCCCTCTGTCTCTCTCTCCCTCCCCTTCTTTCCTCTCCCTCCCTCTTTTTCTCTCTCTCTCTGTCTCTCTCTCTCTCCCCTTCTCTGTGTCTCTCTCTCTCTCTCTCTCTCTCTCTCTCTGTGTCTCTGTCTCTGTCTCTTCTCTCTGTGTCTCTGTCTCTTCTCTCTCTCTCTCTCTCTCTTCTGTGTCTCTGTCTCTCTCTCTCTCTCTCTGTCTCTGTCTCTCTCTCTCTCTCTCTCTCTCTCTCTCTCTCTCTGTGTCTCTGTCTCTCTCTCTCTCTCCCTCCCCCTCTGTCTCTCTCTCCTCCCCTTCCCTTTCCCTCTCCTCCCCCTCCCTCTTTTTCTCTCTCTCTGTCTCTCTCTCTCTCTCCCTCTCTCTTTGTCTCTCTCTCTCTCCCTCTCTCTCCCTTTCTCTCTCCCTCTTTTTCTCTCTTTCTCTCTCTGTCCCTCTCCTTCCCTCCTCCTCCCTCTCTCTTTCTCTCCTTCCCTCTCCCTTCTCTCTCTCCCTCTTTTTCTCTCTTCCCTCTCCCTCTCTCTCTCTCCCTCTCTCCCTCCCTCTCCCTCTCTCTCTCCCTCCCCCCCTCTCTATCTCTCTCTCCCTCTCTCAGACTCCTGTAGCTGTGTGATGGTGTGCTGTCTTTGTTGGGTCTCCCTCGTGTGATGGTGTGCTGTCTTTGTTGGGTCTCCCTCGAGAAAGAGAGAATATTAATCTCCGGGGATTTGTTAATCCTGGTTAAAGATAAAAAAAACATAGTAAAGACATTCTACACTATAAGCACCCAACTACATTACATTACATTACTGACATTTGGCAGACGCTTTTATCCAGAGCGACGTACAGTTGATTAGACTAAGCAGGAGACAATCCTCCCCTGGAGCAGTGCAGGGTTAAGGGCCTTGCTCAAGGGCAGCCCAACGGCTGTGCGGATCTTGTTGTGGCTACACTGGGATTCGAACCCCCCGCCTTGCCTGTCCCAGTCAGGCACTTAACCACTACGCTACAGGCCGCCCCCCTAACTACAGGACGCAAATGGGAAAGGGTTCACCCAACTACAGGAAGCCACTTTCCCCAATCATCAACACAGCGTAGTAACACATTCCACAGGAGAGATCCGGCACCTGATACTACTTCTACAGCATAGTGATTACACCCACCTACATGCGACAAATGCCTTCGACTGCAGGGAATAAGCACATCCACACTACATGGAGCAGAAACATCCAGTTACAGGAAACACTCAGTGGCAGGGGAACCATGTAAGACCTTCTTCTATATCTGATTCGTAATGCGGAAGAACATGGTCACGTGTGTAATGGGCGCTCCTCCGTGTGCGTGTGTTTTGGGGAGGGGGCCTGACCGCGTTCTCTCTCCACCCCCACCCCAGAGCCCCCATGGCCTACCCCTCAGGCACAGCGGGAGCCCCAAGTTCGCGGTGAAGACCCGGCAGGCCTTCTACCTGCAGACGTCCCAGCTGACCCGCGCCGCCCGCCGGATCTGCCAGGACCTGCTGCGGCCGCGGTACCTGGCCCGGCACCCCTACCTGCCCGTCAACACCGCCGCCATCAAGGCCGAGTGTGAGCCGCGCGTCCAGCCCCCTCCCTATGCCCTGCTCCCCTCCCTACGCCCCGCTCCCCTCCCTACGCCCCGCTCCCCTCCCTACGCCCCGCTCCCCTCCCTACGCCCTGCTCCCTACGCCCCGCTCCCCTCCCTACGCCCCGCTCCCCTCCCTACGCCCTGCTCCCCTCCCTACGCCCTGCTCCCTACGCCCTGCTCCCCTCCCTACGCCCTGCTCCTTACCTTTACCCCCCTCCCTACGCCCTGCTCCTTACGTCTACCCCCCCTCCCTACGCCCCGCTCCCCTCCCTACGCCCTGCTCCTTACCTTTACCCCCCTCCCTA
>NC_083760.1:9511413-9541413 GCF_963514075.1 Conger conger | reverse complement strand
CATCCCCCCTCTCTCTCCATGCCCTCTCTCTCCACCCCCCCCTCTCTCTACATCCCCCCTCTCCCCTCTCCTTCCATCCCCACTCTCTCTCCATCCCCACTCTCTCTACATCCCCACTCTCTACATCCCCTTTCTCTACATCCCCTCTCTCTACATCCCCCCTCTCCCCTCTCTCTCTATCCCCCCTCTCCCCTCTCTCTCTATCCCCACTCTCTCTCCATCCCCCACTCTCTACATCCCCATTCTCTCTACATCCCCACTCTCTCTACATCCCCCCTTTCCCCTCTCTCTCCATCCCCTCTTTCTCCATCCTCTCTCTCTCCATCCCCATTCTCTCTACATCCCCATTCTCTCTACATCCCCACTCTCTCTACATCCCCCCTTTCCCCTCTCTCTCCATTCCCTCTCTCTCCATCCCCCTCTCTCTCTACATCCCCACTCTCTACAAACTCTGCCATTCTCCACATCTGCAGTGCATGATGGGAGATATTCAGGTCAGGCTTCGCTCCGGGTGTAATGGTGTGGACCAGGGGGATCTTGAACTTAGTCCCCAGGAGGCTGCTGTGTCAGCGGGTTTTTGCAGTCTCCTTTCAATCAGCTGTCGATTAAGGCTTTGAGAATGAGTTGTGTGGATTATTTACTCAGTCAGTGACGTAAATGAATCACTGATGTCAATAACACCCCCAAAACCAGGAGTTGGAGTGGAGTTAAAACTGCAGACACTGTGGCCCTCCAGGACTGCAGTTAAAACTGCAGACACTGTGGCCCTCCAGGACTGCAGTTAAAACTGCAGACACTGTGGCCCTCCAGGACTGCAGTTAAAACTGCAGACACTGTGGCCCTCCAGGACTGGAGTTAAACCAGCAGACGCTGTGGCCCTCCAGGACTGGAGTTAAACCAGCAGACGCTGTGGCCCTCCAGGACTGGAGTTAAACCAGCATACGCTGTGGCACTCCAGGACTGGAGTTAAACCAGCAGACGCTGTGGCCCTCCAGGACTGGAGTTAAACCAGCAGACGCTGTGGCCCTCCAGGACTGGAGTTAAACCAGCAGACGCTGTGGCCCTCCAGGACTGGAGTTAAACCAGCAGACGCTGTGGCCCTCCAGGACTGGAGTTAAACCAGCAGACGCTGTGGCCCTCCAGGACTGGAGTTAAACCAGCAGACGCTGTGGCCCTCCAGGACTGGAGTTAAACCCGCAGACACTGAGGCCCTCCAGGACTGGAGTTAAACCCGCAGACGCTGTGGCCCTCCAGGACTGGAGTTAAACCAGCAGACACTGTGGCCCTCCAGGACTGGCGTTTGACATCAGCGGTGTTGATTAAATCAGTTGATACTCTTCTTCCTGCCAAATGTGGGTATCATCACTAATAAGCAGTACTGCAGGCTGATTGGACCATCTCTGCTCTGCTGCTATATAATTGGCCCTTGTTCATCACATGACATCTTTTCACAGTTACATTGTGGTTTTTTTTGGGTTATCTTGCACTGAAGTGATCGTGTTTGACAGGAAGTTTCTTTCCGATGGCAGCGTCGCACCTGACTGTGGTGTCTGCTTTTTGGGCTTCACACACTTTCCTCTGTCAGCGGGTGCGTTCATCAAACGCGTTTGCAGAGATATTTTATACGAAGTGAAAGCTCGTCCGTCTCACGATAACCGTGTGCTAATCGGACATATCGGGACTGACGAGCACCTGGGAGGGGGAGGCTGTTGTCGGACACGGCTCCAGAACCTCAAGACCGAAGGGAGGATGTTAAACACGAGGCCAGCGGGTTCAGAACGGTTTACTCTAATGATACACCTGCATCACTGTGCTCCTGAGACCGCTGGTCTGTGGGTTTCTTTCTCGTAGGCTGTGAGGTTTCAGTTCAATCAGCGGTTAGTACAAAGTTTGTGTGAGCACGGTGCGGGCCTGTGGACTTTGGCCTACTGGGTTTAGCTAACGGCGCAGTCCTGCGTTTGGGGGGCGGCTGTTGTTGTTCCCCGTCGGTCGTCCGCGATCGATTTATCGGCTTTCCCGGATCTTCCCGCTCCCCTTTCCTCCCCGTTGGTCGTCCGTGATCGATTATCGGCTTTCCTGGATCTTCCCGCTCCCCTTTCCTCCGACGCCTTCCGCTCTGTTTGTAGCGCGTCGAAGGTCGCCCGGTTTCGGCCTCGGAAAAAGCGGTAGAACACCGGCTAACGGAGGAGCGCCAGCGCGGTCCTGAAGACCGAGCTCACCGCCCCCCCGCAGTGCCCGTACGCTACCTTTCCGCGCTGCCTCTCTGCCTTTCACTGCAAGCACGCGACCTGCGGGGGAGATCAGCCGATCTCTGGATGTCTGGAGCTGCCGGCGGTGACATTCGCCTGCTGAAGTCTGGTTTCCCCCCGCGGAGTTCGAAACTCAAGAGACGTGAATTTTCAAAGTCGCTTGGCGGAGTTTCTCGTCGTCTGCCGTCGCTGATGTCACACGGCGCAAGCGGTTATGGGAAGGGGGTTGTGGGATCGGTCCTCCCGATGACGGACGTGGTAGAAATGACACGCAGGGTGACGGAGGTCGAACGAAGGCTGGGACCTGCGGTAACACCGTGTGGCCAGTAGGGAGAGGGGGAGGGAGGGAGGGAGAGAGGGAGAGAGGGAGAGGGAGAGAGAGGGAGAGAGAGAGAGAGAGAGAGAGAGAGAGGGTCCTGTGGGTGAGTCGAGCATTTCAGGAACGTGTAAAATAGTGCTTTTTTATGTTTGCCCGGAGGCGCGTGCTTGATAGCGGCAGTGGAGTGGATAATCGTGGACCGTGTGTGAACTCCGCTAACATGAAACCCAGTCGCACTCGTCCTGTGTGACTGGGCTGCGGCCCTTCAGCCAGGCACTACTTGCATCTACAGCCGGCTGTTGGGCTGGATTTCATGCAAAGACTATGAGTGGCCTCTGGTGAAAACCCGAATGGCTAGCTGTCCTGCGCCTGACCCTGCTGTGCGTAGCTGTAGGCGCGGGGTGCGGGCGTGAGTGTTACTTGAGCGTGGACATTGTGACTAACGTCTCCTCTCCCCCGTCTCCCCCCGCTCTCTCAGGGACCAAGCCTAAAGCCCTCACCCCCCAGTGGGAGATCGTGTCCAAACGGGCCACCATGGCTCCGCAGGAGGAGGTGCACGAGCTGGACTGACCCCCGTGCGACCCCCCTTTCCCCCCGCCGTTTTGTGGACGAGGTGCGTGACCCGCTGCCCTCCTCTCCCGTGTACCGGTCACCGTCGATCCGGGACGTCCCACTGTGAGGGATGTGTGTGTGGGGGGGGGTTTTTTAACGATCGTGCCCGCTTTCTTCCCCTGCAGGGATACCTGAAGGTGTTTTACTGCGGTGCGGATCTGGCGCGGAGGAGATGGGCCCACCCAACGATCTCCTCCCTGCCCCCCCCGTCGTCCTGGCAACATTGACTCCACCTATCAGCATTGTCATTGAGGACTGAACCCAGTTGTGGCCAATCAGACGCCTGACTGCAGAGGACTGTGTTTATTAACACCATTATTGTTATTGTCAATGTAATTATTATTATTATTATTCTTTTTTTTTTTCTTTTTTTTCTTTTTTTTACCAACTGTAACCCTTGCTGATCAGTTAATTGTGGATCAACGAAGAAACTTTTTTTGAGTTTCATGAAATAAGTACTGCTTGTGAGCCCTACACGTAGGGTGGAAGGACTGTAATATATAAGCCAAGTGCTTCTTTTATAACGTCTAAAAGAGAGAGAGAGAGAGAGAGAGAAAAAAGAGAGAGAAGGTGATGAAAGGAAAGGACCTTCGGACCTTTAGGTCAATTACACGAGTAACTCCCCGCTTCTGTTCTGTACCTGTTTGACGGCTTCTCGTTCTCCTGCGTTTTTGTGAGCTGGCCTGAGAGCTATAACTTATTGAGAAAGAATTCAGAAATGTGCTTTTTTTCTACCTTTTTCACAACTGACGCCCCTGCGCTTCAATGATGTAATTAAGAAATAAAATGATTCTTTCTCTTTTGTGAATATGTAAATGACATTAAGCCTCGTTAAAGTCTTGCATGCTCACGCACATGCACACACACACACGTGCTCACCCACACACACACCACACACACACACACACACACACTCCACACTCCACACCAAAGGTGTGGGGCAAAGTGTTAACAGCTGTTGTGTCATAAAGGGAATTTACAAGTGTTTTGTGCTATATTTAGACAAAAGCCCTAAACCAAATGTCATGGCCATAGGTTACCAGGGCAACCGGACCTTTCCCTCGACGTGGCTCCAGCCAGCAGGTTGTTTTAACCCAAATGGCGCTGTTTCTCACCCAGTAGCATCCGTCAGATACTTCTATATACGCTGTCCAGAGCCGATGAGCTAATGGCCGCTCTCCCAGCTCTTTGTCCTGTGCTTACGAGCAGAAGAACAAAGGGTCTGGGTGGAGGCGGTGGTTGGGGGTTGGGGGGGTGGGGGCTGGGGCCTGGTGGTCCCAGCATGAGCAGGACCTGGGGTGAAATCGCCCAGCAACGTGACAGAAATGAGCCCAAATCTGGTGGCCAGCACCCAAATGTACCCCTGCTGTCAGCTCCGTGTTTAAAAGGTGAAGGAGCGCATTAGTCAAGTTTTAATTAGTCAACATTTTTTCATTAAAAAATAAATCGTACTGAAGTCCAGGCTGTGTAGCCTGAGGGTTGATGGGGAGATGGTCTTGTAGCTCCAGGACAATATTGTTGATTCTCTAACCTGCAGCCCTTGAGCAAGGTTTTGCGATCATTTACTGACTGCAGAGTTGCCAGTAAAGTACTGTAATTTTACAGAAATGTTTTTACAGTTCAGGCAACAGTGGGACATTATGGTTGGGCAGCTGGTCCTGTAGCTCCAGGGCTTCTGTTTTTGATTCCCAAACCAGCAGCCCGAGAGCAGGTTACTGGAACTGCCTGTAGGACTGGATCATATGTAAAGATTATAAGCAAGGAAATGGAAAGGAAAGTGTAAAATATTATTGCCATTCCAGACTTCCACGTACACTGCCCTCTAAAAGCATGGGAACTACAGTGTGACATTTCAGAGTGACATTTCTTGGTTTTTTGCTTCATATTTAAGGTATTTTGATTTCAGATCAAAAGATGAGTATGGGACAAAATTAGCTTTACTTTCATGCTGTTTTCATGAGTGTTGTGTGTGTGGCTGTTTTTGTGTTGAGTTGCCTTAAGTCCACGACACCTTCCACCCTTTTTGGGGTGTGTGGGTTTGGGGTCATTGTCTTCCCGCCAGCCAATGAGGTTGGAGGAATTTATTTGTACACGGCCTGATAAAACCAGTCTGCACACTCGCAAATTCAAATTCATTCCACTGCTGCCCTGCTCTGCTGCATTATCAATAAAAACAAGCCAGTCTGTTTCAGAAGCTGCCGTGCATGTCCAAGCCATGACACCGCCTCCTCCGTATTTCACAGACTCTCCATATTTCACCCCCTCACTTTGGATCGTGGGCTGTTCCCTTCTCCACACTTTTGGCTGTCCATGGCTTCGATAGAGGATTATTTTAGTCGTATCTGCCAAGAGAATTTTGTTCCAGAACTCTTCTAGCTCTTCTCTTTCTCTCTATTTTCTTTTCTTTCTTTTTTTTTTTGGCCAAGTTCTAATTTGGTCTTTCAATTCTTACTGCTGATGAGAGGTTTGCGTCTTAAAGTGTAGCTTCTATAATTCTAGTCGAGCATTCCGGTGATGTCACCGACCAGTGTTTTTAGGGTTTTTCCTTCTCCGCGCATAGGATTGATCTGTGATCAACTGCGGTTGTGTTCCTTGGCCGACCTGTACCGTGTTTATTTCTGAGCCAGTGGTCTCTTTGTTTCTTTACATTAATGGCATTTGGTAGACGCTCTTATCCAGAACAACTTACAACAAAGTGCATACCCATAACCAGGGACAAGCGCGGTGAAAGACCCTAGAGGGAAATACAATTTCAAGTACCAAGGCTACAACAAAGATAAGGACTTGGGCCTGTGTGATTAGTTTGCTGTCCTTCATTTCTCTGTTATCTCAGCTTACAGGTTAGTTGTTTTTCAGCCATAGATGGTTCTCTGGTCTTCACAGGACGGCGTATGCATCAGACATGAAATGCAATCCAAAGATGAAAACAAAAGCTGAAATCAACACTTAACACTCACTGCTCTGTAATTTGTGACCAATATGTGCAAAAGAGAAATACCTGATCAACAGTTAACTCAACAAAAAACTGCTCATTTGTAAAATGGTTAAATACGCAGTACATGTAAAACTTTCTGTCCTTTTGTCTCCTGTTCAACTTTTTGTCTCAAAAGCCTTAAATCTAGAGCTAATATACCTAAATTCACCGTTACCAGACTTTTAAAGGGCGGTCTGTTTGGCAATAAAGATATTTTACATTTTAGGCATTTACCAGAGGCCATTTCCTTGCTTATAACCTTTGCATACGATCAAGTCTAGTAACCTGCTCTCCGGCTGCTGGTTTTGGGAATCAAAAACAGCCCTGGAGCTACAGGACCAGCTGCCCAACCATTATGTCACACGGTCGCCTGAACTGTAAAAACGTTGTTGTAGAATTACTGTACTTTAATGGCAACTCTGCAGTCAGTAAATGACTGCAAAATGTACTTGTTTTTTACAGTGAATAAGTATATAAATCTTTTTTTTTTTACAAACCGTAGGGATGTAATTGCAGTAACAATCTAAAATCATGTTCGTAACTTGGCCTGCTTGTCTATGCTGTAAAAATGTACTGTAACTGTTACAGTAACTTACTGGCTGCAGAGCTGCCAGTAAAGTACTGTAATTTTACTGCATTCGTTTTTACAGTGTGTACTTGTACATTGCTGAGCATGCAGAGCCATTGCGCTGTGCAGATGAAGCTGCGTTCCTTCCGAAGCTAGGGTCACTCGGGGTTGTTCCCTTGCTGCTGCAGGTGTGAATGGTTGGCATTTATATAGCGCCTTCATCCAAAGCGCTGTACAATTGCTACTTCTCATTCACCCATTCATACACACACACACACACACCTACGGCGATTGGCTGCCGTACATTACAATGATGTAATGTAAAAGGCCCCAACCAGCTCGTCAGGAGCATTTGGGGGTTAGGTGTCTTGCTGAGGGACACTACGACACACCCGGGGCGGGATCGAACTGGCAACCCCCCGACTGCCAGATGACTGGAATTACCTACTGAGCTAATGCCACTTCTTTGAGTGTTGCAGGTATAGGGTTGGCTCTGTGGCTGGGTGTTGCCTTTCACTGAGGTGTAAAATATACCTTTTTTGCTGTTAATTAACTATGAGCTGCATTCAATTCAAACACTCCACCCCAGTCACCTGATACCATGACCACCCCCTTCGTTAACACCACTGCGGGGTCTTGAAATATTAATATCTCACAGAAGGCTGATGCTCTATTGCAAGTGCCTATAAAATATTTCACTCAGGCTATTGGAAAAGTCCAAACTGAAGAGATAAGGATAAAGGGGATTTCCAGCATTGACTATGTCGCAGTGAGAGTTGAACAGGTTATCCGCTGACACAAGATGATACAACTACAACATGCTACCAAATCTATGCTGTGTTGGTATAAGAAGAAATGTTTACCCTACGATGCTAGCTGTCGGGAAAGGTAATTACATATGCCAGCCGGCCTATGCTGGTACTCACAGTTACACAAAGCAAAAACATTAGAGCGAGCGTCCAAATAACTTTTAGTAGCAGACAATGATTTATGTTTATCTACTGTAGTGGGATCACCCCAGGCTATTCTGGAAAGGTTCTTATGCATGGCTCATCACTTATAAGACTATATGCACTTATCTTCTGTACTTGCACCAGCCAGGCAAGAGCACTCGGAGGCCATTACCTTCCATCAGACTTACTTTGCGTTTCATCCACGATTGTAAAACCTTCAGTCTTGGTAAAGTAACGCTATTTACCGGATCACTGAAGTTAGAGCTAATATCGTATTAAAAAGAAACCGCGGAACTGTTTACAGTTATGATCAGCTCCGTGACATAATTGTGAATGAAGGGCGGTCGTGGTGGAGGAGTAATCGGGAGAGGACTGGAACATGATTCTCAGACAGCTGACAGGAACAGGAGGTCAAACTCTGTGCATGGCAACAGGTTCTGGAGACTTTCCCAGTCAATATTTGTCTAATCAGTTTACATAATACAATCTGGGGGGGGATTAGGTTCGGTCAGATTGTGAAAAGTGTTCACACGAGTTGTATTTTCCTTACTTATGAACTTGTGAAATTAATAGGCTTTAAGTTTGTTCCTTTCTAAAATGAGACCAATAGCAGGGTCACATTAGTATGCTGATGGAAACAAACAACCTGTTGCTGAGAGCCTGTTCCTCTGGAATTTGTGTCTAATTTCCATTCTGAAAAGATATGCAACCATCTTGATTAGCCTTATTAACAGAATCGTACCAGCTTCAACATAGCCTACAATTCTCTGATTGCAACTGGCATTTTCTGGCATTTCATGCCTTTAAGAAAACATTGTACGATTATGAAGTCAGGCTTTCAAAAAACTATTTCACATTTTAAAAAAATAGTTCCAACACTGATTCGCAAACTTTAGTTTGCTTTCCCAAAATATAGTGCCAACAGCTGAAATGAACTTAGATGTGAGTTTTATTTCTAATTCTTATCGCTGAAATAATTTATTATATGCCAACACTAGTGATTTTAGATGTTAGAAACCCTGCCACTGGTTTTAAATATTGTGTGGACTGGTGCTGAAGAAATGAAGACATCAATACATGAATACACTGGTGTATGGAATTAATGTGTTTTGTTTATTAAACAAAATAGAATTCAAAAGGCACCTTTTCTCGGGTAGGCTAGTAGTCCTTAAAACAATCAGGGGATCCAAAATAACTTCTGGCCTATTCTAGGTTAGCATATTCATATTCATTCCTTTAGGTAACACCAAACAGCGATGCGACGGAAATCATGCTTTTCAATACAGCTGTTTGAACATTAAGAACATGAAAGTTTAAGGTGGAATATTGGAAACACATTGCTGATGGACGTCGGACACGCATACTATCACAGTACTAGCGCATACTTACTATTACGCATCAATCAACGTAGCCCTGAAACGGTTAATCAGGCTCGAGCTGGTAGCCAATGCCTGCCTGTCTTTGAGCATGTGCCGTTGCTGCAGTGAAGTAAAATGTGTCAATTCTCATTCAGCGAGGGGGAGCCGGAGAGGCGAACGCCGGCGGAACAGACGACGGTGGTGGCGAGCTGCATCTTAGCCTCCACGTCCCGTTAAGTTTCATTATTTCACTCCGAGGAATCCACGTCTGGAGATCAAATCAGACGGTGAGGCGCTTAACCGCTTCTGTCTTTTTGGTATTTAAATTCACCACGTCTTTCCAGCAGAATTATGCCTGCATAGGCTAACACGAACGGACAGGTTTCTACCGAGGTGTCAGAAATACCATCAGACGGAAGGGGGGTGTTGCATGTTTTTTGTGCATGTATGTCTGTGTGAAAGCGGATAGAATAGCCTATCTTTACTGAATAGCATATCACCTGCAAGACTTTAATTATAGCCAAACGAGGAAGTCTAGCGTCTGGCTAAACCGGAATAATACGAGTTAGCGGTGGTGGGTCGTTGGCTAGCGGCATTATGCGTGTGTCCGCTGTTGTCCCTCCGTAACATAACTGTCCCACTTCACAGCGTGCACTACCAGGCATAGGATGCATACCAAAATAGCATAGCAGCATGCGGGATTCCCCCCCACAATTCTGTTTTTCAGATGATGCCCAAATAATCATTACAGTCATTGCTTTGTGTAGCCTACGTGTTCATCCTGCGGGACGATCATAATTACGGCACTCAATGTTTATTTAGAACCACAGTGTATTGTGTTAGGCTATTATGGATATGCATGGACCGGAATATTATGGAATCCTCAATGTATAGCGTTGATGTTTTAATGATTACTCTTGGCACACGGGTGCTGAGAATATGCGCGGTCTACTTTGTGTGTGTGTGTGTGTGTGTGTGTGTGTGTGTGTGTGTGAGAGTGTGAGATATACCACTTTAAAATGTAGTAGCTATTCCAAGCCAGTCGCGGTTTTATGATTCGCACGACGCATTCCGCACTGCCCCGGCACTTGCAGACGGTGGGACTGTCATGCAGCCGGCGCAGGGATGCTGCGGTCTTCCTTGGTCATATACGGGCCTGCGCAGACCACACTGGCGGCTGAGAATGCGATTTTCAAGGAGAGCGGGCAGGCGGCAGGGAGACTTGTGGAGGGGGTGGGGGGGAACTGAACTGAACAGATGAAAGAGGCTTAATTCTATTGGGATTAATTTTGGCAGTGATTATCCGTGGGGACAAAACAGTGGAACTCGGTTCCACCTTCAAAGGGCAGACACAGCTGGGAGGGGGGGGGGGATTGTTGGAATTTTTTTGAGAGGGGACTTGCTTTCCTTGAATATGTAGGATTTATGACCTTTGACTAATTTAAATAGGCTGCAGACTTCGCATCATACGTTTTGAGCAGTTGCAGGACAGTACTCTCAAACGCAGTTTCATCGCCAAAACCCTAGTACTACAACCCTTGGCTGGCTTGAAATCCAATCACTTCAACGCAGGGCATCAAATAATCACACTGGATTGTATTTTATCGATTCCATTCTTCCCTGTGTGAGTGCCAAGTCAATTAGGACACTGCAGTAATGTGTTAGGCCGAAGCTAAGATGGGGACTTTTTGGTGCAAAAGATTGGAGATAAAACATATTTTTGGCTGATCCTTTCTACCCATGGGTGCACCTGGTTTATATGTATCCTTTTAAGGTGTGAGGTCACAATTATGGGATTAGAATGTGATTAATTTAACATTCTAATGCTGATGGAACAATCATTGCCGGTAATTGTAAGCCATGGAGTTTGAGAACACTGACTTAGAATTTCGCCAAAAATACTTTCCACAAAAACCTACTCTTCAAAGGGTTAAGAATATTCCTAATATAGATATAGCCTGGAGTTACTCACACTCTTTTGACTAGTGCATCTCAGCTGCAAGTTATGATGGAGAGTGCTGTTGGCAGTTTAGCAGTATTTGTGTGCATGTGTTTGTATGTGTGTGTCTGTGTGTGTGTGTGTGTCTGTGTGTTTCTGTGTGTGTGTTTGTATGTGTGTGTGTGTGTTTGTGTGTGTGTGTCTGTGTGTTTGTGTGTGTGTGTTTGTATGTGTGTGTGTGTGTTTGTGTGTGTGTGTGTGTGTGTTTGTGTGTGTGTGTGTGTGTGTGATGCACGAGCATTTGTCTGCATGTGTGTATGTGTGTGTGTCTGTGTGTGTGTGTGTCTGTGTGTTTGTGTGTGTGTGTCTGTGTGTGTGTGTCTGTGTGTTTGTGTGTGTGTGTGTTTGTATGTGTTTGTGTGTGTGTGTGTCAGTGTGTGTGTGTGTGTGTGTGATGCAAGAGCATTTGTCTGCATGTGTGTATGTGTGTGTGTGTGTGTGTGTGTGTGTGTGTGGATACAGTATGCTCCTGTACGGTAAAGGTGTGCAGTGCATTTTCTTTGCTGGGTATGGTAATGAACAAAATCTGCTCTATTCCCCTGCTTCATTGAGTCTTGCAGATCGCTAATCCTGTGGACGTGACCCACATGGTGTTTGTGCCGGGCCACTTCTCAGGGTTGAAGCCTCTTTGAGGCAAAGCAAGAACGGAACAGTGGGGGTTGCGGGTTTGATTTCATTGCTGGGTTCGCACAGACCGCCTGGCTGGAACTGATTCAGAACCAACATAATTTTGTGTCCCCTGTCCACAGCCAAACGGTGACCCACCCCCAAATCATCACACTGGGATTGCATCTCAATTATTAAATCGCCATACATTTCATCGGAAAGCTACAAAGGGTAGGTGAATACATGCCAAGTGAGTACTTTTAGTTAGCCAAAGCTGCACATTGTGTATGTATGTTAGAGTTATAACTTTCAGAACAGGAATACGAGCTGGTTTGTAAGAAAATAAGTCCTGTCAGACAGATTGTCAGCCCATGCTTGCACCCAGAATAACTGCTTGTGTCCAGGCAGCTGAGTATTAAGATTACAAGGCTGAGATCTACACGCTTACCTCCTCTCAATAGTCAGCGTTATCTGTACTGCAAAGCCAACAGTAGGAGATTAGTTGACTTGATTAAGGACTTGTTTCGAACCAGTGCATTGGGGAGTTTTTGTCCCGGAGTTAAGAGTCGGAGAGAGGAAGGGAGAGGGGAGAGTGGCAGAGTGCTTTTCGTGCAGGGATTGGGCAGCAAGGAATTCCGAAGGTGCCCTTTGAAGTGAATTGGGAATGCCGCAATGGGAATTGCAGCAGCGGGGCGTAAATCCTTAATAGCAATCTGGCAACCATTCCATTGGATCTCTTCCTATTGATCTGAGTGTAAACCCACTGACCCCACCAGCCGCGGCTGCGGACTCTCTCTTTTCTGCGGGGGATTGACACTGGGGTTGTCACCCTCGCTTAAGCTTAATCACATGAATTTGCTAACTGTAGCTGGCTAAAGCCAGCGCATGTGGTGGGAACGTCAAGCAAATGTCTAATTGAAGCTTAAGAGACGGAGAAAATGGCCTCCAGGGTAATGCGTAGTGTATGTACCTTTATAAAACGCAATCGGTTCATAGCAGTAATACGTTTTCAGTATACCACTGCTGTGCGTTCTAATGCGTGTTTACAGTTCCATTTCAAGTATGACTCCGGGATAAATGTCAAAATGAAAAACCGTTAGATGAAGACGATGCATCCATGCAAAAATGTTGCCCAGAATTTGCATGCGAGCAAGGACGCAGAACTACACATTGCTTCCGCTTCCACGTGATTCAGAAACTATCTGATGCGGGTCTTGATTTGCGAGAGAGATTTGTATACGTAAGCAGACAGCTTTAGGGTGACCGAAACTTGGAAACTTCTGGACCGGAGAAAGCAGATCAGCACTTCTCCAAATGATAAAATGAGCAGACGTACACAACATGATCCCAGTAATGTTGGACAGTTTTTCAGTGCGTGCACAATGGGAACGTAAAAATAAACATTAAAAAGTCATAAACTCTTCTTTGCTCACTCACGGTAGCTTGCAAGCTAACCAGCTAGCGAGTTTGCCAGAACAACGTTACAATTTACCAACGTTGCGTAGCAACCGCCTGGCACTACTTAGCCTACAATCACTACTTGTAAATTATTCTTGTAGTGAAATTGTTAATAAAAAAACCCAGTTTCAATTAGATTGTGTCTATAATCTCTATATTATTATTTTTGGGAAACCAATAACTCATTCCAGGACGTGGTATAAACAAACTTTATCCCAGTTACGGGGGCTGCGGCCCAACGCCCCTTAGCTGTGATAAAAAAATCTATATACCATTGCCTGTCGTGAGTTATTGCTTAATTATTTCCCTCCCCTTCCGACCACTTAGCGCGGTGTGTCGTTATTTACGTCCACGCTGACTCCAGGCTCTCTGCAAGGGAAAGTAAAAAGCCTGACCTAAACCCTGAAAGACCGTCTCCAGCAGCACAATCCATCACTCCAAAGATTAAACCAAAATGAGCAGTGGAGGCCATTACATTACATTACATTAAATTACCGCCATCCAGCAGCCGCTGTGATCCAGGGCGATTTCTAACCCAAACACAAGTTCAGAGCTCGCGGATCGAAGAGCAGTAATTGAGTAATTCCCTCGATGGGGAGAGTATAGCTACTCCCAGGAGGTGAAGTAAGTAAATGCAAGAAGTGCAAATTCAATTGACAATGTGTCGACTGCCCCCTTGAAAATGAATCCAGGTTGCACTAAAAATGACAAAACAGCCCTAGGAAGCATTAACATTCCCTAGATGGGGAAAGTATAGTCCCAGGAGGGAAAGTATGTACATTTAAGAAGTGCAAACTCGATTGACAATGTGTCAGCTACCCTCTTGAACATTAAACCGAATTACAAACTATGACAGCACCGCCCCAGTGAACAATAAAACAAGGGGAAGGACGTCGCGCTCAACGAACAGAAAAGGAAGTTTAATTTAATAAGATATGGGGCTGAAGTGAAAGTGCGAGAGAGGTGTGGGGTCGCACTGCGGTCTGAAGGGAGAAGGGTCTTCCCAGACAGAAAAAATATATACGGGAATATATAGGAACTACATGTATTTTAATGTGTTCGTATTGTTTATGTATTTATAGATATTGACATACATTTCAAATATATTGTGAAAACATTTACATATAATAAAAAGTGGCTGCTTTTCCATATTTATAACACGTAGCCTATTTGCATATATACTTTAATATAATAATGCATATTTGTCATATTTTTAAATGTATATTTTCAAAAATATATTTAGATATATACACATGGCAAAAAAAGAAGATTTTTTTCAATACATGGTAAATTTTAATAGTTTAAATAGTGTGTTTTGTGTTCCTCGGTACGGTTCACCGCCGTACTGCCGTGTTGTGTTTAATGTGTCGTTCATCGCGGCTGAAGGCGGAAGATGGATGAAGTCTAACCCAGGCCACTCTCGGTAAGACGGCAATTGAGCCGTCTCATTATCGATCAGTAGGCTCCTGCGTGCTCTCCGTTCAGCCAGGGCCTGGCGGGGACCGAACCGTCAAGCGTATCCCAGTTTTACGCCGTTAAATGGAACGGAGCGAACAAAAGGTACAAATCGCAAACGGTAATGCGCATTCTGGAAAGCGGCGGTGGTAGGGAAGATCGTTACGGAGGAGCCGGTGCGGAGTTTTTTGTCGCTGGGAGAAAGAGCCTTTTCGACCGGAGTAGAGGTAATTTAGGGTGAGCTGCAGATGCAAGAGAATGAGGGTAAATTAAGAGAGTGCATTTACAGAGTAGGTTTGGAGTGTGCCTTGTATTACTGCATTATACAAAGAAACTGTCAATGACAGGAAACAAAACTTGACTGTTTTTTTTTAAAATTAGTTTGTTCCTGTTTGCTAGTTTTTCATAGTTATGTTCCTCATGATGAACACGTGAGAGGCCTCAGTAAAGGTGCCTTCTGTTGGCCTATTGGTAACCTTGGTAACCTTGGTAACCATCGGTAAAGTGGAGACTTAAAGTGACAGCTGCCCCCCCCTGCTGGTCTTCGCCAACCTGTGTCTTGAACAATGAACCGAAGAGCGATCCTTTTCATAGTGGATGGCCGTGCTATCCTTGCCTCTCATCGGTGGTGTAAATATGATCCCGAAATGTCTGAATGAGTGTCGTCTTCAGGTGGTGTTGAATAGAACAGAATGGAATAGAATAGAATAGAATAGAATAGAATAGAAACAGTCTCAAGTACACTACAGGCTATCCTTCTTCCTTAGGGTTTATTTTTTTAGTGTGAGAGCATCAGTCCTGTTCCTCTGTGCAAGACATGATACTTACAGCTGCATAAATATATATAGGAAGTACATCACTAAAATACAGTCTGTAAATTCAAATGATTGTTCTGTAAAGTGTGTATGTGTATACTTGTTTGTGTGTGTGTGTGTGTGTGTGTGTGTGTGTGTATGAAATGAGGTTTCATGCTGCACCCTCATAAGTTTGCATTCAATCATTTCACGTTTTATACATACACACTGCAGTGCTGCACTGCGCCAGCCATGCTTTTATTTTGCAAACCATGTGCCCCACCGTGAACCTCACCTGGGTTCACCAACGCTGCTCATCAGCAGAGAACAGCCAATCCCAGTCTTGTTTCGCCGGTCCATGAGAAAAGTCCAGTCCATCACCATGACAGGTAGTTGCCCAGCGCCTGAAAGTCAATAGAGGCGGAGGTTAATGGCACACAGAGTGGGGGCTGGAGATCGATATCAGACTCCGCAGGGGGTGGGGCCAGGATGGGGGGGTTAGGGGGGGGATATGAGCCGCACAGTTCTTCAGCGGCTACAGAAACAGACGCTCCTTCGACCTGCTGAGCTGTGGGGGAATCCTCCTGTTCCCTCCCGTGTGCCTGAGCCAAGGTCACCGAGCTTTTACGGTTTCTGCGCCTCTCTGATGCTCTTTGTCCTCTTTGTGTAGAGTAGAAACGCAATATGCGATAGTGGAGATTAGTCATTAGTCTGTGTCATGGCAACCACCTGATCTCAGGCTGCCTCCTCAGATAGATACTTCCTGTTTTGCGTTGTTCTTTCATGTTTTATGTTTGCTTTGCCGCTTCATTGTGTGTGTTTGTCAGGTCTAACGACGGAGGTGGGGGGGAAGTACATATCAATTTTAAGATCCCGTTTCGTCAAAATACAACGTTACACTTTCTGTGTTCATTCCAAAAGTGGGAATAAATAAACCTGCTACCATTGTTATTTTATATACATTATATATGTATACTTCGAGCAGCTTTGAATTTTTCCACCTTGATTTACTTCAGAGGTGTTAACGTTTTGTGCTATCTTAACTTAAACTGGGCATGTCTATATAAGAGAATGAATTAGTTGTATGCAAATATTAATAATTAATATGAATAAAAACATTAATAAACAATCGCAATAGGAGTCTGGCTGCAGTTCTACCTGTCCACAGACCACAGAAGCGTATTTGTTTGTCTGTTTTATTTTGTTTTCTCACAAACAACTCTTGAAAATCGACTAATCATATTACAGTACAGTTGGCTAAATAACTGCCAAATGGAATGTTGGACAGGGGAGCACTTGAATGAAACGGAGTCTCTCTCTCTCTCTCTCTCTCTTTCTCAGGTTGTTCTTCGGGACAGGCTCCAGGTTGACAGAAGGCACCCCTCCCTCCCCCTCCCCTCAGTCCAGATTGGCCCGGATTGGCCAATCGGCCGGAGGGGTTTTAGACTACAGCACAGCAGGTGGTTCTTCCCTCCTTTCCTGGCTAATCACCTTTGTCTACACCCCCCCCCCCCCCCTGTCTCTGACCCCCCCCCCCACCCTTCCCAACACGTCTCCCCAGTGGCCTGTCCAATGAGATGTACCTTTATTTCTGAGAGTGCTGGGCAGACACCTTGATAGCCGCGTACAGTCAGGTGAGATGTATTTGCTGTGCCCGGTTCCTTGCGTGTGTACGCGTGTGTGGGTGAGAAATATGCTAATCCCACTCAGTCTACAGTAGCTCAGTGCTGCTGGCTGGTGTAGATTTGTAGATTAAATCTGCTTTGTTTCCCATCGTTCTTAAAACGACCCTCGAGACTTTAACCCTTCTGCTCATGCTCACGTACTGCCAAGTCGCAAACTCAAATTTCTCAAACAGTTGGAAACATCATACGATTGATTTTTGCATTTGGTCCACTAGATTGTTACTAAGCCCTTGTTCCTTTTGAAGATTTGTTTCCTGCGTGCTGGTAGAGTTTTGTCGTTCTGTGAATAGTGCAGTGTAGTCTTGGCCAAAATAAAACAAGATTTATTTTTGTTCCTGTTAATATTGTCACAGGAAAAACAATTTCGTAAACATTTCTATGCAATGTGTTGGATGGAACCAGCAGTTGGATAGAAAATGTTTTTGTAACTGGAAGCTTTTCTAGTTTTGTTGAGGCCACTGTGCTGACCATCTATCGTTCTAACTGATTTTCATGCTGATTTGGGTTCCATGCCGGGTTCCCACGCAAGTTCACCTGTTGCATGACCTTTTCATGAAAGGCTTTATATCAAACTCAATAGATTTAGCTGAGTCTGATGAGTGAACAGAATTCCTTTACATATAGCGACTAAAATGTACAGCAATGCAGCTGTAGACACAAGCTTAATATCACAGTCAAACTTTGACAAATGAGTAAACCGTTATCAGTGAAATCTGCTTATGTTGCCAAATGATACATCTCTTCCTACAGTATACTCGGTGAGCAATGTATTCGGTAGACCAGTACACCAGCTTGTTAATGCAAATATTTAATCAGCCAATCATGTGGCGGAAACTAAATGTGTAAAAGCATGCAGACCAAGAGGTTCAGCTGTTGTTCAGAGCAAAGGGCAGAATGTGGAAGAAATGTGATCTAAGTGATCTCATTTTCATGCACAACAGTCTCTAGAGTTTGCAGAGAATGCTGCAAGAAACAAAAAACATCCAGTGAGCAGCAGTTCTGCAGGCAAAAAAAGTTTGTTAAAGAGGAGAAGGGCTGGACTGGTCGAAACTGACAAGATGCAAACGTGTCAAACCCCTAAGTGGTTAGACTATAGCAACAGAAGACTTAATAAGTCTAATAAATACCTAATAAAGCAGGAGACAATCCCCCCTGGAGCAATGTAGGGTTAAGGGCTTAGCTCAAGGGCCCAACGGCTGTGCGGATCTTATTGTGGCTACACCGTGGGATCGAACCCAGTGATGTACCTTAGCCACAAGGCTACAGGCTGCCCATTTGGACTATTTTGTGTATAAACACGAGGTTTCGATCCTCGGTGTAGCCACAATAAGATCCGCCCAGCCGTTGGGCCCTTGAGCAAGGCCCTTAACCCTGCATCGCTCCAGGGGAGGATTGTCTCCTGCTTAGTCTAATCAACTGTACGTCGCTCTGGGTAAGAGCGTCTGCCAAATGCCATTAATGTACTGTAATGCAATGATGGTGTTAATGATGCTGAGACTGAGGGGGAAGGTGGGTTAACTGACTGGAGCTGCCTTCCTCACTGAGGTGAGCGGCGCTGTTTCCACGGGCAACCTTAGGCTGCCAGGTCACAGCTGAGGCGGCTATATTTGGAATGGCGCGGGTCTCCGGGACATCGTCTCCTTCCTGAGCGCGGGGGAAACAGCTGTTTTCACTCAGGTCTTTATCCGTCACAGAAACCTGCTGCTCCTTTACCCCTGTGTCTCGTCTCTCTCTCTCTCTCTCTCTCTCTCTCTCCCTTGTAGGACACTTTTACATAAGTGTGCCTCTCTACAGACCCCCAAAAGGACCCATGTTGACACTGGGTCAGCAGAGTTTGATGAAAAGACAGTGCTTGTCAATACAGGACTATTGCTCCCATCATTGCCCTGCCTCAACGCAAATTCTGCCACCTCAGAGGAATGCTCCCAGAACTGTTGAGTTAAAATAGTACTGTATAGATCATGGGTTTTCCGCATACAGTGTTTGGTGTCTTTAGATAGCTAATGCTGTGGGAAATAGTTTGGTGTCATTGGTGGTGTAGTACACTGGTTGCTGAATAAAGATCTTGTAGGAATAATGCACAGGTAATGCAAGTCACCTGTGAGCCAGCATCCAGCTGTGCTACTAAGGTTAACCCACGCACGTCCGCGTCTACACGGTTAGATAGCGATCGTATAGAGCCACACTTTTGGCGGACATTTGCAGTTCCTTTTGTTGAACTGTTAGAACAGGAGCAGTTGAACTTATCTTTAGGAGTCAGATAAACGAGAACAACATTAAATTAACCGTGTTCCAGTTGCACCTGGTAAGACTACACGTGTTTCCTTCACCTCTCAGATACTTCTGCTTTTTGGTGTATTCGGGGAGTTTCTACACCCTTTCTCCTCATTCTCTCCCTGTTCTCATTGTTTCCTCTCCTTGTCTCTGCACCTCTTTCTATTCTGGTAGAGATCTACTCCCTCTTTTTCTTCTCTCCTTTTTCATTCCCCTTCTGTCTGTTTCTCCTTTCTTTCTCAACTCTCCCTCTCCTCTATAGTCTCTCTCTATCCCCTCTCTGTCTCTCTCCGTCCGTTTCTCCCCGCATTTAATTCATACTTGTTTTCGCCCTCCTGTCTCATCAGGAGACGCACTAACTCCTCCCCCCCTCCTCCTTCCTCCTCCTCCTCCCGGCAGCATCGTCTCGTCCGCGCGCGAGGAGGAGGCGGTGACCATGGCGACGGCGGCGGCGACCCCCGAGCCGCTGACGGTGCTGTCGCGCTGGTACCTGTACGCCATCCACGGCTACTTCTGCGAGGTGATGTTCACGGCCGCCTGGGAGTTCGCGGCGCACCGCAACTGGAAGTTCCCGGGCGTGACCAGCGTGTGGGCGCTCTTCATCTACGGCACCTGCATCCTCATCGTGGAGCACATGTACCTGCGGCTGCGAGGACGCTGCCCCACCCTGCTGCGCTGCCTCATCTACACGCTCTGGACCTACCTGTGGGAGTTCGGCACCGGCCTGCTGCTGCGCCAGTTCAACGCCTGCCCGTGGGACTACTCCCAGTTCCAGTACAACTTCATGGGCCTGATCACGGCCGAGTACGCGCTGCCCTGGTTCTGCGCCTCCTTCATCGTGGAGCGGCTGGTCATCCGCAACACGCTCCGGCTGCGCTTCGACGAGAAGGCCGACCCGGCCGCGGCCCTGCGGAACGGGGCCGATGCCGACGGGCCGGGCCTGGGCACCTCCAACGGGTACCTGAAGGCTGACTGAGGGGGGCGGCCAACGGACCGGCCCCTTCCTCCTCACACAGACCCCCCCCCCCCCCCCCCCTCCCCAGTACCCCACCCCCCCTAACATAGATCACACCTCCCTCCTGATCTGGGGACGAATCAAGAGCAGCTTTGGACCCGGGGGTCAGTCGAGATAGAACCTCCCGAAATCCACCTCAGTCGTCGTAGGGGACGGCCTCCATGCAGACATTAGTCCGCCACTCATTCCGCCTGTCCCACGGATAACGTCCCATCCCAGCTGCTGAGCCGTGGGGGCGGGGGGCTGCTTTTGGTGAAATGCCTGTCCGAATCACAAGCTTGCCCCCCCTCGTAGGACTACTCCGTACCTCTCCGCCTGTCAATCAGCCGTAGTGGAACAAAAGCAGTATTCTTGTTTTGCTATTAATCCGATAGAACGTTCACTTTGACAATTCAGCTAGCGACACAAACTGACGTCATGGACAAATTAACATGCGTACCAATTAAAGCAATCCTTTTTAGAAACTTAAGAAATGTATACGTAGTAGACTTGTATAGTAAAAAAGTAAAAAAAGGAAGAACGGCTATTAAATCTTTTTAATTTATAAAAATGTATGTATTATTTATGAATATTTATCAATATGTAGTCATGGTTTCAAGTTGTTAATATGTATGTTAGATATTTACCCAGGTCCATCGAAAAGCAATGCATTATACTTGAATTCAGCTTCACGAAGAACTTTTTATATGTAAACTCTTAATGCTTGAAAATTGCATGACATGAAGAAAGTTGTATCAAAGAAGTAAATTGAATCTTTTGTACTCGGGGTCTTATAGATATATTCAAGAACACTGTTAAGATTTTTACTGGCCATTTGTAGAAATGACATCTAAAGATCATTATTGGCCTTTCAACCTCAAACCCCCCTAAGAGTCCAAATGTAACTAAATGTAGTGTTATTAATTATGTCACAACAATAGAGAGTGTGGCTGAGTGTCTCCATTCATACACACTGTGTGAACGGGGAGTGTACAGTCGAACAAGAACGATCTGGTTCAAAACTGGAGTAGGGCAAGGAAGAGATACGAGATAATTTGGTGCTACAGCGCATCTCGTGAATACGTACTGTGAATGTCCGCCTAACTAACTTCCAGGCGCGTTGGTGCACAGGTACGTCGACTTTGGGACCCCCCCCCCCTCCCTCCTGCGCTAACCTGAGTTGAAGGGCTTTTCCGACCCTGGGAGTTAGCTTAGCACGTGGCTTGTTTCTAGCCGCACAAACAGTATCTGCATGTAAAAAAAGCCTGGTTGATCAGAGCATAGAGGCCGGCACTGTGCTACCTTTCCCCCCTTTTGCTTAGCGACACCGCGATTTCAGATCGATGGCTGGTTGTCAGACATAACACTCTCTATTGTAAACTCTGTCATGAATGTTTTCATTCGTCCCATCGCTTTGGAATGGGTCTTGCTATGACGTGTGTTTCAGACACTGTACGCGTGCACTACTGAGCTTAGCGCCATCGTACTGCGGGACACTCAGTCCCGTGCTGCTGGCGCAGCGTTAACGATGACGCGAGCTGACAGTGATTGGGCTTCTCTCCCGAGGAATTTCCCTCCATTTATGCATTTGATTACAGCGAGGAAGGCAGGTGCTGTACATCCAGGGTTTGTGGCTGCTCTCGGCAGCTCCTCTCACTCTCGCTATCCTCCTCGACTCCTCAGGAACATTGCGCAATATTCTGAATGCAGTCGCGCCTGTTTTGTGTTGTGTCACTCTGCGTTGTGTTTACCCCTGTCAGTCGTTCCCCCACCGTCCCAGAATGCACTGCAAGCTGTCACAATGTCATCACTCATAGGCTGAGAGCCCAAAAAGAACAACACCGATCTCTAAAGACAATTTGTGTGTTAGCATGAAGCATTTAGCTACAGTATTTTTGTACTTATTTGTTTATTTTTTTTGGCGGTGGTTTGGGGAAGGTATTTTAATGAATGCATCTTGTACTGGGAACCTGTCTGGAATGGTGATTATGAGGCTACGATGTAATATTTGCCCTTTACGCGGTGGTTTGTTTTCCAGAACGTGTGGGGATAATGTCATGCGTGTGACATGCGTTCTGATGAATTGAAGGCACACTGAGCCTCTGTCTGGAAAAGTGTGTGTATTTTGGTATTTCACATGAACTTGGAACGTAATTGAGGACACAATTGCATTTGTACGGATTAATCGTTAATTGGGTTGACATTCAGTAGGCAACGTGGATTAATTCCATAATACAGTATTCTGTATTTTTGTACAAACTGGGCAAAAATATATATTTTACCCCATTATACAAGCAAAATGCAGTATGCATGTCTTATATAGGATTTTAATGTAATTCCTGTAATTATTTTTAAAAATCTTTTTATTTTATTTTATTATGTTGACCAACTCCTGTCAGTGTTGCACTTTTCTTGGAGATGTGCAATTTTCCATCCTGTGGAGAACATATTTAAATACTGTATTGTGGATGTGATTTTTTCTTCCCCTTTGGGAATAAATGAGTTCAGTTGATCCTCATTGTTTGCAACTTTGCTTCAAAATATAATTAATGCATGACACACACACACACACACACACACACACACACGCTCTCACACAATCTGGTGAAAAACATTACCCTTGCCAGGACACATTTTATTAGTTTGATGTACTGTACTTAATATTGGAAGGACTTTTTTGGCACAAAGAACTCATTTTGTCAGCAAAGATATAGTCTCGTGTTTCTGATCTTTCAGTTGTGTGCCAAAATCAGGTTGTTGGATGAATAAATGTCTATGCTGCTGAAGCTAGGTTTTGAAACAGCAGGTAGCTAGTTGACCAGTTAGACCAGCTCCATACTCAACATGGTTAGACCGGCTCAAGCTATGTTTTGAAACAGCTGGTGGCTGGTTTTTCAAGCTGGTCATAGCTGGATTTTACACCAGGGTATAGAGATCTACCTAAGGCAAGCCATTTTCAGACTAAAAGCAGAAATGATACATTTAACTCTTTAATCATCTGAACTGTTTCTAATCTTTACTAATCGCTTCTGGGTCAGAAATCAACTCATTGTTTGGCGCCATTTCTTAAACCTTTTCCCTCAACAGCAGTGGATTGTGCACTTATTCCACATCTGTTATCCGACCTGCTTCTTCCTGGTCCTCCTGGGGGCTGGAGCCTGTCCCAGCATGCATTGGGTGAGAAGCTGGAACACACTCTTAACAGGTCCCTGATCCGTGGCAGGGCACACACACCATTCACTCACACACTCACACCTACGGGCAATTTAGATTTCCACTTAGCCAAACCTGCCTGTCTTTGGACTGTGGGAGGAAAGTAGAGTAGCCAGAGGAAACCCACACGGAGGCAAGAACATGTTAACTCCACGCAGAAAGGCCCATCCCAACCAGGATGCACACTTATTAAACACTACATATTAAACAGGGTGTATGTGATGCCAGATACTATAAGCATTCCATACATATCAGATGTTGAATTCTTAAAAGATCTGTTCTCAACCTAATGTAAATTCAGCGATGTAAAAAGAGAGTTTCCATCAGAATATATTCAGGACAGCTGTTTTAGGCTAGTGACAGTTCCCAGTTTTACTATTGCTGGTTGTATATCAGTACCACAAACATAGTTGTTTTTTCATTTAACACCATTCTCTATAGCCTGTCTGTCTCTGTGGCAGCAAGGGATCTAACACACTCTTGCTAACATGGTTCAAGGTTCCCACGGAAATACAAACAAAAGTCATTCTCCCTTTGATATGCATGGCGGTGGATTTTATTTCAGATTTTTTGTGTGCTCTCCATTCATCTTCGCCCTGCATTTGAGTCCACAGAAAAGGGCAAAATATCCTAACACTGGGAGTAAGAGGGTCTGAGTACCTGTCTGTTTCGCTATCATCCGCAGCAGAAACGAGCTTGACATAATACAACTGTTTTTGATGACGAAAACATGTTACGGTAAAAAGGTCTTAATATGCTTCGAAACCTTTTATGAAAGCGAGAGTAAATTCAATTTGTGATAATCAGTTTTTAAAAAATAATACCAGTTTCAAAAAGAGATGGGATGCTCTCTTGTGGGAAAAGGCTTCTTGTTCTTGTCCAAGTGACAGGCAGTACACTGCTCAGCTTCGTTCTGAAGAGAAGGAACTGATTTATAACCTTAGACAGGAGTAGCCCGCGTTACAGTACATCAAATGAATGGAGCCTTTTAGGGGACAATTTCAATGATCCCGGGGAAACTGAACACCAAAGTATTGTACTCCTGCTTGCTTTTTATCCATTAACAATGGGAGGCAAAACGGTAAATGCAACATAATGCAATCTATTCTGGTAACGTGACCTTTTCAATAAGGACGGGACTGTAAACACAGATCAATGGAGCCTTTCAGACGGAGAAGCGGAACAATATGTGGATGTTTTGGAGCAAGGCATTCAACTCGAACAGTATGCAAATAAATGCGATTTTGAATTGTTAGTTCTCAACAGGATTGTTTGGGGAAAAATGTAATTTGGACTAAGGACTAGACATTCAAGAACTTAAAACCTGTCTCAGTAAGGGTTTGAATATTGAGTTGCTTAGAGTTGTTTAGTGTTGTCAGTCTGCTAAAACACCGGTCAGAAGAATACCGGAGTCAAATCGGCCTACCGTACACCCAAAAGTACGGTTTATCCAAATTAATTGGTGGCCAGTCGTCGGAGTGTCGCTGTATTCCACTGACCTCTTGTGGTTATCCTGAGTGCTTCATTTGTGTGTTGTGTTCCAGTGCATAATTCCAGTTGAAGCCGCATAAATTTCGATTTTCTCATTATTCTCTTACCTTAGGCATTTTTATTTATATAAACCTACTAGACGAGATGCGGATCGGGGCTAATAATACGGAACCACTCCTTGAGTTTTCCGGTTCTGGTGTTCGTGTTCATGTAAGCGTTTTCAAATTAAAAAGAACAAGAAGTCATTAAAAAGCCCCCGTGATCGTATCGTGTGGGGTGTTCATCATCGGTCATCCCTATCGCACATCGATTTGTGTCATTGCAGTCCACTGAGAAAAAAAAAAGTGCGGCGTCAAGTATTTACGATGTCACTCATATTTCTGCCACTAGGAGGAGCTCTAAGCTCTACATTGGCACAAACTTCGATTCACTACCTATGTTTTTTTCCAAAGAAATGTGGGTTTTCTAAAAAGTTGTAACTCGGCCAGACAGCCAAGCGTTACATCGATACTGGAATTTAGCCTACCTCATTTTATGACTTCAGTTTGTACTAATCGAAGTGCAGGTGTGTTGCCGCTGGTATACGCAAAATTCAGGCCTATAAATTATGTATTTGTTTATACTGGTGTATTTAAATAGTCTGAATGGGAGGTGGGCACGGTAGTCGACATCAGATTCGCCTGTGGTATATTTTCTGGTTCGTCTGATATCTGTTTTCAGTTGGCTAAATTAAGTATTCGTTACAGATGCCAACGTTTAGAATGGAGTGTTCTCATATAGTGGCATTACCCGCAGGTAAGGGATAGTTTTCCCTCTTTCATTCTGTGTAGGAAGTAAGTCAAAACTGTCCTTGCTTTTGAAACGAATGTTGTCGATGTGCAGCCTACACTGCACATTGTAAGATTTGGTACAATTGTTTTGCCACTTTGCAAAAAAAGGAATCTGTCTGTAAATAATTCAGCAGGAACTCTTTATTTGCACGTCAGATGTCCATCATTGCATTCTGACAATAGCCTATTGTAAGACATAACAGGATTTTACAGACCTCACCACACACACACCAAGGCCCCATACCATGCCATATTATCTGAAAAATGCAGACCTTTAGCCTTATCATAAAAACATATTGTGGACCATCTATTAAAGCACTTCACTGTAAGATGCAGGGATCCACAGGCACAATGAATCCCTTGAGATAGACATACCATATAGCCTAAATGCGGACACTTGTCTTTTTATAAGGAACAACAGTGCATCCCTTTCACACTCCCAGGTACTGTACGTGCCTGTCTGCATCAGCTCTTCAGAAACATTCAGAGAAACATCTTTCTTTAGCCGTGTCCTTGAGCTGCCCGAACAGCGCTGGAGAGTCACTCCACTCTTACGTGTGTGGGTGTGTGTGTATGTGTGTGTGTGTGTGTGTGTGTGGGAGGGTGTGTGTGTGTATGTGTGTGTGTGAGTGTGTGTGTGTATGTAAGTGTATGTGTGTGCGTGTGTGTGTGTATGTAAGTGTATGTGTGTGCGTGTGTATGTAAGTGTATATGTGTGTGCGTGTGTATGTAAGTGTATGTGAGTGTGTGTGTGTATGTGTGTGTGTGGGAGGGTGTGTGTGTGTATGTGTGTGTGTGAGTGTGTGTGTGTATGTGTGTATGTAAGTGTATGTGTGTGCGTGTGTGTGTGTATGTAAGTGTATGTGTGTGCGTGTGTATGTAAGTGTATATGTGTGTGCGTGTGTATGTAAGTGTATGTGAGTGTGTGTGTGTGTATGTGTGTATGTAAGTGTATGTGTGTGTGTGTGTGCGTGCGTGCGTGCGTGCGTGTGTGTCTGTGTGTATATGGGGTTTTTGTCAATGACCGAAAATGCAACCTTCTTGTCGGGTGTATTACTGTCACATTGTCACGGCAACCTGAAACCTTCCAGCCCGAGTGGTGAGGATGAAGCAGGCCTCTCTGGAGCCAGGAGAGGTGAAGCACTTTCACGCTTCACACTGTATACACAGGGACGTGGAGTCTAGTTTATATACCCTCAGGTTTGGGAGGGAACGCGTTATGATCCTGCTGTAAAACCAGCCACCCAGGGTAGTCATTCACCCACACTGGAGAGACTTTGCCCGCAGGGGGACTGGTGTCTTAATGAAAACAGAAGTTTAATCCTGGTGCGATGTCACAGAGGGTAGTGGTGTGGGAGGAGTGCCTGCAGAACTGGTGTACTGACCTCACTGAGAGAGAGAGAGAGAGAGAGAGTGTGAGGGTGTGTGAGTGTGTGTGTGTGTGTGAGTGTGTGTGTGTGTGTACTGACCTCACTGAGAGAGAGTGTGAGGGTGTGTGAGTGTGTGTGTGTGTGTACTCACCTCACTGAGAGAGAGAGTGTGAGGGTGTGTGAGTGTGTGTACTGACCTCACTGAGAGAGAGAGAGAGTGTGAGGGTGTGTGTGTGTGAGTGTGAGAGTATGAGTGTGAGTGAGTGAGTGTGAGAGAGTGAGTGAATGTGTGAGTGAGTGATTGTGTGAATAAGTGAGTGTGTGATAGTGAGAGTGAGTGAGATAATTGGCCATGCCTCAATGAGTGGTCCTGTTTCTCTTCTGTTTGTTGATGGCAGATTCAATGGTGGGTTAAATTGAATGAAAACAAATCAAAAAAAAAAAACACGTTACTGTGCTTGCAGGCTATATCTGGAAACAAACATCAAGCGATCCCTGCTTGTGTCAGAGATAACACAGTCAGAAGCACTTAATGAATGACTTAACCGTTCCACCTGGATTGCTTCGCCCATCTTGGGCGTTTTTGTTTGAAGGTGTAGTTTTGCTATTCAGCCACTAGATGTCTCTTTCTCCCTGCAGAATGCTATTGTCTCTTGCGTAGGATTCCGTCGGGCACAGCATGGTCTATTTTCGCTCTAGACGAGCGTATAAGATGTTACTAATTTCACAAACTGCAAACTCATCTGGTAGTACCTTAAATAATGAAATCTTCACGGTGTGTGTTTCATTATATGTTCTTATTATAGCTCACTTTGGACTCTTATTTTGTTTGGTGAGGCAACTGCCCTACCGTGATTGTGTGTGACTCCAACAGGTTGCTTGGCCGTGTTTGGCTTTTGTTACTTCATGTGACATTTTAACTGGAAAAGGTTGCTTTCAATAAAAAAAAGCCTATTACCTTTGCACAGCGATGTAATTTGTGTTTGTTCCAGGTATTCGCTCATGTATGCAGTGTTTCGAAGGGCTTGAACATTGTAATGTAGGTTTTTTCGGCCCGGTGAGTTTACATTGCTTAAGTGTTTTAGCGGTACTGGCTGTGATTATGGAACCAGCCATGCGTCTAGTTGTGTTTCAATTAAATTAAATTACAATAAAGCTTCATTTTTTATAACACTTTTTAACGCAGAAGACTGTGACAAAGACGGTTTGCAGAGTAACAGAAGAGCAAAAGCCAAAAACCTGAACCCCCCAAAACAGCAAGCGTGTGAGGTATAAAACTCCTCAGCCAGCGGTGAGAGAGAGGGCTCCCCTCGGCGTCTGTCTCCCACGGAGCCCGGCCCTGCGGTGGAGACACCCGAGACTGCGGCCCGCTCTCCGCCTCCTCTCCCGGCTGGGTCGCGCTTGCTCAGCCACACACACGGGGGCTGATGGGACGGAACGCACACAAGCGCCGAGCTCGGCGGGGGGCAAGGTTCACGCCGCTTCCAGGTAAGACGGATTTGCATAAAGCGGTTGGGCTGAAGGTAAAACCGCTCCGAAAGTTGAGCAAGTCTCTTTTATTTTTTGTTTTGCCGATACGGACCGTTAGCTCGACACTCCCGCCTTCCCACCTAGTCTCCGACAACTGTTAAACAAACGCAGAGGAACTGGCCCTTTCCGCAAAACGAAACGTCGGAGGCAGGGGTGTAGCACGTGATTCTGGGTCCTGTGCAGATGCAGTCTCCGTGGGTCGCCTTAAAATCGTAGGCCAATGTGCAATCTTTAGTCCAGGTGTTTTCCAGTTCCTCCCCCTCCATCTTCTGACCCTGGGTAGTCAGTTTACCCCCCCCGTGACACCGGTCTGCATCATACAGGTCTGTAAGCAGGCATATTAAGAAATATCCCGCTATTATCATTATTCTTCTGATCTCCAGCCCATTCCCACCCCTAATAAAGGAATATTCCTTCAGCAAAGTTCAACATGTCTTAATTACGTCCGTGGCATTAATGTAATATTTAATCCTTTTTTTTTCTTTTTTGTTGTTGTAGCCAGGCAAGTTGTAACCAGCAGCCGTTTTTTTTTTTTGCTGCTAGATAAACCGTCGGAGGAGTAGACGTGCTGACAGAAACTTGTCAGAACAGCCGAGTCTGCCCGTCTTTCGACAGGCGCCACGCTGCGCGGACTCGCGGCTCTCCCAGCGCTATCTGGGCACGACTGAAGTTCAGCCGCTCGCGATTACCGCTGCACTTTGTGGCTGACGTCACAGCGCGTTTAGTGCTGGCCCTTTCGCCTCGCACCCCTTTTCCTGCGGTACTTTTGTGTGCCGTTATGTTCGTGTGATCGGTGCGAAAACGACTTAAAAGACTTAAAATCTCATTTCTTCCACTTTTTTTGCTAGATAAGACAAAAATATTGCCAGTGAGGTTTGACTAATTTCAAGATTTGCCAGTGTGGAATAAGAAAATTTCAAGCAAGAAAAATGTCAAGCAAGTCCTATTACCAGACTCAAATGCTTGTTAACACAGTCATTGCTTTGTACACCGACTTTTTGATTTGTATTGAGCTAGGGCAGGTGTCTGTCTGTGTATCGGTGTTTGTGTGTATTGGTGTGTGTGTGTGGGTGTGTGTATTGGTGTGTGTGCATGTGTGTGTATATTGGTGTGTGTGCGTGTGTGTGTGTATTGGTGTGTGTGCGCGCATGTGTGTGTGTGTATATTGGTGTGTGTGTGTATTGCTGTGTATTGGCATATGTGAGTATATTGGTGTGTGTGTGTGTATGTATTGGTGTGTATGCGTATATTGGTGTGTATGTGTGTGT
>NC_083760.1:9488913-9506413 GCF_963514075.1 Conger conger | reverse complement strand
ATCACCCCCACCCTCTACCAATCACCCCCACCCTCTACCAATCACCCCCACCCTCTACCAATCACCCCCACCCTCTACCAATCACCCCCACCCTCTACCAATCACCCCCACCCTCTACCAACCACCCCCACCCTCTACCAATCACCCCCACCCTCTACCAACCACCCCCACCCTCTACCAATCACCCCCACCCTCTACCAATCACCCCCACCCTCTACCAATCACCCCCACCCTCTACCAATCACCCCCACCCTCTACCAACCACCCCCATCCTCTACCAATCACCCCCACCCTCTACCAATCACCCCCACCCTCTACCAATCACCCCCACCCTCTACCAACCACCCCCATCCTCTACCAATCACCCCCACCCTCTACCAATCACCCCCATCCTCTACCAATCACCCCCACCCTCTACCAATCACCCCCACCCTCTACCAATCACCCCTACCCTCTACCAATCACCCCCACCTTCTACCAATCACCCCCATCCTCTACCAACCACCCCCACCCTCTACCAATCACCCCCACCCTCTACCAATCACCCCCACCCTCTACCAACCACCCCCATCCTCTACCAATCACCCCCATCCTCTACCAATCACCCCCACCCTCTACCAACCACCCCCATCCTCTACCAATCACCCCCATCCTCTACCAATCACCCCCACCCTCTACCAATCACCCCCACCCTCTACCAATCACCCCCACCCTCTACCAATCACCCCCATCCTCTACCAATCACCCCCACCCTCTACCAATCACCCCCATCCTCTACCAATCACCCCCACCCCCTACCAATCACCCCCACCCTCTACCAACCACCCCCACCCTCTACCAACCACCCCCACCCTCTACCCGAACAGCCCCCTGGACGTTCAGCCTTCCACGGGGGCCCAGGGTTCTTCCCCCTCCTGGCAGGGCCGTGAATGAAGCATTAACAGTCTGCCCCTGGGTGAGCATGCAGGTGGGAAACGCAGTGTGTGTGTGTGTGTGTGTGTGTGTGTGTGTGTGTGTGTGTTCGTTTGCTCTTTCCTCAGGTTACATGTAACCGGTTCTGTGGGTGCTCCTTTGTTTAGCACATGAAAGCATTCAGCAGTTAAACTGCGGCCATTCCTGATAACTCACAAAATGTAAATCTTTTATTTACCTTATTCTCTCTTGCTTACATGACACCGTTTATACAGTTGGTGTGTGTGTGTGTGTGTGCGTGTGCGCGCCTGTGTGTGTGTGTGTGGTTTAAAACCCTGTACAGGTCTCCGTACCCTTCCATGCATGCTTACTTGTGTAACTGTTGTGGCTTATCTGATCCTTGCTTTGCATACTAGTTGATGTACCGCCATGCTGCTTTACATCTTCTGGGGCTTTTGGGCAGTAATCAGCAGCTGATAGATCTTATTATCTAAATAACTGCATCTGTGGCTTCTGGTTGCTATTCTGCATCTGTGGCTTCTGGTTGCTATTCTGCATCTGTGGCTTCTGGTTGTTATTCTGCATTGTGCGTTTTCAGTATATCTAGTCATACTTGAAGTGCAGAAAAATCCCCACCGTGTTTCACAGTGAACTCTGGCTCATATTTCTACTGACTGGTCAACGTTTTATTTATTTTTAATTCCTATCAAAGGCAGTTTTGAGTAAGCGACTTCTCAATGCAGTGCATCTGGGGACATGTGAAAATAAATTATGGATAAAAAAAACAAAACAATCTGGACAGAATTAGCTTGGGTTCCCAGCCCTGGTCCAGGAGAGCCGCTTGCACAGAGCCTGCTGTAAAATGAATCACTGTATAAACAAACACAGTTCGATTTGTAGCTGACTTTAAGGGGAACATCGTGCAAGCCCCGTGGCTCCCCAGGACCAGGCTTGTTGACAGCGACAGTGCAGCTATTTTCTTTTGTAGAAGGAGTGGAAAGATTACCTCAGTTATCTCTGTGATGGCGAATGATAAAGAGGAAGAGGCGGTCAGAAATATCGTTTAGAGCCGTCTTGCTCTTTGCTTGCTGGGCTCCGGAAAGGTTTCAGAAGTGGCAGAGGGATTATGGGTGATTACGTGTGATTGAGTGGTCGCCCGGAGCCATCCTGGCTCTGTTGAGGCGCTGGGGGCGGGCTGGCGTCTGTGTGTGTCAGGGCTTAAGACAGGCTATGGCTCCAGGCAGCCCTGAACTGAAGGGCGGGGGATGGGGAAGCTTTCAGAAGCAAGGTGAGTCTGTTTTATTTTCAATTAAACAATACCCCCCGCCCCTCCCAGTCAGCAGTGATATGTACTACCTTCTACCACCGACCACCCCCACTCCAGCCCCCCGATCCACAATCGCAAATACTACTACCCCCCCCTCTCTCCCAGTCCGCAATGATAAGTACTACCCTCCACCACTCCACCAGGTCCACAATGACAAATACTGCTAACCCCCCTCCGCCCCATAGTATGGGCCCCTGGGACGTTGATAGCCTCAGAGAGAGAACTGGCCCCAGAAGGTCAGGGGTGGGCCTGCCTGCAGGTCACTGGGGGGTCGGTGTGCAGAAGGAGCCGGGGAGGGCGATAAGGGCGGTCTTCCGGTGCGGTACCCCCCTGAGGGCGTGAGCATACGGCCGTACGCTCTGTCCCCTTAAAACACTCCCGGTTCCTCACGCCAGAGTCTGAGGACAAGCTGGAGTGGGATGTGTGCTATGGGACTGTTTGTCTCCGGCCTGGACGATAGACGGAGTAGAGCTTCCAGAATTCTTCTTCCAGGTTTCCAGGAATGTCCGGTTTTCAAATAATTTGTGCAGATCTGGACCGGCCAACGTAATTGATTGAAACAATGAGCCCGTTAGTTTGTCATGAATTCACCTTTCAGCTGACCCATGGTCCGTGACCTGTACCGATAGCTGCGACCCACCACCCCCCAGTTTGCCTTCCGCTCGACGGCCCGAGATCGTGCACGGCTAACTTCCAGCTGTGCACGTTGTCCGGTTTTGAGGACGTCTAAATCTCTCGCCCCTCTGAAGGGGGACAACGCTGTGAGGAGAGGCCCAGGACGCTCCGCGGCGATTCGGACGTCCCTCCTCACGGTTTATTCCAAGCTTCAGTGCTGTCCCAGAGATCAGAAAAATAAGCAGGTAACTAGGCGAGTGCTGTATTTGGACCACCGTGGTATTTCACTCACCGTGGGACGGGACGAGGTAGATAAGACGTCCAGCTTGGTCTTCAAGAGGGGACACACACACAGGGGTGTTCAGACTGTAGGTCCTCCCAGAGGGGGGGGGAGACACACTTTGAAATGGAGTCTAATGGGGACCCTGAGGGACCGGCTGGGCCGGACAGGCACAGATGCATCGTGGGTCAGGGTGCGAGGCGGGGGGGAGGTACCGGCACAGGTGGAGGAGAGCCTTTCAGGTGGAGAGGAGCGATCTGGGGCCCGCCTTTGTGGCGAGAGTCTGGGGATACGGGGCGACCTATGAGACCTGATCTGGGCCCTTTTTAAAACGCGGCATTGTGTCTCGGAGCACGCAGACGCTCTCTGTCTGTGTTCCGGGCCTTGATTTACGATGCCGGCGTGCCTCACGGCCCCCCCCTCGGCGCACGGGCAGAGCTGATGTCGGCTGGGGCTCAAAGGGTCACTTGCCAAAAGGTGAACACCCCCCCCCCTGTCTCTGAGCTGCGCTGGGTCCAAGGCCTGTGGTGTGTGAATATTGTAATGGCTGTTGGCAGCAGGAAAAATAAGTCATTAACATGAGTTATTAAAATGAATGGGTGTGTATCTACTAGAGTTTGTGCCTGAGGGCAGAGTGGGAGTAGTGGGGGGTGGGGGGGAGGGGTGGGTGGCAGGGCGGAACCTTCTAGCAGTATCCCCCCCAGCAGGGAAAGTTTTAAGTGTGATTTGGGTTCCTTGGCCCTCTTGCTGTTTTATTTGGCGGTGGTGGGACACGCCAGACTCTGCTCTGGGGCCCCGACCTTTCCTGCATCTTAACCAGCTCTGCTTGGCTTCTGAGAAAAGGAAACACAGCATTCACTTAGGTGGTTTAAAAAAAAAAGCCCACTCTTTTCAAGGAGGGCCATAAGTTTCCACGCTAAAGGCGGGGGCTTTATGTCCCGCTAAGGCTGACGTCAGTGTTGGGCCAGGAGGGGGTGACCGGCCCACTTTATGGGTCTGGACCGGCTAATGGTCCTGGAATCAGGACGGATATCTGAAACCCTCTTTTCAGGATTTTCTTTTTTTGGTTTCTCTTTCTTTCTCCCTTTCTTTTTCTTTCATTCTTTCTCTCTTGGCCTATCTCCATCGCTCCATCTGTCTCTTATACAGGACAACACTGGTTTTCTAACTGGGTACCCCACCCCCCCCCCCCTCTCTCTCTCTCTCTCTCTCTCTCTGATATGATTGTATATATACTCAGTGAGCTCTTTATCAGGTATTTATTAGACTTATTTTTTAGACTTATTAAGTCTTCTGTTGCTGTAGCCTGGTTTGGCTTTCTCCTCTGACCTCTCTCATTAATGATGCGTTTCTGCCCGCAGAACTGCTGCTCACTGGATGTTTTTTGTTTCTCGCACCTTTCTCTGCAAGCTATAGAGACTGTGGTATGTGAAAATCCCAGGCGGTACGCAAACAACCCTGTCTGGCACTCTACAATCATTTCACAGTCAAAGATCACATTTCTTCCATTTTGTATGAAAAACAGCCGAACCTCTTCACCACATCTGCATGCTTTTATGCATTTTGTTGTTTCCAAATGATTGCCTAATCCAATATTTGCATTAACAAGCTGGTGTAAAGGTCTACCTAATAAAGTGCTCACTGAGTGTATAGTATGCATACAGTATACACATACCACACATCTTTGTCTCTCTCAGAGTGCTTTGGCTAAAAACCAATGTGAGAAAATTAGTGGATAATTTTAGCATGCTTCAGAGTTAAAGTTCAAAAGACAGGCTTATAAACAGTATCACTGATTTTCAGCGTGTCAGATGTTTCAAAAACCCCCTGTGGTTGGAACTCAAACTGAAAGAGAGTCTTTCAGCCCAGCATGACAGGGAAATGGGCATTAAAACAAGAGAAGGGGGAAGTTTAGGATCTCAAAGCACTAGTAGTGGTTAAAATATATGGTGGTGCATAGAAACGACCACAAAAGGCAAGATTGTGTCTCTAAAACTGGAAATAAAAGTCAAATAGAAAGCACCCCAACCGCAGATCACTAACTTTCGATATTGGGGTAATTTCCCAGCATTCTTCCTTTATCAGGGAGGAAGTGGAGGAGTTACTCGAGAGAGCAACTTGAGTTGCGGGGGCCTCAGCAAGAGAAAGCTATAACCCACAGGGTGATGAGGGACCAATCTGGGGGCTATAACAGGGCTGCCAGAGCTCAGGTCCTGGAGGGCCACGGTATCTGCTGATTTTTGTGGTTCCCTTTTAGATGTGCAGCCCGTGTAGATGTGCGGAAACATGGTGTTGGGGTCCTTATCTAGACCATTTCAGGTGCACAACTTAAATTGATCATTTAACCCTTTGAAGCTTTCTTTCAGAATTATAAGTCGGTGTTCTAGAACTCTGTTTCCGCTTTCAGTCACCAGTAGTGATTGTTACACCAGCGTTAGAGTGTTCAGTTCATAAGAGCATTCTTATCACATGTTTGTGACCTCACACCTTTAAAGGGTTTTACGTGCTGAAACAGTCCACAAATTACCAGGTGATGGGGCTCTTCAGACCAGTGTCTTGTCTCACCCCTGGTCTTCAGCCATCTTATCAATCTCTAGACCACATAAAAAACCTCTGTACCTTTGCCCAGGGTGCTCCATCTATAAGTGTACACGTTGAGTGTCAGCTGGTTTCCAGTGCGTTTCACCACAACCGATTGATTTAAGTAAGTCATTGATTGGCTAAAGAGTCAACACGCCATGTTCTCCTAAAGCCTTGATTGGCTGCTGGTTGAGAGCAAACCACAAATACCAGCAGACACTGAAGCCCTCCAGGCCTGCCCATGTGAAAAAATAATATACCTGAAGTATACTATTTTATACGGTGTACTTCAAATCAATTCAAGTATGCAGAGTATACTATTGTTTCACATGGGTGGAGTTTGACACCCCCCTGGTATGCTCTGTTACCCCACATTCAGTCTGAGTGGCAGATGCCAGAGTGTGATAAAACGTTGGTGATGTAAGCGATCAATCAGAGAGGCCCAGGTAAACATAATCACGTGTGGACGGACCATTTCCTCTCTGCGCTGAAAAAAGATCCCGGCTGTGTTGTTATGTAAAATAAAAGTGGAAGTTATCTGCGAAAGCCGAATGTATTGGAATTTCGGAATGTCTGAGGGGGAAAACCGCGCACGGTCGTTGCATAAAGGCCGTGTGGGGTGTTTTTACGGCCAGGTTCCCGGCTCTGGGAGAGGAGACTGACTCCTTGTTTATGAGTTTTCACCACCTGCGTCGTGCCTGTGCAGCCTTATGATAGCCTGGCTGGAGCTGAGAACAGGGGCTTTCTGGGATTGTTTCAGCCTGCTGTGTGTGTGTGTGTGTGTGTGTGCGTGTTTGTGTGTGCGCATGTGTGTGGGTGCGTGCGTGGGAGCTTGCTTACGCGTGTGTCTGCATGTGTGGGAGCTTGCATGCATATGTGTGCGCGTCTGTGTGTGTGTGCACCCGTCTGTGTACCTGTGTGTGTGCATGTGTCTGTGTACCTGTGTGTATGCACGTGTCTGTGTGTATGCACGTGTCTGTGTACCTGTGTGTGTGCACGTGTCTGTGTGTATGCACGTGTCTGTGTACCTGTGTGTGTGCACGTGTCTGTGTGTGTGTGTGCACGTGTCTGTGTGTGTGCGCACGTCTGTGTACCTGTGTGTATGCACGTGTCTGTGTGTGTGTGCACGTCTGTGTACCTGTGTGTATGCACGTGTCTGTGTGTGTGTGCACGTCTGTGTACCTGTGTGTATGCACGTGTCTGTGTGTATGCACGTGTCTGTGTACCTGTGTGTATATGCACGTGTGTGTGTGTGTGTGTGCACGTGTGTGTGTGTGTGTGTGTGTGTGTGTGTCTGTGTGTGTGTGTGTGTGTGTGTGTGTGTGTGCACGTGTCTGTGTGTGTGTGTGTGTGTGTGTGTGTGTGTGTGTGTGTCTGTGTGTCTGTGTGTGTGTGTGTGTGTGTGTCTGTGTGTGTGTGTGTGCACGTGTCTGTGTGTGTGTGTGCACCCGCGTGCGTGGCCACTCACACCTGTGATTACAGCTGATTCAGGGTCTCATTGATTCAGTGGCTCTGTGTGCAGAGGCGCCCGAGAGTGAGTTGAGAACCACAGGCACCTGGAGAGAGGAGTCAGCATGGAGGAGGCAGTGGAAACGCTGCTGGCAGCCCACAGTGGAGCTGTTATCAGAGCTCAGAGCACCCAGTCAACCTCAGGCCCACAGTGGAGCTGTTATCAGGGCTCAGAGCACCCAGTCAACCTCAGTCTGTACAGCGGAGCTGTTATCAGAGCCCAGAGCACCCAGTCAACCTCAGTCTGTACAGTGGAGCTGTTATCAGAGCCCAGAGCACCCAGTCAACCTCAGTCTGTACAGTGGAGCTGTTATCAGAGCCCAGAGCACCCAGTCAACCTCAGTCTGTACAGTGGAGCTGTTATCAGAGCCCAGAGCACCCAGTCAACCTCAGTCTGTACTGTGGAGCTGTTAACAGGGCTCAGAGGACCCAGTCCACCTCAGTCTGTACTGTGGAGCTGTTATCAGGGCTCAGAGGACCCAGTCAACCTACCCGTGCAGGGTAGTCCCTGTTTGTGCAGGTGTGCATAAAGGTAGACGCGTGATTATGAAACATGAATATCTTTTGTTTTCTCAGCCATTATGCGGCCCTGTTGCCAGGGTAATACGCTCTCCAAGATTCCGAAAATTTCAAAAATTTCCTCTCTCTGTCACGCGTAGAGTGATGGTGACTTCTGGAGGCAGTAGAACAATGAGCATAGAAAAATTTGGAATTTATTTGTCAAACTTTTGATCTGAGGAATGACATTTGGCACGCTTGCTATGAAGGTTTTAGTGGTGTGCACTAAAACCTCCCCTGTGATGTGTCCTTCTCCATTCTGCACTTCTCACTGTCTGGAAAACCTTTCAGAAAGGTGTCCCTAACCTGCAGTTATCAGGTCAGACATGACTGATGATCTAAAGATCTAAAGTTGAAAATTTGTTGGAAAATTTTGACAGGCTGAAATGGGACAAAGGGAAAACTACTCTCTCTCCCTCTCTCCCTTTCTCTCTCCCTCTTTCCCTCCCTCAGTCTCTCTCTCCCTCTGTCTCCCTCTCCCCCTTTCTCTCTCCCTCTCTCTCTCTCTCAATCTCTCACAGTTGAGGAAGTTGCATGTCCTTTGTTGTACGTCGCTCTGGATAAGAGCGTCTGCCAAATGCCAATAATGTAATGATGAAATCGGGGGCCCTCAATGAGGTCAGAGGAGAGAGGGGTGAGGCCGTTCTTTGCTGAGGTGGCGGGCCCTGGATGGGCCCAATGTTTGGGGGCTCTGTGAGTCATGTGCTGTCCGGGTGCCATTTTGTGCAGTCATTTATATCATACAGAAAAACACGGGTTTTATAGCCGAGCTGGATGTGTCCCATGCTCTCTCCCTCTCTCTCTCTCCCCCCTTTCTTTTTTCTGTTTCTCTCACCATTCTTCTCTCCCACACACGCACATGCACACGCACACACACACACACACTCACACACACGCGCACACAAATGCACGCGCACGCGCAGGCACACACACTCAGGGCCTTGTGTTTGTTTTTACGATCGTGCCTTTAGATCTGCAGTGCGAGGTGTTGGAATGGCCCCCCCCCCGGTTTCCTGTGCTCCCTCCGAGCTCTTCGGAGGGGTCCGGGGCCCGGCGGCGCATGCAGGAAGTGGCCGGGGGTCTCAGCGCGACCCGTTAAAAGATGGAAGGAACAGAGAGTCAAAGGCCTGTTTGGGTTTCTCTTAAAAAAAAAAAAAAAGGGTCAAATGCATATACATTAGCATGAAAGCCCCCACTTGAGTTCCCACTGTTGTTTTTGGACGCGGGGCTCGGTTTTGGTTTGTGTAGCCCGACCGCGGCCCGGGTTCACTCATTTCTCCCCGGGGGAGCTTCTATTTCCTCCCAACAGCTCCGATTTTTAAAGAAATCATTTTACATCATGTCTGGTTTTGAAAACATTTGCCCGCTTGTCATTAGGAAAATTAGGCCGAGTTGGAGCTTTGCACACTACGGCTAACGGAGTAAAAATAGGCGCGGAGGCGTGCGGGGGCGGGTGTGGGGCGGGTGGCAGGTGAGCGGAGCGGGTCTCTCTCTGAGAACCAGGCCTCGTGTTACCGAGCGACACTGGCACCAGGTCTCCCTCTCAGGTGTGAATGAGTCTCCAAAAAAAACCAACAAAAACACCCCGCACTCAGTAACCTTGATTTGGCGATTTGATTGAATCGCGATCCAGACAGTGAGAGGGATCGCAGCGGGAAGCAGATCGAAAGCGGGACGACTCGTCTGAGAAAAGTAGGCCAGCCCAGGTGCGTTGTGGGTAAATGGTGGCACGGGGCACTGAAGGGACCTGTCGGACCAGCTCCTGACATTGTACCACTGCCAGCCTGGCTCGAAGAAAGAGCGACACACACACACACACACACACTCCCATTACCCCCCCCACACACACACGCTCCCACACACACCCATTAACCTCCTCCACACACACACACTCTGACACACATATACGCCCATTACCCCCCCCACACACACACCTCCCACACACACCCATTACCCCCCCCCCACACACACACGCTCCCACACACACCCATTAACCTCCTCCACACACACACACTCCGACACACACCCATTAACCTCCCCCACACACACACTCCCACACACACCCATTAACCTCCTCCACACACACACACTCCGACACACATACACGCCCATTACCTTCCCCCACGCACACACTCCCACACACACCCATTAACCCCCCACACTCCCACACACACATTAACCCCAACCTCACTCTCACACACACACACCAATAACCCCCACCCTGTCACACACACACACACCCATTAACCCCCACCTCACCCCCCCCCCCCCCCACACACACACACACCCTCAGGGCTTTCCCTCCGCCATGTTTACTCACTATTGTACGGCGGCAGCCCGCTCTGGATTCTGATTGGCTGAGAGCCAGTCACCAGACCAGGGGGGGGGGGGGGGGGGGCTGTGTGGCAGGTATTGTGATATAACAGGGGGGTGGGGGGGGGGTTAGCGCTGGAACAAAGGGGACCTGAGTCTCCTCGAGTTTCGCCATCCCGGTGTTTGTTTTCCTGCCGCTGTGATTGATCGTGTCTGCCCTGTCGTCACAGACGCACGGCGCACAGTGGCGGGAAGAAACCGCCGACGTTCACGGGGTCGAGAGCGTCGGAGCGGGGTCTCCGCCGTCAACGGCGAACGTCCGTCTGTCTGTCTGTCTGTCTGTCTGTCTGTCTGTCCCCCCCCCCCCCCCCGTCGGGTTCCCGCCTCCCGTCGAGGTTCCCGAGTCTGAGCGTGTCTCTCGTTAGCCCGTCGGCCCGTTAGCGTCCCGGCCTGCCGATCGAAGGGCGGCGTAAACCGGCCGGTGTAGCCGGGAGGGCTTCTGCGCGGGTACGCCCTGATTCGGCTGGGTTGAGCCGGCCCAGGTGTAGGGTTAAAACAGGTCCGTTGAGCGGGGAGCCAATGGGGCGGGAGCGGTAGATTACCGTCGGCTCGCAGCTTCAACCGCAAGACGGGACAGAAGCCGCGCTGAAAAGATTTTCCCTCCGCTGAGTCAACAGCCCTGACAATGCGTCTGTCAGGCGTCTCTTTCAGTACTCAATGCATCAATCCATCGCCCCGGTACCCCACCGTCGGTTCAGCTGAAGGGCTGATAAACTCTCTTTATGTTCCAGAGCGTTTGCCTGGATCATGTTTTTTCACGGTCCTTTACAAAGCCCGTAAGTTTGAAGGTCAAAGGGGGACACAAGCACCCATTCCAAAATAAAAAAATGTGATTTGTGACTTCACACCTAAGGGCATGTTTAAATGTGGCCTCTACAGTGAGTTTCTTTATTTATTACACAACAGTGAAATATATCAGAGGGGGCTTCTGTTGTACTGCCACAATTAATTTAATTTATGGACTTTGCTGCTGGCCCACATGCACTGTGCTACTGCAGGACACAGGAGCTTACAGGAAGTGACATACAGGAAGTGACATACTGTATGTGACCGATGAGGTCAGATCAGGGTAGGGCTGAGGGCGTGGGTAGTTTTGTACGTTGTGCTCTTAAAAGATGGAAAGTAGAACGTGCCCTAGTGTTAGAACAATACGAAGCGGAGGCAGGTGTGAAGTGGGACGACCTTATGCTCACCTTGCTGAAAAAAGGTTTTTAAACAGCTGGTAGCTGGTTGACCAGTTAGACCAGCTCCATATTCATTACATTACATGACATTGCAAAGCATTTAGCAGACGCTCTTATCCAGAGCGACGTGCAATGAAGTTAACATGGTTGGACCAGCTCAAGCTATGTTTTGAAACAATTTGGTAATCTCAATCTCATTGGTCAGAGCTGGATTTTTACACCAGGGTAGCATACTCTCTCAGAAGAAAGGGTTCCAAAAGCCTTCTCCTTCAAGGAGGACCCTATCTAATTCAAGGGTTCTTTGTCAGACAAAGTGAGAGTTTTCACACTTTCCGTATCATGGCAGGCTCCGTAAAGAACTGAAAAATGTTCCCCAATGAAGACAAACTTAAAAACCTGTGCAGAGTGCAGGAACACAGTGAAATGTTTAGCGTTAAAGCAACTCCTATGTGCCCAGTCGGGTACTCTGTTACAGTTGAACTCACATTGGAAACGTGACGGCTAAGGAGCCTATAATGTACGATGGAACAGCATTTCTCCGTTTTTGTTCGTCCGTGGTGTGGATTCCCTTCTCTGCAGCGCTTCGGGTGTCAGTACCCTTTTTCCAGGCGGGACGTTGTGCGGGCTTTCCGGGAGAGCGCAGGGCTGGTTCTGCGGTAACCTCGTGGCCCCCGGTTTTTTGACGGACGCCCTGACAGATTGAGTGGGGAGAGAGCGGCAGCAGTTCCCGCGGCCCGCCCGTGGGGTCTAGTCGCTACGACGACGGCGGTGGCGGGGTCGCGGGGTCACCGTACAGCAGGCGGGCAGGCAGTTTGGGCCCCACACCGTGCCCTTGACTCCGTCTCTCCTCGCAGGCACCCCTAACCCCCCCCCCCCCCCCCCCGAACCTCCCCACACCAGCCGATCTGGGACAGGGGCGCTGAGAGGCGTTGGCGGCGGTAACGCTCGAGACTCCCCAGCAGCTCGGGTCCTGCTGTCGCGTCTCCGTTGGCCGCCGGCCCGTTTCATGTCCGCCGCTCCTCGGGGGGGGGGTGACAGTTGGTCAGGTCCTGCGGTTGGTCGTCTAACCCTCCCCCTCGCCCCTCAAGAGAGCGACATATTACATACCAGGACCACCCATCTCAGAGACGGGATACCTCTGCTTCTGCCGCATGCATTTCACCCCAGATTTCATCAAAGCTCACCTCTACCCCGCCCTCCCCTCGCCCCCATCTGGACCTCTCCTCTCCGCGCCCCGGAGATCGCCGAAAAAACCGCCGCTATCGATGTGTGTGGGCCGCCCCCGCCACGCGCATTTCATCACATCCGCGGTGACCGCTCCCGTGTTTGCGCGGGAGACGCAAGTCCTCCCGTTTATTTTCACGACCTGTTTATATTTACTTCGCCCTCCTGCTCTTTGCGGTTCACAAACCGTCAGGAATATTGCACACTTCGTTATCGGCGGAGGCTGTTATCAGCGTAACGGACTCTGAGGAGACGGGAACTCTGGGATATCAGAGCCTCATTTACAGAGCAGCTGGTGGTTCTTGTCCTGTGTCAGTCCTGTGTCCATGTCATTTATCTCCGTGTAATTACCCTGAGGCCCGTATACGGGCCGTATAGAGGTTGTGCGATGGTGCCGGGTTACTTTCTGTTATGCGTGTACATGTGTGTGCCGTTTGTGTGTGTGTGTGTGTGTATATAGAGTGTTTGTGAGTGTATAGTGTGGGTGTAGTTCTTGTGTGTGTGTAGCTTGTGCGTATGTGCATATGTGTCTTTATGTATGTGTCTGTTTTTAGTGTGTTGTTTGTGTGTCTGTGTTTAGTGTGTTGTTTATGTGTGTGTATAGTGTGGGTGTAGTTCTTGTGTGTGTGTAGCTTGTGCGTATGTGCATATGTCTGTATGTATGTGTTTGTTTTTAGTGTGTTGTTTGTGTGTTGTTTGTGTGTGTGTGTGTGTGTATGTAGAGTGTTTGTGTGTGTATAGTGTGGGTGTAGTTCTTGTGTGTGTGTAGCTTGTGCGTACGTGCATATGTCTGTATGTATGTGTCTGTTTTTAGTGTGTTGTTTGTGTGTTGTTTGTGTGTGTGTGTGTGTATGTAGAGTGTTTGTGAGTGTATAGTGTGGGTGTAGTTCTTGTGTGTGTGTAGCTTGTGCGTATGTGCATATGTGTCTATATGTATGTGTCTGTGTTTAGTGTGTTGTTTGTGTGTTGTTTGTGTGTGTGTGTGTGTGTATGTAGAGTGTTTGTGTGTGTATAGTGTGGGTGTAGTTCTTGTGTGTGTGTAGCTTGTGCGTATGTGCATATGTGTCTGTATGTATGTGTCTGTTTTTAGTGTGTTGTTTGTGTGTCTGTGTTTAGTGTGTTGTTTATGTGTGTGTATAGTGTGGGTGTAGTTCTTGTGTGTGTGCAGCTTGTGCGTATGTGCATATGTGTTTGTGTATGTATGTGGCTGTGTTTAGTGTGTTGTTTGTGTGTGTGTGTGTGTGTGTGTGTGTCTCTGTGCATGTTGTGTGTGTGACCCTTCCACAGGTCCAGGTGTTGTAAGCATACTCTGTGACGCACATACAGTATTGTGTAAACCAGTGATTGTGACTGTGTTACTCAGTTGGATTCAGGCACACAGGCACACATTATTCTACACAGACACACAGACATGTCCTCACACATGGGGCATGACAGAACAGGGCAAAAAGAGACACACAAGACCCCAGAAGTCCTGAAGAAAACACAGAATGTGTTTCTTAGGAAAGGTGTTTGGTTTGGACACCTTCACACTGGCTTATATAGTGCCAGTGACTCAGTCTTACAATCATAACTTTTTTGAACTACAGGACCCTAAATGTGGGTCACGAGCAGACTGTTCCCCCCCCCCCCCCCCCCGCCTCTAATCTCTTGCTTCAGAACTTTAAACCTTGTAAACGATTACTTCATGCAGTTCAAGGGCACTTGTGTCAGTTATTTTTCCCCATTGTTTGTGTTTATGATTTTTCTTTATCAGACAGGGTTTATCAGTGTCTGGAGGCGGCGAGCAGATGTAGAGTAGTCTGAGATCATTAAAAGACGACCATAAAGTGACTCCTGTGTTTGGATAGATAAGAGTGGCGGCCATTTTGTCGACGGCCATTCCGTCTGCTGACAGGTAGTGGTTCGGTCGTTCCCAGTTCACCTGTCCCGCGTGACTGTACTCTGCGATTTTATCGCTCTTAGCCTGAAGAGCGTACTGTGACTTCTTCTACTGAGCAATTCTTTTACGACTATAGACGCTGAACAACATAAACAGCATGACCAATGTGGGAAAATAAACGTTCTGCCAGGGAGAGGGGGGTGGGCCAAAGGAAAAGCTGCTGAACAATGCTCTAAACCAGGGACACTCAATCTTCTCCAGGGCTGGTGAGGGTGCAGGCTTTTGTTCCAATCAAGCAGCAACGCACCTGGTCTGCAAACCAAGGTCCTGAGCAGAGACTCTACTGGTTGATTAGTGGAGTCAGGTGTGTAACTGCTTGCACCCACACCGACCCTTTCTGCGAAAGATTGAGTATCCCTGCTCTAAAAGAGCATGCAACTACAGTTTGTAAATAAGATCAGTGGTGTAGTGTATCAAAACCAGACCTGGGTCAAATGCGTGATTGTTCTGGAATCAAACACGGCAGACAAGCTCAGTAAAGCACAGAAAAGTATTTTAATCCCACACAATTACGCATTTGACCCAGGTCTGCTCAAAAACCAGTCCAAATATGCACATCGGAATGGTGTCAATCAAACAGTTACGTATCTGCAAATGGTTGGAACACCATGCATACTTTCTCTCTTTCTCTTGTTTTTTTTCTCTGTTACAGTTTCTCTCTCTTTCTCTCCCTCCCTCCCTCTCTCTATCGGTCTCGGCGTTTCAGACGTGTAGATAAACACCGCGCAGATAGGGCAGAGTAGTAACAGACAGGTCAGTGTGGAGGGAGGGAGTGCCGGGTCATACTCCGGCGTGACTCATTTCTCTGCTCCCTGATAGCGGGTTGCAGTTCAGCGAGTCGCTGCTTTTGTGTGGCTTTTGTGTTCGCTGCGTAAGTGACAATATGGCCCCCCCCCCCCCCCCCCCATCTTTTGTTCTGTGCTTTGTTTTTCCTCTTTTCGTGCGTTTATTGTGGTCGTTTGCTCACGTCTGAAACCACCTTAGTCTCGGTTTTCCCGAGGCCTTGCGCTGACTCACCCCTGGAGATCACTCGGGTGTCTGGGCCGACATTGTTCACGCGCCGATGCATTCTGGGTAACGGTAGTCACGGCGGTAGTCTGACAGGAGAGGAGAGAGCCAGACGCTGGTTTCAGTCTACGTCAGGGGTGAGGCATACAGGAGTTGTTTTGATGGAACAGGCGCGGCGGAGGAAAGGTGAGGTAAACGATTTGTCCGGGCCTCCCGTCGAAGTTCAAAACGGCCCGACTGCGTTCGCACGTCGAAGGATAATAACGTTTATTTTTTTGAATGCTTTGCGAGGGCTTTTCTCCTCGCGTATCCTGTGTACGGGTTGAATTAAAAGAGTGTGCGATTCCCTCCCCCCGATAACCCCCCCTTTCCGCTTTGTCCTCTCTCTCTGACACCTGAAAGGTATTTTGCAATATGTTCCAGTCCACAGGCTCCAGACTCCAAACAAAGCCGGCTGTTTTTCCGCAGGTAGGGGCTTGCGACCGAACGGCCGGGCACGCGGAGAGACCCGGGATCAGAGCTCACGGTGACGGGAACGTTGCGGAGACGGTTAATGTTCGACGCTCTCTCCACCTGCCCAGAAATCCCCCCCCCCTCCTCCTCCCCCACCCCCCACCCCATGCCACCTTAATCCCGCCACAGGGAGTGATTCACCTGCTTACATAACTGCGAACACTGTAACCTGCCCCTCCTTTCCACTGCACAGATTCCAGCCTGGGGGGGTGGTGGGGGGGGGGAGGGGGGAGTTAGGATATTGTACTGCAGCAGAGACAGGGGGCAGGGCTTAAAGTCAGGAATGGAAATTCAAAGAACAGTTGAGGGAGTAGTTGAATGAGTGAATGAGATTTCTGCGTGTGTGTATGTGTGTGTGTACGTGTGTGTGCGTGTGGAAGTGGGGGACGGGGGGGGGGGAACGGGGGGTTCTCAGTGCCTCTAAATCCAGCTGTTGAGAGACGAAGCCTTGACTGTACATTGTGTTCCTTCCTCTGGCCTGCGGAGGGAGAGCGGTCTTCGCTCTGTGGGAGAGCGTGGATCGGGGGGTCGGGTGCTGCCCGCCTGCGTGGGACAGACCCGCTGGGTTTTCGGGGAGAGGGACGGGACGTTCTGTCTGCAGACGGCGACACCTGAGACCTCAAGCCAGACGGCTCCCACGCTTACATAACACCCGACCTCTATCTGTGGGATCTTAATTCCTCCTCTCCATTTTGGCAGTGTTTCGTGCCCATCCCATAGGCTTCATGTCTTTGTGTGTGTGTGCGTCTGTTTCCACCGCGGTGTGAATCGTGTGTGTGTGCGAGTGTGCGTGCATGTGTGTGCGTGCGTGCATGTGTGTGTGTGTGCGCCTGTTTCGTTTCCACCGCGGTGTGAATCGTGTGTGTGTGTGCGAGTGTGCGTGCATGTGTGTGTGTGCGTGCATGTGTGTGTGTGTGTGCGCCTGTTTCGTTTCCACCATGGCGTGAATCGTGTGTGCGTGTGCCCGTTTCATTTGACCGTGGCGTGTGTGTGTGTGTGTGCGCGCATGCCCGTTTCGTTTCCACCATGGCGTGAATCGTGTATGTGTGTGTGCCTGTTTCGTTTGACCGTGGCGTGTGTGTGTGTGTGTGCGCGCATGCCCGTTTCGTTTCCACTGTGGCGTGAATCCTGTGTGTGTGTGTGTGCCTGTTTCGTTTGACCGTGGCGTGTGTGTGTGCCCGTTTCGTTTGACCGTGGCGTGTGTGTGTGTGTGCCCGTTTCGTTTCGACCGCAGCGTGAGTCAGGCCGGCCGCGGCGGGGCAGGGGAGTGTCGAGCCGGTCGAGAGGCGGTCGAGCTGCAAATCGTGTGGGCATCGAGCGGTTGCCACGCCGACCTCCGCCTTGCGTAACCCACGGAGTCGCGGCGGCCTCAAAGCTCTCGCGGAGGTCACGTGACGCGGTGAGTTCGCCGGGCTACAGACCGAGGTCCGTGCTGAGCGCGCTCAGTTGCTCCCAGGTACTGAGCTGCATGGAGG
>NC_083760.1:9471413-9483913 GCF_963514075.1 Conger conger | reverse complement strand
AGTAGTAGTAGTAGTATTAGTGGTAGTAGTAGTAGTAGTATTACTTCACCATTTGTGGAGCAGTTAGTTTCACAACCTCACAAATGTACTGCTACATTATTATGACTATTATTATTATTATTATTATTATTATTATTATTATTATGAATCATATTCTCATTATTATGGTATGTTGATGGTTGGGCTGTGTTGAGGCTCTCTGCTCTATGAGGGGCTGTTGTCAGCCCTGCAGCAGATCACAGTGCTGCTCCAGACTGCTAATGAGCTCCATTTGCATCTGTGGACCGCGCAGCATGAATGGACTGAATGCCTTTTTCTCTTCTGGCCACTTTAGAAACTCGGCCATGTCGAGACGCTGCGTGTCACAATGTCCGCGCCTCGTTCGGGGGAGAGCGGTTACGGTACGAACCGGCTAACGCGATTAAGCGTCCGTCCGCTGGCGGGTTTCCCGTGTCGGGGAGGGGGGGGCGAGCAGGTGCTGTGTTCTACCGATCGCCTGGCGTACGTACCTGTTGCTAGGGGGGGGGTTTCAACAGCGAGTCTCCAGACTCATTTTCTGAAGAGTATCGAGAATCCATTAGATTCGAGTCGCCACGGGTAACGAGGCGTCTGACGGAGGCGGGGTTTTGTGTGCCTCCCCCCTTCCCCCAATGCTCTTTGCCTCTTTGCTCTTGGCCAGTCGCGGGAATTCTTAGTGAGAGACTTCGGTTGCCAAGAGAGCAAAAAGCCAACGGAGAACACTCAGGACATGTAAAAAAAAAAAAATGGACTCAGGAGCAAGCATTCTCTCTTTTCACTGCGTTGATTCTTTAGCCCTTTTCTTCTCTGCCTTTTGAGTGAGACGATAACACTGTTTTTTCTTTTTTTTTCTTCTTTTTCTGTCGCTCCCATTTATTATTCTGTGTGATTGTGCTGCTGTATGAATATTGCCAGATCAGATAATGCAGCTCACAGCCTATTTACTCATGAACTTGTGTGTCCTGGGACTCGTGTTTCTGCGTGTTTGGGCCTTCTGGGGCTCTGCTCGACCCAGAAACACGCAGTCTGGTGCAGAGGGGAGAGGGGAGAGGGGAGAGGGGCTTTCTGCGGTGGGGGAGAGATGTACAGCAGCTGTGGTCTTGGCCCAGTTGCACTTCCTTTTAGCCATCGTTTCTTCATTTCTTCATCACTTCTTCTCTTTGTTCCTCTTCTCCTTTTGTAGGTGAACCTACGGTGACACGCTCTGCGTCTCCAGTAATCCGATGGGGTGGGGCGGGGGGGGGTGCGGGGCGCGCGGGGGGGGGGGGTAATATTCAAGACAAGAAATGCAGATATAATGCCTAAATCCCGCTGTTCCTGATACTTTCCTGTCCTTCATTTCCCCTCTTTATCTCTCTTTCTCCCTTGACCCCTCTTTATCTCTCTCCCTCTGTCTCTCCCTCCTTCCTTCTCTCTACCTTTCTCCTCCCTCTCTCTCTGTCTTTCCCTCTATCTCTACCTCTCTCTATCTCTCTCCCTCTCTCCTTCTCCCTCTCTCTCCGCCTCTCCCTCTATCTCCCCCTCTCTCTCCCTCTCTCTCTCTCTCCCTCCCTCCTTGTCTGTCCAGGCCCTCCCGCTGTTCATTCCTCCGTCCGTTCCACACCAGATCTACATTTCCGCCCCTTCCTCTTCCGCTTCCGGGGCAAAGGTCAAGCCTGCTGCCGTACTCTCTGAATCGCGTGACTTCTGTTCCTTTATTCCGTTTTTTTTTTTTTTTGCTGGCTAGCCGCTCTTGAATTGATTTGTTTGTGTGGTAACAGCAGCCTGGGTCAGCACGTCAGTGAGCTCGAAGTGAGCAGCGAGTTCCCCTCTTCGCACTGTTCTCCCAGAGTTCTCTCTTTCTCCGTCCCCCGGGCTCAGACACCGCACACACACGCCTGCACGCAGCTGAGCACACAGAGAAAGCAGGAATGGTATCTTTGGAGAAGACCTTTCAGCAGTTTCAGGTTTAGCCACAGCGCAGACCGCTGGAGAAACTTAATCTGGTTTATTCAGTGCTGGGAGAAAATTGGGGTTTTCTGTTTGAGGTAGTGAAAGTGTTTCAGGGACTGTGTGTACTTAGACGTCCTGTCAGACCTCAGTGCACAGCGTGTCTGTGCGTGCGCTTGTGTGTGCTTGTCCGTCTGCGCACCTGTGTATGTGTGGGTGGATGCGTGTATGTGCTTGCATGTGTGTATATGTGTGTGTCCTCGTATGTGTGTGTGCACCTGTGTATGTGTGTGTGTGTGTGTGGGTGCGTGCGTGTGAATGAGGCTTTGCATGTGCTTGCGTGCCAGTGAGTGTGCATGCTTGCATGCGTGTATATGTGTGTGTATGTTTGCTCGAACAGAGAGACTACATCCCCCATGATGCACGCAGTCACCCCCATGCGCACAGTGACCCTGTCTGTTGTCTCAACTGCAGTACAGAGCGGCCGCACCTGCGGGAGGGGAAGCGGCCTGTCTGGGTCTGAAGTGTTTACACCAGGACTGCCCGTAGACGTCAGACGGCCTGTCTGTCTGTCACCTGGGGGAACACCAACCTGTGTGCGTGTGAATGCTGTTTGTGTGTGTGTGTGGCCATGTGTGTTTCTGTGTATGCATGGATATGAGTGTGTGTGTGTCTGTGTGTGTGTGTGTATGCATGGATATGAGTGTGTGTGTGTGTGTGTGTGTGTGTGTATGCATGGATATGAGTGTGTGTGTGTATGTATGGGCATGCATGTTTCTGTGTGTGTATGCATGGATGTGTGTGTGTGTGTGTGTGTGTGTGTGTGTGTGTATGTATGGGCATGTATGTTTCTGTGTGTGTATGCATTGATATGTGTGTGAGTGTATGTGTGGGCATGGATAAGTGTGTGTGTGTGTGTGTGTGTGTGTATATGCATGGATATGAGTGTGTGTGTGTATGTATGGGCATGTATGTTTCTGTGTGTGTATGCATGGATATGTGTGTATGTGTGTGTGTGTGTGTGTATGTAAGGGCATGTATGTTTCTGTGTGTGTATGCATGGATATGTGTGTGAGTGTATATATGGGCATGGATAAGTGTGTGTGTGTGTGTGTGTGTGTGTGTGTGTGCGCGCACATGCGGCCGTGTCCCAAATATGTGATTAGAATGCTCTTAACTGAACATTCTAATGCTGATGTCACAATGGTGCCAACACTGGAACTTAAAGTTCTAGAACTCAGAGTTAAAAAAAACAAAACATTCCAGAACAGCGGCTCTTGAAAGGGTTAAGGTTGGGGATTAGGAGGGCTGGGAGACCTGCTCTCCCCCACTGCCTCTGCCCTTTAGCCGCATTGTGATCCCAATCCCGGAACAGATCCGTCCTTTCCAACCCTGACATTCTCACACCTCTCTCATGCCTTCTCCCAGGTGGGCTCAGCCAATCAGATCAGCGCACAGCTGGATGAGTACCCCCCCAGATTTGTACCGGTCTGACTCTGTACCCTTCCGCAGGGATTAGTGCACTGCTGCCCTGGCCTGTACTGTGGATCTCAGGGCTACTGTGTGTGTGTGTGTGTGTGTGTGTGTGTGTGTGAGCATGTGTGTGTGTGTGTGTGTGTGTGCGTGTGTGTGTGTTTGTGCGTGTGTGTGTGTGTGTGTGTGTGTGTGTGTGTGTGTGTGTGTGTGTGCGTGTGTGTGTGTGTGTGTGCACATGCTCATGTATATCTGTATTTATGAGTGTGTTCTATATGTGTGTTCTATGTGCATATATGTGTGTTTGTGCATGTATATTCTGTGTGTATATGCTTCTTATCATGTGTGTGTATGTGAGAGAGTATATGTGTGTGTGAGCGTCTGTATGTGTATGAGCGTGTGTGAACACGTGTGTGTGTGCATGTGTGTGTGAGAGCATGTGTGTGTGTGTGTGAGAGAGCATGTGTGTGTGTGCGTGTGTGTGTGCGTGCGTTTGTGTGTGTGTGTGTGTGAGCATGTGTGTGTGTGTGTGTGTGTGTGTGTGCATGTGTGTGAGCGTGTGTGTGTGTGTGCGTTTGTGTGTGTGAGAGTGTGTGTGTGTGTGTGTGCATAAGTGGGTGACAGGTTACAGCAGGAGCATATTGGTACAGATGTGTACAGGGGGATGCCCCCCCTCTCTCTCTTTCTCTGTCTCTCTGTTTCTTCCTCCTGTTATCTAACAGACACCTGGGCCAGCGTGTGTGTGTGTGTGTGCGCGCACATGGCGGCCGTGTAACAGAACTCTCCGGTTCTGTCATTAGAAGAGCGGCGGCTCAGAGGCCGGGCTCTCCATCTGTCCCTGGGACCCAGGGCTCGGGTTCGACAATGCCGTGTATCACGTTCTCCGCTCCGTTTGTATAATCTGATTAATATCTCCGCCGCTGCAACACTGCCTCCTTTTCTCTCCGTCACTCTTTTCTCCTCTCTGTCTCTCTCTCTCTCTCTTTCTCTCTGTCTCTCTCACTCGCTTCTTTTCGTCTTTTTCCGCGGAGCGAGGTTTCTGCTTTCAGAAGAGATACCACACTATCCGGTTTCCTGGAAAATGTCACACACTGTCTCCTCTGTTTCTCCCATTGTGCGGCTTCTGAAATAGCCGCAGTGTGTGTGTGTGTGTGTGTGTGTGTGTGTGTGTGTGTGTGTGTGTGTGTGTGTGTGTGTGTGTGTGTGTAAGTGGGCGTTAGATGGCCTTTCTCTTGAATGGAGAAGTGTGTTTGTGTGTCCGTGTCTGTTTGTGAGTGTGTGTGTGCGTGTGAGAGAGAGTGTGTGTGAGTGAATGTGTAGAAGATGGCCTTTCTCTTGAATGGAGAAGTGTGTTTGTGTGTCCGTGTCTGTTTGTGAGTGTGTGCGTGTGTGTGTGAGAGAGAGTGTGTGTGAGTGAATGGGTAGAAGATGGCCTTTCTCTTGAATGGAGAAGTGTGTTTGTGTGTCCGTGTCTGTTTGTGAGTGTGTGTGTGTGTGTGAGAGAGAGTGTGTGTGAGTGAATGGGTAGAAGATGGCCTTTCTCTTGAATGGAGGAGTTTGTGTGTGTGAGAGTGTGTGAGAGTGTGTGTGTCTGTGCGTGTGTGTGCGTCTGTGAGAGTATGTGTGTGTATGAGTGTGTGTGTCTGTGTGTGAGTGGGCGGAAGATGACCTTTCTCCTGAATAGAGGAGTTTGTGTGTGTGTGTATGTGTCTGTGTGTAAGTGTGTGAGTGTGTGTGCGTGTCTGTGTGTGTGGGACTGTTTATGTGTGTGTCTAGTGTGAGCGCGTGGAGTGAATATAGCCTTTCTGTGTCTGTGTGTTGTGTGTGAGTGGGCGGAAGATGGCCTTTCTCTTGAATGGAGGAGTTTGGTTTCTGTTAGATCACAGTTCGGGTTCCCCGGGGCTGATCCGCACACGTGGGTCACTTACACTCACAGTACAGTACGTGTGGGCAGTCTCCATGGCGACCAGGGCGGGGTGGAGCAGTGTGGTGTCCTGGGGATACAGGGACAGGTACAGTGCAGGTTCTGTGGAGACAGCTCCAGGTACAGTGCAGGTTCTGTGGAGACAGCTCCTGGTTCCAGTGCAGGTTCTGTGGAGACAGCTCCTGGTTCCAGTGCAGGTTCTGTGGAGACAGCTCCTGGTTCCAGTGCAGGTTCTGTGGAGACAGCTCCTGGTTCCAGTGCAGGTTCTGTGGAGACAGCTCCTGGTTCCAGTGCAGGTTCTGTGGAGACAGCTCCAGGTACAGTGCAGGTTCTGTGGAGACAGCTCCAGGTACAGTGCAGGTTCTGTGGAGACAGCTCCAGGTACAGTGCAGGTTCTGTGGAGACAGCTCCTGGTTCCAGTGCAGGTTCTGTGGAGACAGCTCCTGGTTCCAGTGCAGGTTCTGTGGAGACAGCTCCAGGTACAGTGCAGGTTCTGTGGAGACAGCTCCAGGTACAGTGCAGGTTCTGTGGAGACAGCTCCAGGTACAGTGCAGGTTCTGTGGAGACAGCTCCAGGTACAGTGCAGGTTCTGTGGAGACAGATCCAGGTTCCAGTGCAGGTTCTGTGGAGACAGCTCCAGGTTCCAGTGCAGGTTCTGTGGAGACAGCTCCTGGTTCCAGCCCCGCGCTCCATTAGCGCTGATTCAGGTCCCGTTAGCCTGCGGCTGCAGGTCATCCTCTTAGGCTGTTCAGTTTAAGCCTCCTGAACATAACAATGTTCTGGGGCTTAAAAACATCCAATTTTCCAGCCTGGAGTTAACAAAATAAATCGAAAGTAGGGCGACTGAGAGAGGGAGAGATGGAGATAAAGAACAAATGTATATCAGGTTTTCTACCTCCAGTCCTTGAATATGACAGAATATGCTATGATATATTGCAATAATAATATTTTTTCAGATATGAGACACCTTTGGCAACGGTCCTGCTTTTAATTTAAAAGTTTTTTCTCTCAACATCTGGCTGACATACGAGTTTTGGCACGTGTGTGTGTGTGTAGGGGGTGGGGGTCTGGGGCCTTTACGAGGGCGGTGGGGGGTGGAGGTTTGGGGAGGGGGCGAGGGGGGGCTCAGATGGGATGGGATGTCGAAGTTGACAGAGGTGTCGCTGGTCCCCGGCCAAGGTTTCTGGAGCCCGAGGCCTACAGAGGCTCGAATTTTATTTGAAACAAAGTCCAGACCCCTTGTGCCCGCCCCCTCCCTCTCTGAGGGACTGTGTGTGAGACCCCTGTCCTCTGTGAAACCGGACCCCTCCACCCCCCCCCAGACCCAGGCTGGGTGTGCCGGTTATGGCGAAGGTGATGGCTGTGGTCGGGACCCCCCCTGTCTGCCTGTCCCGTGCACTTCCTGTGAGGTCAGAGGCGAAAGGGTGCCCCCCCTGTGAAAACAGCAACATCTGGGTGCAGCTGTCTGGGCCGTCCTTTGAAACCCCAGTACTGTGTGTGTGTGTAAGTGTGTGTGTGTGTGTGTGTGTGTGTGTGTGTGTACGTGTGTACATGTGTACATGTGTGCATGTGTGTGTATGTGTGTATATGTGTGTGTATTTGTGTGTATATGTGTGTGCATGTGTGTGTGTATGTGTGTGTGTATTTGTGTGTATATGTGTGTGCATGTGTGTTTATATGTGTGCATGTGTTTGTGTATGTGTGTGCATATGTGTGTATATGTGTGTATATGTGTGCATGTGTGTGTGTTTGTGTATGTGTGTGCATATGTGTGTATGTGTGTATATGTGTGTATATGTGTGTGCATGTGTGTGTGTATGTGTATGTGTGTGCATGTGCGTGTGTGCACATTAGTGTGTGTTTGTGTGAGTGTGCGTGTATGTGTGTGTCTGTGTGCATGTGTGTGTATGTGTGTGTGCACGTGCATGTGCATGTACACTATGTGCATGCATGTGCATGGATGTGTGTGATTGTATGTGTGCACTTGTGCATACATTTTATGTTTATGTTGTGCAGAACATTGAGGATGTAAACCTTGATTTTAGGGACAATTAGAGAGACTAGCTCTGATAACCATAGAAAAACAGAACTTCTCTTGTGCCCCTCAGAACAAACAGCCTGATTTTTTACAGAATCGATACTTCCCGCCATTCTATAGAGTAAAGAGTACAGGCCTAAGCGGTTTTGTTTCTCTCTTTCTTTGTTTTTTTTACAATTTCTCTCAAAATGTATTTCATAATTCAAAATGTTACGAGCAAGCAGAAATAAAGGAACTAATTTTAAAAGTTCTAGATCAAGGTGTAAAATACAAGGGGCTAAAGATAGACAGGTGAAAAATAAGGGACAATAGATTAGGGGACTCCCGCAAAGGAGTTACAGTGGCATGCAGGTACAGTGTGAACAGATGAGTCTTCAGGCCACAGTGGAAAATGAATGGGGAGTGAGTGTGAATGGGGAGGTCGGTCCACCACCGGGGAGCTCGGGTGGAGAAGCTCTGCAGTTGGGTAAGTGACAGCCGTTCACCCGACTCACAGGATTACATTTTACATTTTAGTCATTTGGCAGACGCTTTTAATCCAAAGCGATTTACACGTGCATAGGTTCTACCATAAGTCAAAGCATCCCATCCAGAAACTAGCAAACTATTGGACTAAACTATAGGATGAGCAGGCTGGCCTTTGGCAGCGGAGTGGAGCGGTCGAGCTGGTGCACTCTTCAAGGGTTCTGAATTTCTGTATGTTTACACTGGGACTCGAAACTGTACTGTCCTCTCAGGTCCGCTTTTGCACGTGTTCTTGTGTTTGATTTGCACTTTGTTGTACGTCGCTCTGGACAAGAGCGTCTGCTAAATGCCATTAATGTAATGTAATGTAATGTAATGGTGTGTAGGGGGTGGAGCTGGTGTGTAGGGGGTGGAGCTGGTGTGGAGCTGGTGTGTAGGGGGTTGAGCTGGTGTGTAGGGGGTTGAGCTGGTGTGTAGGGAGTGGAGCTGGTGTGTAGGGGGTGGAGCTGGTGTGTAGGGGGTGGAGCTGGTGTGTAGGGGGTGGAGCTGGTGTGGAGCTGGTGTGTAGGGGGTTGAGCTGGTGTGTAGGGAGTGGAGCTGGTGTGTAGGGGGTGGAGCTGGTGTGTAGGGGGTGGAGCTGGTGTGTAGGGGTGGAGCTGGTGTGTAGGGGGTGGAGCTGGTGTGTAGGGGTGGAGCTGGTGTGTAGGGGGTGGAGCTGGTGTGTAGGGGTGGAGCTGGTGTGTAGGGGGTGGAGCTGGTGTGTAAGGGGTGGAGCTGGTGTGTAGGGGTGGAGCTGGTGTGTAGGGGGTGGAGCTGGTGTGTAGGGGGTGGAGCTGGTGTGTAGGGGGTGGAGCTGGTGTGTAGGGGGTGGAGCTGGTGTGGAGTGACCTCAGCAGGGGCGTGACGTGTGAAAACTTTGGAAGGTTGAAGACTAATCGAGCCGCCACATCGGGGGCGACATGGCTCAGGCAGTAAGAGCAGTCGTCTGGCAGTCGGAGGGTTGTCGGTTCGATCCCCCGCCCGGGCTGTGTCGAAGTGTCCCTGAGCAAGACACCTAACCCCCAAATGCTCCTGACGAGCTGGTCGGTGCCTTGCATGGCAGCCAATCGCCGTCGGTGTGTGAGTGTGTGAGTGTGTGAGTGTGTGAGTGTGTGAGTGTGTGAGTGTGAGTGTGTGTATGAATGGGTGAATGAGAAGCATCAATTGTGCAGAGCTTTGGATAAAGGCGCTATATAAATGCCAACCATTTTCCATTTACCATCCTGGCAGCAACTGGTAGCCAGTGGATTGACCTGATCGAGCTACCGCATCCTAAATGAACTGTAGTGCCTGGATGGTGGAGGCTGGCAGACGGGCAAGCAGTAATCTAGTCAGGAGATAGCCTTAGCCTGCGTGAGTAGCTGTGTGGACTATGTGGTGAGGGATGGTCGAATCCTCCTGATGTTATATGGAAGGAACTGTGATGTTGCTGCGACTTGCTCTTGGAAGTCCAGCTGGTCGTCCAGGACTGTCCCCCGGTTTCCAGCAGAGCGGGAGGCAGTCACTGTAATACTATCAATGGCGATGGAGAGTTTGTGTAGTCGGGAACCTCTGCTAGGGCTGAAGAGCAGCTCCGTCTTGTCGATGCTGAGCTCCAGGTGACGCCTGGCCATCCAGCCAGGCAGATATTCTCTCATTGACCTGTGTGGCAGAGGGAGGGAAAGACAAGAACAGTTGAGTATTGTCAGCGTAATGGTGATATAAAAAAGCCATGCGACGCAATTACTGAGCCAACAGATTTTGCGTAAGTGGAAGTTTAAGTGCGAGTGTGAAAGGGGGCCGTCGGAATAACTGCCGGCGTCCTCTTCGTTCCCGAAAAGACGGCGAGGAGTGCTTCTGCTTCCAGGTCATGTGACGGCCCCTTGGTTTCCCCTTCCTCTTTCCTGCACGCTCATCTGCTGGCTGCCTGCAGTGACCTAGTTTTATGAAAACTCAATAAGGGAGCGCGAAGCCAGGAGATCCTTCTGCCAGCAGTTTAACCCCGAAATATGAGGACGGTGTGTGTGTGTGTGTGTGAGAGTGAGTGAGAGAGAGAGAGCGTGTGTGTGTGTTTATGTGTCTGTGTGCATGTCTGTGTGTGCATGTGTGTGTCTGTGAGTGTTTCTCTGTGTGTGTGTGAGCGAGTGAGAGAGAGGGTGTGTGTGTTTACATATGTGTATGCATGTTGGTGTGTGCATGCATGTGTGTGTGTATGAGTGTTTGTGGGTGTGCGTCTGTGCGTTTGTGTATGTGTCTGTGTTTGTGTGTGTATGCACATCTGTGTGTGCTTGCATGTGTGTGTATGTGTGTCTGTGTCTGTGTGTGTGATAGTGTGTGTGTCTGTATTTGTGTACGTTTGTGTGTGTGTCTGTGTTTTTGTGTGGGTGTGCCTGTGTGTGTTAGTATGTTTGTGTGTGTGTGTTCATGTGTGTCTGTGTGTGTTAGTGTGTGTGTATGTGTGCCTGTGTGTGTTAGTGTGTTTGTGTGTGGGTGTATGTGTGTCTGTGTCTGTGTGTGTGATAGTGTGTGTGTCTGTGTTTGTGTATGTGTGCCTGTGTGTGTTAGTATGTTTGTGTGTGTGTGTGTTCATGTGTGTCTGTGTGTGTTAGTGTGTGTGTATGTGTGCCTGTGTGTGTTAGTGTGTTTGTGTGTGTGTTAGTGTGTGTGTCTGTGTTTGTGTGTGTGTGTCTCTGTGTGTTATTGTGTGTGTGTGTCTCTGTGTCTCTGTGTGTTAGTGTGTGTGTGTCTGTGTGTGTGTGTCTCTGTGTGTTATTGTGTGTGTGTGTCTCTGTGTCTCTGTGTGTTAGTGTGTGTGTGTGTCTGTGTGTGTGTGTGTGTCTCTGTGTGTGAGTGTGTGTGTGTGTTTGTGTCTGTGTGTGTGTTAGTGTGTGTGTTAGTGTGTGTCTCTATGTGTGTCTCTATGTGTGTCTGTGTGTCTGTGTGTGTTTGTGGGGGGTGATTACCAGTGCGTGAGAACAAGCTGGGGGCCTCAGGGCCGGGATTGACACCGTTAACCTGCAGAGGCAGGAACACAAACACTCCCCCCCCCCCCCCCCTCACTCAGCCCCTCTGCCATCAGACCAGAACCAGGCAGACTCCTCAGAGAATCCCTCCTCAGCCGTTAGCTCGTTAGCTCGTTAGCCTCTCCACCAGCGCCGCGGTCGTTAAATCGATTTATGGATCGCAGTGAAGTCAACATAGGAAAAAAAAGAAGGGAAAATCAGATGTGTCAATTATGACGCTTTGGCTTTTAAATCGGGGTCTTTTTACATACTTTTCTGCACGTGTTTCAACTCTGGCCCGAGCCGGTGACCTGGCCCATCACCAGCGCAGAGAGTCCACAATCGCAGCGTGGAAAACCTGCATCAGTGCTGAGCCACTGCACTGCGATCATTACATTACATTACATTATTGGCATTTGGCAGACGCTCTTACCCAGAGCGACGTACAGTTGATTAGACTAAGCAGGAGACAACCCTCCCCTGGACCGATGCAGGGTTAAGGGCCTTGCTCAAGGGCCCAATGGCTGTGCGGATCTTATTGTGGCTACACCGGGATTCAAACCACCGACCTTGCGTGTCCCAGTCCTTTACCTTCACCACTACGCTACAGGCCACCGATCAACCTGCGGCCCTCCAGGACTCCTGCCCTACACGATACAGGCCTTACGCTGCAAGCCCTGGAATGAGCTTTGGACCGGTACCATACCTGAGACGGGGGTTCTGAGACTCGGAACCCATAGATATCAGAGGAAACCAGACGTGTGTTAAAGACGGCGAACGTTAGCGGTGAACGCTGCTGCAAACAGATATTGCACGAACGATTTGAAATTAACATTGTTTGTTGTCTTTAACACACGTCTGGTTTACTTTCATATTTATAGGCCCAAGTCTCAGAACCCCTGTCTTAGACATGCTACCGGTCCAAAACTCATTCCAGGAGGTGCAGTGTAAGGCCTGTATCGTATAGGGCAGGGGTCAGAACACCTGGTCCTGGAGAGTCGCGGGGTGTGCTGGATTTTGTTTTCACCTTCAAATCAGCAACCGATTCCGACCCAAGAAAGAAGGTGTGGTGAGCAAACTGTGTAATTAACTGCTTTAATGATCAATTAAGCTCGGAGTAACCACGAAAGCCAGCACGCCCTGCGGCTCTCCGGGACCAGGGGTGCCGACCCCTGATATAGGGTATGTGCTGAGTGTGAGGGGTGAAGCAGGCTTGGTGGCGAGCTGGATGGGTTTTGAGGGATTTGGGATTCTCTCTGCACCACTTCCTGGTGCCGGGCTGATCCTCGTTTCTGATTGGTCAGATAATGAGACGCTCTTTTGCTGAACCGGGTGAACAGGCGCTTGCCAGAGTGCCCATAATGAGCCTTTTCAGCCAAAACGCAAAGCTGAAACATATGCTACACCCCCCCCCCCCCCCCCACACACACACACATTGCAACAGTGATATGAAGCCAGTGAACCCCCCCCCCCCCCCCCCGCCCAAACAACCACTACCACACCCTGCTTTTCTGCACAATGTTCAAAAGACGCGTCCCACAGGAAGAGCTATCCAATAGAATGTCCCATTCTAGCTCATCTCTAACAGGAGGGGAGAGGTCATTGGTTCTCAAGCCAGCACCCCACTGACCTT
>NC_083760.1:9463913-9466413 GCF_963514075.1 Conger conger | reverse complement strand
AGTTTCCCCCGACAGAGGGGCTGAAATTTCAGCCCCTGAAAATGCGGGATAATAAACGATTTGGGCGGCGTGTCGGGTTAACTTCGGCGGGCCTCCGTATTTCAGACAGATGAGGGTATTTACACAACACGCCATTACTGCTGCCCGTAACCTTGAGCAGGCTGGCGGATTTGGCGGGTTCGTGTGAGAGTCTGCGTGTGTGTGTGCATGTGTGCGTATATGTGTGTGTGTGAGAGTGCGTGTGTGTGTGTGTGAGTGTGTGTGCGTGTGTGTGTGTGTGTGTGAGTGTGTGTGTGTGTGTGTGTGTGTGTGTGAGTGTGTGTGTGAGTGTGTGTGTGTGAGTGTGTGTGTGTGTGTGTGAGAGTGTGTGTGTGAGTGTGAGTGTGTGTGAGTGTGTGTGAGTGTGTGTGTGTGTGTGTGTGTGGGTGTGTGTGAGTGTGTGTGAGCGTGTGCGTGCGTGTGCGTGTGCGTGCGTGTGCGTGTGCGTGTGTGTGTGGGTGTGAGTGTGTGTGAGTGTGAGTGTGTGAGTGTGTGTGTGTGTGAGTGTATGTGAGTGTGTGTGCGTGAGTGTGCGTGAGTGTGTGAGTGTGTGTGTGTGTGTGTGTGTGTGTGTGAGTGTGTGTGTGTGTGAGTGTGTGTGAGTGTATGTGAGTGTGTGTGCGTGAGTGTGCGTGAGTGTGTGTGTGTGTGTGTGAGTGTGTGAGTGTGTGTGTGTGTGAGTGTATGTGAGTGTGTGTGCGTGAGTGTGCGTGAGTGTGTGTGTGTGTGTGAGTGTGTGTGTGAGAATAAAGGAATAAAAGGGCCGCATCAGTGGCTAGCAGCGTGTTTTGGCGGGGCGGGTGTGTAGCCGGGGCGGGTGTGTAGCCGGGGGGGGGGGGTGTGTAGCCGGGGGGGGTTTCTGATCGCAGACGCTGTGTTTTTGCAGGAAATGTTTTGAGGAAGCGAACGTTGCTGATGTGACACTTGTGAAATGGTGTCCTTGCTTAGCCAGTGGAAAAGGGCAGGATGAAGGAACAGATGTGGGGGGTGGGCAGGGGGGCAGGAGGGTAACCACCAGACCTCTGGTGAAGGTAGCTGGAGGGGGGGGGGGGTCTCACCTGGAAAAAGGGCGTAGCATTATTTTAACTGTTGAACTGTTTATATGTCTTGGTATGGACTTATTTCAGACAAATCTACCTTATGTACTAGACTTATGCTCACGGCTTTACATATGTGAGTTGTACCTCATCCGACTTATTCTGTAGTTTGTTCTATGAGCTTGATGTTCATATTTTGTACCTGTACGTAGCTTTGAATATAAGCCTCAACGTAAAATGCTTTGTAATGTAATGTCCAAACTGTTGAAAGAGACCCACACACTCCAAAATGGCACAAGGTGCAGAGTCGAAAGGAGTAGCGTTGAAACTGTCTCCCAACGCGATGGATCTCTCATGGTGATGCCCTCAGGCAGCCTCGTAGTCTGTGATGGACACACCTTGATGAATTTTTACTCCACACTTTTTTTCCACGCTGCCGTCGCGCCGTTCTCCGGGGATTTACCGCGCCCGTGATGATCCCTCGACACCGCGGTGACAGCGCACCCCCACCCCCACCCCCACCCTGGAGGGACGGGGGGATGATCTCTCTCCACAGCCAGCGTCAATCACCACCTCTCTGAGCTGAGTCTCTGTCTCTATCTCTGTCTCTGTCTCTGTCTCTGTCTCTGCACGCAATGCTGTCTCTGCAGGGGCCACCTTGAAGACCTTCATCTTCTCAAACCCTCGCTCTCTCTTTCCTTCTCCTTCTCCTCCTCTCCCTCCTTCGCCCTCTCTCTTCCTCCCCCTCTTTTATTCTTCCCTCTCTTTTCTCTCCCCCCTCCTCCTCCTCCTCTTCCTCTCTATTTCGCTCTCTATATGGCTTTTTTCCCCGGTTTCTCTCTTTCTCTCTTTCCTTTTTTCTCCTTCTCTCCCTCCTCCTTGTCCCCCTCTTTTATTCTTCCCTCTCTTTTCTCTCTCCCTTCTCCTCCTCCTCCTCTCTATTTATCTCTCTATATGGCTTTTTTCCCTCTCTCTCTCTCTCTCTCTCTCGTGCTATGTTAGGAAGGCCTCCCTGAGTGTGTTTCTCGGCTCAGGAACAGCTGAACAAACATTTCGGCAGAACCTTGCGTTTCCAAATCGCACAGACCTGGCTGCGTCCTGCATGCAGTTCACAAGATAAATGGGGTACTGGAGAGAAGGAGGGGAGGGGGGTGGGGGGGAAGACGACTTTTGGCAGGGTGCATAGAATAGGTGCAGCTGATATGTTCTTTCAGGCTGTTCTCTTTGTGCCAGGAGTTTGAATGGAGTTGGAACTCGCTATGGGAGAGAGAGAGGGGGAGAGAGAGAGAGAGAGAGAGAGATGGAGAGAGAGAGAGAAACTGGGAATTGTAATGAGGGAATGAGAAAGAGAAAGAGAAAGAGGAAAGCAGTCTGTGGATGTGAATCGAGGGGTGGTGTTGTGGAAGGGTGTTGCCCTTGTGAAA
>NC_083760.1:9388913-9458913 GCF_963514075.1 Conger conger | reverse complement strand
CAGACCCTTTTTAACTGGGTCGTAGGAGGGGGCAGACATATTTGCTTGGTTTGTGGTGTACAGCAGGGGTGCGTGTTGAGGGGGTGTGAGAACTCTGGACAGCTCGCAGGACTGTGTTGTGTTAAGGGCTGCTGGAGCAGCAGGGCTCCAAAGCCACTCAACGAGAGGCCCTGAGGACCAACTCTGCCAGAACCCTGTCAGCTGTGTCCTGGAGCAACCAGGACAAGCGCTGTTTTCATTATGAGTGTGTGCGTGTGTGTGTGTGTGTGTGAGTGTGTGTGTGTGTGTGTGTGTGTGTGTGCGTGTGTGTGTGTGTGTGTGTGCGTGTGTGTGTGTGAGAGTGTGTGTGTGTGTATGTGTGTGTGTGTGTGTGTATGTGTATGTGTATGTGTATGTGTATGTGTGTGTGTGTGTGTCTGTGTTTGTGTGGTGCGTGGTGTGTGTGTATGTGTGTGTGTTTGTGTGTGTGGTGTGTGGTGTGTGTGTGTGTGTGCGTGTGTGTGTGTATTTGTGTGTGTGTGCGTGCGTGTGTGTGTGTGTGCGTGTGTGTGTGTGGCGTGTGTGTGTGTCTGTATGTGTGTGTGTGTGTGTGCATGTGTGTGGTGTGTGTGTGTGTGTGCATGTGTGTGGTGTGTGTGTGTGTGTGCGTGTGTGTGTGTGTGTGTGTGTGTGCCTGTATGTGTGTGTGTGTCTGCATCAGCCGCCCTGAAAGACAGGTTGGTCCTTGATGAGGCAGATTTATAGCTCCCCTTCCCCCTGAGGTGGTAAATGATGTCAATCACCTCGTTCCCCATACACATAGCTGTTGAGCTTTACAGTTTTCTTTAAGGGAGGACTGAAGCGCAGTCTCCAGAATTTAGGCAATTTAGACACACTGACACACGCACACACACTCAGACACTCACACACATTGGCATGCACACACACATGACAGACAGGCTGACACACACACACACACACTCACTCAGACATTCACATGCACACACACACACACAGACATGCACACACACGATCACAGACAGACAGACAGACCCACGCACACACACACACACACACACACAGACATGCACACACACACATGATCACAGACAGACAGACACACACACACACTCAGACATGCACACGCAAACACAAGATCACAGACAGACAGACACACACACACACACACACACACAGACAAAGGGAAGGCGGGTTAGAAACAGGGGGCAGGATGTTTGGAAAAGCAGGATATTGCTCCTAATGGATTCCAAACACCACAGACGTTTATTAGGAAGTGAGAGCATCATAAAGAGGAAGGGGCGGGACCGAGGCTGTTTTTGTGTTTTCTTTAAGTTTTATTGAAGATTAACATTTTTACCAGTCTTGGCCTTGGGAAAATAATGCCTTCTCTGCCCTCCTTTAAAGTGACTTGGTGGCATTTTATTTTTAGCTTAATTCGATTGTGGGCTCAGCATTTAATGTTATTTTCTTATTTGTATTTCTTACTGGAAGTTTTGCATGACTAACCGCAGTGGAACTTTCCCTGCGCTCACACGGAGAGGCGCTCAGGCCAGGGGGTGTGCATGTGATCGCTGGCCTCCTCTCCCTATCCCCTCTGGTTCTCCCATCCTCTGGTTCTCCCATCCTCTGGTTCTCCCACCCCCACACTGTAGGCCAGGCTGCAGCCTCTGGTTCTCCCACCCCCACACTGTAGGCCAGGCTGCATCCTCTGGTTCTCCCACCCCCACACTTGTAGGCCAGGCTGCATCCTCTGGTTCTCCCACCCCCACACTGTAGGCCAGGCTGAATCCTCTGGTTCTCCCACCCCCACACTGTAGGCCAGGCTGCAGCCTCTGGTTCTCCCACCCCCACACTGTAGGCCAGGCTGAATCCTCTGGTTCTCCCACCCCCACACTGTAGGCCAGGCTGCAGCCTCTGGTTCTCCCACCCCCACACTGTAGGCCAGGCTGAATCCTCTGGTTCTCCCACCCCCACACTGTAGGCCAGGCTGAATCCTCTGGTTCTCCCATCCCCACACTGTAGGCCAGGCTGCAGCCTCTGGTTCTCCCACCCCCACACTGTAGGCCAGGCTGAATCCTCTGGTTCTCCCACCCCCACACTGTAGGCCAGGCTGAATCCTCTGGTTCTCCCACCCCCACACTATAGGCCAGACTGCAGCCTCTGGTTCTCCCACCCCCACACTGTAGGCCAGGCTGCAGCCTCTCCTGCTCTCCCGCACACTGCTGCTGCTTTGTCCCGGAACGGAGTAATTAGATATAACGCAAAATTAGATGAGCGGAAAAATGCAGCATTTAAAAAGTGAAAAAACGAAACAACAAAACCCCACTTTGGTACGGTTCCATTGCAGTTTATCCTGTCAGCGCCCCCCCCCCCCCACCCACCCCCATCCCCATTCCACAAACGATGACCTGAAAATAAGATTATATTCCCAACGGTGAGGTTCAAGAGACTGTGGCTCACTGTAGGAATCTAGTCCATCCATCAAAGCCATTCATTCAGTGTCTGTGGGTTGTGCCTGCCCCCCTCCTGTTTCTTCCATATTGTCCTTGTGTGGCCCTGGAAGACGCAAATAACCCCCCCCCCCCCCTTCCCTCACCCTCACCCTCCTAGTCAGGAGTCTGCTGAGGCAGTGCTGGATAGAGCTAGGTACTTCAACAACTCTCAGACGACAAGTGGCCATAAACGGCTGTAGAAGGATCAGAGAGGGGACAAAATGGCCGCCCTTCACTGTGACTCAGCTAGTTGGTGTCTTCTCTCTTCATAGAGGGCAGGTCGTAAAGTGCTCTACATGTCAAACTGACAGTTTCCATCATGTCCTGCCAGGGCTAGCCACTCTGGGAAGCGAACTACCCTTGACAGTTCAAGACTCACTATGTCACACAGGACTGACTCACTGAGTGCTTTCTTAAACCTGTGCTGAGCATCTGTTGTGAGAGCAAAATCAACTCCAGCTAGCAGTGAAGCAGCTACACTCCCTTTCCAATTCCGGTCAAATACACCTCCAATTAAAAGTATGAGTCCAAGTTGTGCTTGTGTTAATATTTGCTCTTTGTATCAGTACTCTTGACCCAGTCTTGGCACAAGGCTTGGCCATTTTATCAGTGGTATAATAATAGATGGGTTTTTCTGCAGCCCAAACAGCCAATCAGGAAGTGTAATTGTCAGGTTATGCTAATGCACCAATCCTATTAGCTGCTGACTAACAGTCATGTGTTTCGTCAGATAAATGCCATGCAACGGTGTGCCATAGGTGACGTCACACTAATTCAGCCTAGCCACAGATTAACCACAACTGGTGAATTTCCTGTTTACTGCCATTTCTTTCTGGGTAGTTTCAGGGTGGCATTTGCCCTTTCCGTCACCGTGTGTTCACATCGAGTGTGAGAGGAAATGGCTGAAATGGAAAAGCAGGCCTGCTCTTTTCTGAGCCGTTCGTATGCTCGCCTGGAGAGAGGGTACTGTGGTGTTTCTCTGCAGGAGAGAAGGGAGGGGTTGTCTGTACAAGGCCACCCCTGGAACAGGAGTGTGAGAACACTTTGTGACACATACTGAGGAACTAAGCACAAGACATGTAGAGGTGTGTGTTTGTGTGTGTGTTTGTGTGTGTGTGTTCATGTGCTCCTATGTGCATATGTGCGTTTATGTGTTTATGTGCATGCGTGTGTGTGTGTGTGTGGGTATGTGTATGCATGCGGGTGTGTGTGTGGGCGTTTGTGTGTGTGTGTGTATGCATGCAGGTGTGTGTGAGCATTTGTATGAGGTTGTGTGTGTGTGTGTGTGTGTGTGTGGGTATGTGTATGCATGCGGGTGTGTGTGTGGGTGTTTGTATGTGTGTGTGTGTGTATGAATGCAGGTGTGTGTGAGCGTTTGTATCTGCGTGTGTTCATGTGTCTGGATTCGCTCCAGAAGTATTTTTCGTTGTGAGGAGACATCCCTTTGACTGAAACCAGAGGTCCAGTCTCAGCTTCAGCCCGTCCTGCTGGACGCAGTGGCCTTCACACTCACTTCAACTGGCTTTACCTGGCGGATTAAAACCCGCAGTCACTCCTGTTGTGTATTTGTGAGCCTATTGAATGCTCCTGTGGACACTGCTTCTCCACACTTTCACCTCTGCTTCAGCACCTGCACTGCAATTCACAAAAAATAAGTCAGTCTTAACAAGTATCTGTTGTATATTCAGACTTAAAATCTTCTAATACTTTTAAAAAAAATGAGATGACCAATGAGGTGAGAAAGTTTCACTCATTTCCAGATTTGCCACTGGGGTGAGAAAATTGTCAGGTAAACCGTAACTTAAAACCAGCTAATATTTTTCTACTTGAGAGAAAAAAATAAGATCTTTAGTCTAATTACAAGACTAAAAATGCTAGTTAGGCGTTTTTTGCAGTGTGCTGATTAGGAGACAGGCTGGAGCTGGAAGTTCAGACAATTAATCCTCATTAAATGAAATATGATTAAGGAAAATCATTATTCATATTCACTACAGCGTTTGCTTCAAATAAGGGGATTTATTAATATGAGAAAAACCCCCCCACAATTTATAAATATTTGAAAAGTGCAGAGATGGCCAACTATTTGCCGTGTTTCATAGATTAAGCAACTGTTGCAGAAACATATTAAGAAAGTTAATGAAAGAGATACAGATGTTTAAATTACATAAATCTAAAAAGAACTGCAGTCCATGGCTTCTCTGGAATTTTGGCTTGGTCTTCATTCGAAAATTGTTTTTCCTTAATCCATTTGTTTGCTCTCAGCATGCACACACACATACACATGCACACACACACACGCACACACACACACGCAGGCACACACACACACACACGCACACACACGCACGCACACACTCACGCACACACCACGTGGACAGGGTCATGATTGGCACCAGAAGGTTTGACACAGCGGATTGATTTTAGATCCAAGTGTGGAGAGGGCCTGGGTGATTCAGGGCATGTAAACCATAGCAAATCGCCCTTTTTTTAATTAAAAGTCGACTCGTGTCCTCAGTGCCCTGCTACTGCTGGGAAATAGCACTGAGTCAGCCAGAGAGAGAAGAACAAACGCCACAGAAAATTATCATCTGCATGTAAAGCAACACAAACAGATCTCAGCTGGTTTATATTTATTGTTTGTCCGCTGCCTGGATTTTAGGAGAGCTTCTTTTAAAACAAAAAAAAAAAACGAAACAGAAATGGATTGTTTTTCTTGTACTCCGATGTGTTTTCACTTTAAATCCGGAGTTCTTTTGTCCATTTTCCAAGTTCATAGCCCCAAAAGCAGCTGCTGTTTTTTTTCTTCTTTTTTTTCTCACCCCCTCCTATCTCCCTACATCATTTTATGTACACCATCGTGTTGGATTTTCCTGATGGAATTATTTCGCCCCCAAAAAGGTGTTATGACAGCTGGAATGGTGACAGAGCCCATAAAATGGTGGAGCAGGAATACGCTTTGACTTCCCCTCCGGGCTCTGTTCAGTGTTGCCCCACACAGCAATGGCCCGTGTTACAAACCTACCCACAATGCTCCTGCCCTGTAGATGACATGTGATTCATAATCTGGTCGAGTGGCTTCGGGCCTGCCGGCTGAAGTTCTGTTTTCAGGAGAAGCTAAACGCGTGTTGTCATCGGCGCTGTTTTTCGGAGGAACCTGAGTCACGGCCGCACATCTGTCAATGTTCAGACTTTTTCCAGAAACCGTTGCTCCTCTTTCACCTTTGCCTTATTTCATGTGTTTTCGCAAGAGCGCCCGTGCCATGCTGCGTCAGCTGTACGCTGCTATAATTGGGTGTTTGCGTTTCGTATCCATAGCCCTGCTTAGCCCGTCCCTGCGGCCTTGCAGCCGTGCTACTAATGCAGCCGGGCAGGTAAGATACGCAGTTACAGGAGCTGGTTAAATCGGAGCCTCTACCTGGGCAGAGTAACCTACATACCTACCTACATACAGCCGTATAAATGGGTTATTTGTTTAACAAACTAAGTAGAAGTAGGTCACTCATACGAACACCTGGTGAATACCATACTGTGATGTCATGTTACTACTAATTAAGGAGCTTAATTAAATTATTTTCATTGTCAGTAAAAATGCTAAGCATTGTCAGTGAAATAGCTCTTGTTGCAGGTAAGGCTTTCATATGATGAAAGTGCCAGCTGATCTCCAGAGTCGAACAGAACTTAGATGGCCTTCCAGGTACTCTAAAAGTTCAACAGGAAGGAGAAAGATGAATTAAAAAGCCTTTATTGTACATAAAAAAACGAAGACATAATAAAAGCCAACATGTTCCGACCTGAAGCTGGTCTTCATCTGGGCTTAAAGGAGTACACTACAAAAACCAAAAAAAGGTCGAACACAACCAATATTTTAGTCTTATATTGAGACTTGAAATCTCATTTCTTTTATTTTTTGCTAAATAAGACAAATATTGCCAATGAGGTCATTCAGTTTGACTGATTTCATGATTCGGCAACGGGATAAGACAATTTCACTTGTCAAGCAAACTGTAACTTAAAACAAACTAAAGTTTTTCACTTGATAGACAATAATACAATCTTATTAAAAGAGTAAAATGCTTGTTAAGACTGACATGTTTTAGCAGTGTAGGGTAAATTTTGATTTGGAGGTTGCAGGTTTGACTCTGTGGCTGGGTTACTTGCTGACTACGATCGAAAGTCCAAAGCAGGAGAACAGGGCTGGCTTTGTCCCTGGTGGTGGCAGGGTGGGTTTAATTTGGTCAGGTTTCCTTGGGTTACCACGGCAATAAGTCATCTCCGTGACACACGAGGCACTCGAAAGGTCACCAGTTTTTCACCGGCGAGAGACATAACTCTCGCTAATACGTTTATTGAGCTATACTCCATAAACATTTGAGTAACGCTGCCATAATTATGCCATAATACCTGCTATTACCAGCCATGATGGCTAATTACACCTCATGACAAGCAGTATAACATCATCATGTATCCAGTGAATTTGACAATGCAGATATTAATAAATGTCACCGAGTAAACACAATATGCATTTCGTCAGTGTCATGACTTGCACCACAATCTGTAGAGCTCTGTCATGACAGGCGTTGTGCCACCATGTAATTTCAGTTTAATGGCTGGTAATTGAAGAAAAGTGTTACCCACCTCTCCTCCAATCAGCACCGGTTTCTCTCTAGTACTGTGGGACATGTAATATGGACACTATCAGGCACAGAGATGGGTTGTGGGTCAGAACAGTGAAGTCCACATTTGGGAAGATACAGGGGTAAAAATTAATTGCTCCAGAAAATAAGTAGAAATGATTATTCATTATTCATTTCATGTATCTTTCTGTAATTAAAATGGGAAGGCTTTCTTTGCTGTGCTGTTCAGTAATGGGAGATTTTCACCACGGTTTACAAATGAACACGCTGCTGTTCATTCATCCAACAACACCCGAATGCACCCACTCAACTTTCACTTAACCTTTTGGTTTTTTGGAATGCTTCAACATTCTACATCAGTGTTCACGAACTCCACTGCTCCACTCCACCATAGTAATCACCAGCAGTGATTATTACCTCAGCATTAAAATGTCCAGTTAAGAGCAGTCTAATCACATGTTTGTGACCTCACACCTTAAAGGGGTTTGCACGTCTTCCAGCCATGTCCAGCATCGTATCAGCGAGGCGGTTGAGAAACGTCCCTGGAGGTCCTTGTCAGCAGAAAAAAAAACAGCCCCCGGCGGGGCTGAGGTATCGCTGAATCCTCGCAAGTGTGAACAGAAAAAGTGGCCACCAGACATCGCTCCCCTGCCCTCAGATGAGTAACCCAGAAAATGTGGAGGTCAGCGGCCGGCTCTGGGACTGTTTTCCTCCGCCTGAGTCATTCCGACCAGGGAGCCTGAGCATTCCTGCATGGACAGAACACGTGGGCCTCGCACACATGTGTTTTCAATCTCTTCCTTATACCCGACACAATAGATGTTTAATTCATTATGTCTTCGACAAAGAGAAGTGAACAGGTGTTATTTGTTTCAGAAATGCTCAGATAGTCGTCTTATGTAAATATTTAAACTGTTTAAATGCTGACACTTAAAGGATAAAACATTTGTTAATCATATTAAATATTTATGTAACTGTGTTGGGAAGGGTGCACGACTGCATACCTCTCTTTAGCCGCCATTCCATTAACCCTATGAAGAGCAGATTATTTGGAACGTCTTCCCACAACATTCCAAGTCAGTGTTCTAGAACTCCATTGCTTTCAATTACCAGCAGTGATTATTACATCAGCATTGGAATGTTCAGTTGACAGCATTCTAAACTGTTCCCAAGACAAGCTGCGCTGTGTGCTGTGCCAGAGAACTGTACATTTGCACTGGCCAATCACAGGTGCCCATTTGGGCCCAGGCATCACTACTGTGGAGTGTGGATACAACCCCCCACCCCCCCCCCACCAATGTGACACTGCAGCCGGGCGATTATTTGCTGGGAAGTCATGCAACTGTCTGCTCTGATGCTATGAGGTCATCGGACAGCTGAAGTATGACTTCATGTTGGCAGGGCTGAGCGGAAACTTGCTAACCAGTCTGGTTACATATCTACACATTGTGTGTGTGTGTGTGTGTGTGTGTGTGTGTTTTCATCGCACCTGGTTTCTAAATCTGGTTATTCATCTGTAATAGGATCCACCGACTCATTATGAAATTATTTAATGCAATTATTGAAATTATGATATTAAATGACTTGGGATGGTTTGGAAAAGGGCGTGCAGGGAAAGGCGTGTTTGAGTGTTTTTGGGTGAATCCCAAAAAGAAAGATCGATCGACTCCATTGTTTCGCAATGAGGAGATGCGAAGCACTCAGTGGGAAGAGATTTCAAAATGGCCGCCTCATCCCCGGGTGGGTGATCAAGATGGCCGCCGCGTGTGGGACCCGCTGCACTTCAAGCCAGTGATTGTTCTCACATGTCTGTTCTCCGTCTCCTCATTAATTCTGTAATTAAGGCAAAGTTGAGAAAATGAGATCAGTCACACGTCCCTTTGCATTGGGCAGTCACCCCTACACGTTACACAACCGCCGGTCCTTTGTGGGGTAACGTTTTTGGACCTTACAGTAATTGATTGAAATTTCACCAGAAAGCTGAAGTGCCAACTGTGGCCTAACCAGGTTCTGGTCAACAGCAACTATGCAGTTCCTCTGTTGCTCATCAGCCAAATTCCTGTGAATGTTTTTTTTTTTGTGCTTCTGCCAGCCCAGTGAACATTTTTGTGGTGAAAAGTTGGCGAAAAGCTGTCTAGACGTTCAGGTGAATACCAGCCATGGAAAGTGCCTGCCATGTGTTTCTTCTTCCCTTTGAACTCAGCCAGCTGATTTTACAAATTAGTTCTAGAGTTGTGCTAATTCGCTAATCCAGGTGACTAGAACAAAATACTAAGGTGGGCTTTTCTTTTTTTTTGGGACTTTCTGAACTTCTAAATCTTCCACCTCTGCTGAAAGCCGGGCTACATTTTGGTCCACAGTTTTGTAGCCGACTTGGATGTAGACTGGCTAGAGTCTGAGCTATACTGCACTTAACCTAGTCTATTTATTTATGTCAAAATGTTGCTCAAATTAGAGTTCTACCTCTAGATTCTGGCTTTTGCTCGCTGGGATAGTTCTTCTTTATTGTCTCACGCACTGCTATCACAGCATTCCTACGGCAGTGTACGAAAACACCAAGTCTAAACTACCACCAAAACTACTTGTTTTTCTTGTAGAGATATGGGGTCCAAGCTGACTGTATCCAATCCCAGACTGGGACCACTCTGAGGCAACGTGACAGCTCTCTCTCTCCAGGGTTGAAGAGGTAGACAACAGCACTGGGCCAGTCACTCTGGCGCACGCTGTCACATGACCTCGCATGCCAGGAAATTTGTTGATGATGTCACTCACTCAAATAGTCTGGTAAATGCTCCTAGAATGTGCTGACATTGCTTAAGAGCGGGGAAAGGAGAACCACCACAGCAGACACTGTACATGCTGAGAAAGAAAGAGAGAGAGGGAGATAGAGGAGGGGAGATAGAGAGAGAGGACAAAAATTTAGAGAGAAAGAGAGGATGAGAGAGAGAGAAAAAGAGAGAGGGTGAGAGAGGAGAGATAGAGAGAGAGAGATAAAGATTAGGAGAGAGTGGGGGAGAGAGAGAGAGAGAAAGGGAGAGAGTGTGTGTGCATATGTGTGTATGCATGTGTCTGTGTGTCTATGCAGTGTGTGTGTATGTATGTGTAGTGTGTATGGGTGTGTGTGTGTGTGTGTGTGAGAGAGTGTGAGTATGCGTATACATGTACTGTATGTGTTTGTGCAGTGTGTGTGCGCATGTGTGTGTGTGGGTGTGTATATATATGTGTGTCTGTGTTGTGTTTGTGTGCATGTGCATCTCTGTGTGTGTGTGCAGTGCGTGTGCGCATATGTGTGTGTGTGTGTCTGCACGCCCTTGCTTCCAGTCCTGTTCCTGAAGTTTGTTCCTCTTTCGTAGATGCCGTGACAATCACGAAACCCAACGCAAAACAAAAAAAAATTACTTCTGGAGCTTGCTTAAGCGGGAAGATGCTCACCAAGGCTCAGAGACATTTGGCATCATCTCAAATATGCTGACACAAGAGTAATTTGGTTGGCCAAGCCAAAGCATCCTATTATCTGTGGCTGGTGACCCATGGGTAATTTGCGGGGTTAGAGTAGGGTAAACAGGGCGGTTATGGGTGAGAGGGGAGCCAGAAATTACTCCTGCCACTCCAGGGCCTCTAATTTGGCCATTAAAACCTGTTCCTGGTGGAGCAGGCATTGTGGACAAAACAATGTATTGGGGTTACTCCCTGGTTCAGTCAAAGAAACTATACAGACGTTAACAAAGACAAGCGAAGGCACAATCTGCATACAAGTGAACACGCACACACACACAGACACACACTCACTCACACACGCAAACACACACACAAACAAGCACATACACACACACACACAAACACACAAACAAGCACATACACACATACACAACGACACACACACACACACACACAGACACACTTGAACAGCACCACCCATGCGAACATACACAGCTAGCGAGTTCAATAACAGTCAATTTTCACAACTCAGCTGGAGTCAGCATAAGCTGGCCGGCCTGAATCTCACAGTTGGACGGGACGGCCGGAATGCTCCGGTCCTGGAGTGTAATCTGGCTCCGGATCGACCCTTCCAAAGGTTCGCCGTAGATCAACCGGCCCGCTGCCCTAAAACCTGGGGCGCATTGTCCCCCAGATTAAAAGATGAAATAGTGTGGGAGTTTTTAGTTTTTTTATCCAGACCTGTGAATGCCTCTGAGTGGGAGGGTGGAGGAGGGGGGGGGGGGGGGTACTCTAAAACAATCCTTCTCACAATTGTGGCATCACTTACTAACCTGAATAAGACACAGCTACATGAATGTGTGAACGTAGGCACAGGGAGAAAAGCTGGCCGGAGATACGTAGCTCAGAAAATACACCCGGTACTTAAAGTGTAAATGAATGGCAGAACATAGAGAGTACATTACAGATTAAATCTAATGAACACAGGTACAGATGGCAGAATGCAATAGCTCTTGAATGCCGGTATGTATAGGCAAACACTGCACTGTAGAGACAAAGTGAATGAATGCAGAAGTTTAGAGCAAAAATCCAGTGAGGTTCAGCAGTAGGAGTTTCCTCTCTCCTGCCCTTTCCCTCTTGCACACATCTCAAAAAAAATTATAATTCAGTTTTAACAAGTATCTTAATCTCATATTTAGAATATTAGATTTAGACTTTGCTAAAATGAGACAAAAAAACCTGCCAATGAGGTGAGAAAGTTGACTCTTTTCAACATTTGCCAATGGGTCACTTGTCAAGCAAACAGGAACTTAAACTTAAACAACAAAAAAAAAATCTCAAGTCTTATTACAAGACTACAAACCCGTGTTAAGAGTTCTTGCAGTGCAGAGGGAAGGGCTGTCAATCAGACGGGGTAAAGGTGAGAGCAGTCCTTTACTGTACGGGACTGTGGGGGGAGGGGGAGGGGGCGGATGTTGTCACGGTAACCTCCCGTCACACTGTGGGCCAGGAGAAACGCACACATCCTCGCCTGCGTTTACCCATAATCCCCTCACCCCCTTCAGCTTCATGGAGATCACACACTCACCCCTCCATCCTGCCTCTTCACATACAATACTGCTCATTTCCTCCACCGTATGCGGTCGACAGAACAAACCACCCGGGCCCCCCCCACCCACCCCATCCTGTTCTGTTGTCCATTTACTGTGGTTTCCCCTGGGGGGAGAGAGGTACTGTGAGATGCCTAGAGTGACAGAATAAACAGCATCTAAAAAAATCCTTCCTTTCAAGATTTTTTTTTTTTTACATACCCCAGCTAAACTCTCATTTGGTCTGATCTGGGCTGGCTTTCTGTTGTGTTTACCCCCATCGTTGACGTGGAAATGGGAGAGTTTGAATTCCCTCCGAATTCGCACACGTTCCCCGCACCACATCAACGGCACTTTAATCATCCGACATGTCTGCTCCGGGATTAGCGACCAGCTCGAACGCGGCCCGGGGGGAACCGGATAGGCGCGCGTTTGGGTTTCACGACACGGAGGTGGTCCCGCGCAGCATTCCCCGTCCCCTGGGTAAGACTCCGCAAACGCTGCTCCCGAGTCAGTCACGACGGTGTGCTGTTACCGAGTCTAGCGATAATAATCGTATTCTCGATGCGAAACATTATCCATAGCTCCATTCAAGGAAATGAACACCTGAACAACAACAACAAAAACATCCAGAACTTATGGACATTTCCTGTTACTTTAGCATTGTCGAGTGCCAGTAAGGAAAATGTATGGAATGAGGGAGAATCCCTCGTCTTATTTTTTGACTTATTTTTTGGGTGGAGCCCGCCGCCTCGGAGGACAACACAAACGGACGACCGGGGGGGAACCGGACCGTCACCATTCCTGCTCCGGGCCTCCGTGAGCGATCGTGTGAGGTTACGATTTCGGCAACAGCGTCAGAAACGAACGTCACGTGTTCCGGTGACATAATTCCCCTCCCCTTCCAGCTCTGCGCGGAATGCGGCGGCGAATATTTTCCGTGGTCATGGTAACCGGCTCCCATCTCCCATGTGTTTCCTCCTTGTCCTCAGTGTGTCTGTGAGTAATCCACACAGGAAATTAAATGTTTTAGGTGCCCTCGCCCCAAGATATGATATGATGATGTGATATGGCCATACAGTAATATCGTCATCCTGCTGTCCAGCTATGAGCACTGAGGAGCAAACAGCTGTGTGTGTACGCACGCGCGCACACACACACACACACACACACACACACACACTCACGCACACACACACACACACACACGCGCAGACACACACACACACGCACACACACATGCACAGACACACACACACACACACACACACACACACACACACAGGCCAAGGGGCAATGAGAATCTCATGGCCTTGCTCACTGAGTGTACAGTGTCACTCACAGTAAAATGCGCAGTGTTAGATCATGTCTGATAGAGTGGATTTAACCTTGATAGTGTGTACGATCCCTCTCGGACTTGTGTAAACTTTGTTAAAGTTCAATTAACACTCACCATCCTTCTGTACTTATACCTATGGCCATTTCAGTACAGACATCCAAGCCTCAAGGCTTACATTTGGATTTCTACTTTCTAGCTATTTTACTACCTTGACTGTAATGAGCTCTACCCTTTTATTTGCTGTGGTAGATCCATTATTTTATTTCTGTGACATCCATTCTAGCTCTACTTCACACGAGGCCAGTGAAGAATGGACCACCCCTCTAGAGCTTCACAGATTTTTTCCCGTCATGGAATTTGGTTTTCTTGCCACCATTTTCCCCCCACCGGGGTGTGTTTTTACATCATGTGTAATTCATTTCTGTGGTTTTTTTTTAAATCAGGGTGTGATTATTCAGTAAAATAACATGTATAAAATCTAATCCTGCTGATTGGCTGTTGCTCAGAAGCGGGCGTGGCTCAGGTGGGGGGTATGAGGGGGGGTGTGTGTCCTGGTTAAAGATCAATGGAAAGGACCTCAGGTACTGAAGGGCAATTAACATGCTTCCCCTGAGACGGGCATGAATGAGGGGGAAGAGGCAGCCAGGATTCCTGAGGCTTTTAATGCGGCCTCTCATCTGACAGGTGAGGCGGATGTTACCGCGTTTTTCTCCCACTGACAGACGGCTAGGACGCTCTGGCTCCAGTAACGCACTGTAAAAACACGTCTGTCTTAACAAGCGTCTTAACAAGCGTCTTTGTCTTAGGAATGATACTTTAAATCTCACCTTTTTTTCTTTCAGATAGGAAAATATTTAGCTTGTTTTAAGTTTGCTTGACAAGCTATATTTTCGTAACCCCATTGGCAAATCTTGAAAAGAGTCAAACTGTTTCACCCCATATTTTCGTCTTATTTAGTGTTAGAGGTGCTACTCGCTGTGATTAGTTAGCGCGGTGTGCGTTCGTCAGTACCCTGGGAGAACTGGCCTATGGGGTCACTAGCTCACCTCCTCTTACCAGTGGGGCGGAAAATCTGTACGAGTGCACCCAGATCCCCTTAATCCAGGTATTGTCACAACAAACAGTGTTAGATCAGAGAGCGGGGAGGGGGGGGGGGGTCTTGTGTGTGTGTGTGTTCTTGGTTATGACCCATGTATGCACTGCAAAAACCAAACAATAAGTCAGTCTCAATGAGAATTCAATTCTTATATTTAGACTTAAAAATCTTATTTATTTTTCTTTTGCTAAATAAGACTAGTGAGGTGAGACAATTTTACTCATAATAAGATTTACCAATGGAGTAAGAAAATTTCACTTGTTAAGACAGAATCTTCTTTTGCATGGCCTGTAGCATGTTGTATGTTGTATGTTGAGTGGTTGTGATGTTGTATGTTGAACCGCTGTTGGTGAGAAGTTTCTCTTTTCTTCACCATCCCTTTTCAGACTGCGTTAGAGGACTCTATCGCCAGCCGAACCCTCGTGAACTGAACTGAACCGGACAACCCCTGAACTGCGCAAAGGAATCCAAGGTTTCGCACACGTCAGTTTAATATTTTCTGTTGTGAATTACCACTTTAAATGTGTGATTGATAAGGATGGTTTTTATTGTGTATATGGCTCTGTTTGTCTGTGGTTATCTGTCCTGAAAGGACCTGAATCTTGTGATGTGTTTAAATTTGAACAGGCCTATAGGACATAGAAAGAGAAACAGCTGGGGATAGTGTGTGTGTGTGTTTGTTTGTGTGTCCGCATGTTAATTTATGTGTGTATGTGCATTTGTACACGTGTGTGTGTGTGTGGGTCTGTATGTGTGAGTGTGTGTGCATGCCTGCGTGTGTGTGTGTGCGTGTGTGTGCGAGAGTGTGTGTAGGTTTGTGGGCATGTGCGTGTGTGTGGGTGTGTGAATGCGTGTGTGTGTGCGCGAGAGAGTGTGTGTGTGCTTGTGTATGCCTGTGTGTATGTACAGGGATTATGGGGTTAAACCCAGGTCAGGCTAAAAGGACACTCTACGCTCCTCGTTACCCTTGAGCCTGTATGGCCCAAGGCTTCAGGCCTAACCCTCCTCCCCTGCCGTCAGGACTCTTCTTCTGGCTGAAGCAGGCCTGACCTGGGTTTAACTCCATGATCCCTGTATATACACACTGATATAGACAAGCGTACACACTCTGAAGCAGGTCATGTCTGGCTGAAGCAGGCCTGACCTGGGTTTAACTCCATGATCCCTGTATATACACACTGATATAGACAAGCGTACACACTCTGAAGCAGGTCATGTCTGGCTGAAGCAGGCCTGACCTGGGTTTAACTCCATGATCCCTGTATATACACACTGATATAGACAAGCGTACACACTCTGAAGCAGGTCATGTCTGGCTGAAGCAGGTCATGTGTGGATCTGTGGAAACGGAATAATTTATTTTTCTCTCTTCCACTTCTTTTGTCTTATAGTGTGTACTCTGCGCCTACCAGCCAGTCCTGTCTTTCACCTGGTCCTCCAAACACAGACTGTACTGCACTGTGACCACTGTAGTTCATGTGCATCTACTGGAACTGTGTTTGTGTGTGTGTGTGTGTGTGTGTGGGTGTCTGTCCGTTTGTGTACTGTGCTTTTGTGTGTGTGTATTCAGTCAAAGTTTTTGGGTTTACACCTGTCTATGTGTAGCTATGTGAGCATGTGTTTGTGTGGATGTGTGTGTGTGTGTTTGTGTGTAAGTTCAGTCTGTGCTTTTGTGTTAATACCTATCTATATGTGGCTAAGTGAGCATGTGTATGTGTTTGTATGTGTGTGTGGGGGGTGGGGGAGTTGTCCACTGTGCCTCGGAGGTCAGCAGTAGTGGGGGGGGGGGGGGGGGGGGGAGAGGGACAAAGGTCCCCCTGTTTGAGGGGACTGTGGTCGGGGAGCAGTGCTTCAGGCTTGGCGTGGAGAGCGTGGTGGGGGTGCAGGAAACGGGGGCGGGGGGGGGGGGGGGGGGCTATGGGAACATGCATCTTCTCTCCAAATTAAATCCCCTGCTTCAGCTTTTATCTGAGCAAAGGGGATCTCATATGGGCCAACTTTCACTTACACTGCCCCCCAACCCCCCACCCCAGCTCCGCACTCCCACCTCCTGCCCCAGCTTTCCCCCCCGCGCCGAAAACCAAAAACACCCTCCTCCCCCCCGTCCCTCCCCCCTCACCCCCACCCGCTCCGCACTCCCACCTCCTGCCCCAGCTTTCCCCCCCCCACCCCCCGCGCCGAAAAAACCGAAAACACCCTCCTCCCCTCCCCCGCCCCCAGCCGTTCTTTCTCTTTCCTTTTTTATTTTCTTCTTCTTTTTTTTTTTTTTTTTGGTCAAACAGCTGGACATGGCTGGACGGCCCTGAATGTGAACTCTCAGAGACGCGGTGAAGGCGGGGGGGGGGGAGGGGCCCTGGCCGCCGGCCCCCGCGTTCGTTACAAAGGCGAGGCGGCCATTACCGAATCCGTCTTTTTGTAATTGTGTTCGCGGCGCTCTCGAAAAAAGTTGGGCAGTGTTTCTTAATTGGTGTCCCCTGGACAACTGCCGAGTTCGAGTGAGGAGGGAGAGAGAGAAAGAGAAAGAGAGAGAGAGAGAGAGAGAAATGGAGAGTGAGAAGGGGAGTGATAAATGGCGCCGGAGAAAGAAGAGGGAATAGAATAGAAACAAAAGTGGGAAGAAAGAGGTTGTCAGCCATGTTTGATGTGTATCAGAATTTGGGATGGAGGACTGTTGAGGAATGATGAAAAGATGGTCAGGGCTGCTGGTGAGCAAAGTGCTCTGTGTGAGCCAGCACATGAACTGTAGTTGTGTGTGTTTGGTCCAGTGTGTGTGTGCTTGTGTGTGCTTGGTCCAGTGTGTGTGTGTGTGTGTGCTTGTGTGTATTTGGTCCAGTGTGTGTGTGCTTGTGTGTATTTGGTCCAGTGTGTGTGTGCTTGTGTGTGTTTGGTCCAGTGTGTGTGTGTGTGTGTGTGTGTGCTTGTGTGTGTTTGGTCCCGTGTGTGTGCTTGTGTGTGTTTGGTCCAGTGTGTGTGTGCTTATGTGTGTTTGGTCCAGTGTGTGTGTTTGTGTGTGTTTGGTCCAGTGTGTGTGTGCTTGTGTGTGTTTGGTCCAGTGTGTGTGTTTGTGTGTGTTTGGTCCAGTGTGTGTGTTTGTGTGTGTTTGGTCCAGTGTGTGTGTGCTTGTGTGTGTTTGGTCCAGTGTGTGTGTGTGTGTGTGTGTGTGTTTGGTCCAGTGTGTGTGTGCTTATGTGTGTTTGGTCCAGTGTGTGTGTGTGTGTGTTTGGTCCAGTGTGTGTGTGCTTATGTGTGTTTGGTCCAGTGTGTGTGTGTGTGTGTTTGGTCCAGTGTGTGTGTGTTTGTGTGTGTTTGGTCCAGTGTGTGTGTGCTTGTGTGTGTTTGGTCCGTTACATTTCAATTTCAATTTGAGTAATTTAGCAGACTAATCCAAAAATGTCAAATCCATAGATGGCAAAACACACATAGAGCAGTCATAACCAAAACCTATAGTCTTTTTTTTAGGTATAAAGAGGGATATTGGGGGAGGGGGGGGGGACCAGAACAGGCCTGTGCAGCTGACCACTGAGGGGACTGGAGGGGATCACAGCCGGCAGACTGCAGCGGTCTTGCTGGAGTGTAAGGTACAATTACAGTCTGGATGTGTGCTTGAGTGTGTTTAGTATGTGCTCGCGTTGTTTGGTCCAGTGTGTGTACTTGCGTGTGTTTGGCCTAGTGCTGTATTTGGTCCAGCGTGTATTTGGTCCAGCGTGTGTGTGTGCGTGTGTGTTTGGTCCAGCGTGTGTGTGTGCGTGTGTGTTTGGTCCAGTGTGTGTGTGTTTGGTCCAGTGTTTGTGTGTTTGGTCCACCTTGCGTGTGTGTGTGTTTGGACCAGCGCATCTGCGTGTGTGTGTGTTTGGACCAGCGCATCTGCGTGTGTGTGTGTTTGGTCCATTGTGTGTGTGCGTGTTTGGACCAGCTTGTCTGTGTGTGTGTGTTTGGACCTGAGTGTGCGTGCATGTGTGTGTTTGGTCCAGCGTGTGTGTGTGTGTGTGTATTTGGACCTGAGTGTGTGTGCGTGTGTGTGTTCGGTCCAGCGTGTGTGTGTGTGTGTGTGTTTGGACCTGAGTGTGTGTGCGTGTGTGTGTTTGGTCCAGCGTGTGTGTGTGTGTGTGTGTGTTTGGTCCAGCGTGTGTGTGCGTGTGTGTGTGTGTGTTTGGTCCAGCGTGTGTGTGTGTGTGTGTGTGTGCGCGTGTGTGTGTTTGGTCCAGCGTGTGTGTGTGTGTGTGTGTGTGTGTGTGTGTGTTTGGTCCAGCATGTGTGTGTGTGTGTGTGTGTGTTTGGCAGTCCTGTGGAAGAAGCAAAGCTCCACTGGCCCTAATCTCTTTCACATTCAGCACCTCACACCTATTCAGCGCCCGGGCCCTTTCTCCTGCTCCTGCTAAGCTCTTTAAAATGAGTTCCTTTCTTCAGACGGGATGGGAGGAGGAAAAAAAAGAGAGAGAGAGCCTTGAAAGTACAGAGTGGAGTTATTAAAGTGAGATAAAAGAAAAAGAGGAAAGAGATGGAGGGGGAATGAAGCAGAAAAGGGAGTGTATTAATGAATTCTCACAGACCCCTCTCTCTCGCTCTCTTTCTCTCTCTCCCTCTCTCTCTTCTTTCTCACTCTCTCAGAAAACCGCCACCTCGATCCTGTGAGGCTTTATTTTTTTTTCTGTTGAAAAGATTTTCATGATTCCCCCTCCCCCTTTCTTTTTTCTTTCTTTCTTTCTTTCTTTCTTTCTTTCTTTCTTTCTCTCCCCCCTCCTCTTTATTCTCACTCTCCATGGCCTTTGAGTGGCATGTTGCCCAGGGAGGGAGTGGGAGAGAAGGGGTCAACAAAAGAGCCTCGGCCCCTTTATGAAACTGGCTACGGACATTTGGGGGAAAGAAGGAGGGAGGGAGAGAGGGAGAGAGGGAGCGACAGAGAATGAGAGAGAGACGGGGAGAGAGAGAGAGAGAGAGCAAGAGACAGAGAGATAGAGACAGAGGGAGAGGAGCGAGAGAGGCGGTCTACACTACAGTGATTACTATGAAGTTGCATAGATGCCTGGGCGGGTAACAACGTTAGCCCTAAATCATGAGACACCTACAGCGGTGTGTACTCTCCGCGTGTGTGCGTCTGTGCGGCCGAGGCGACTCCCACTAACCCAATTTGCCCCTGTCGCAGAGAGACAGTGATCCAAGCCAAGCCAAACACTGCAGTGTCATGGTTTACATAAGTATGTCGAGCCGCTCGCCTGCCAACAGTCAAAGCTTTGGTTTACTGGACGACGGACGGGTTCTTTCCTGCGCTCGCCGATCTGACTTCAGATAGAGCCGCCGCCGTTTCCCAACGGTGGGAACGCGATTTCTCCTACCGTGGGTACGGGTTCTGGAGGCTTCCATCTCTCTCTCTCTCTCTTTCCCTCTCTCTCTCTCTCTCTCTTTACCCCTAGCTTGCTTGCAGGCCCAAGCCAAGTCAGGAGACTCAAGGTCCAAATTTTATTTTCTAAATTAGATAGTGAACGCTATCCATGATATTTTGACGTGTTTCCCCCCCGAGGGAACAATACGACAGTGTTGGGAATGTAGACAGACATGGCCTCTCTGTTTATTGGTTTTGGTTTCTGTGCGCAGTGGCTGGTCAGGACATCTGTTAGCGAGGGTGACCTCTCGGGGCATTATGGGTACACTCTCAGAAAGGACATTTTTGTTCTTCTAGGATCAGATTTCACAAATGTACCATGAAAGTACAGAATTGCTGGCTTGGGGAGCAATTTTTTATACCTATAGGGTACTGCTCCAGCGACAAGGATATGTCCCTTTTTAGGCATTTTCCGTACCTTAATTTTTGAGACTGTAATCAGCGGATATTTCTGCACGTGCCTTTCGGACCATGACCATAACTCCTGGGGACCAGCAGGCAGCTTGACCCTTCGGTCAGAGGAAGACAGAACAGAATGAATTAGGACCCAGGGACGTTCTGAGGAGCGCCCCACTTCCTGAAACATCCCTCGGTGCCTGCTGCTAACACCTGGCCCCCTCTCTGGAGGGACCCCACCTGCACACTGAACCTGCACACTGAACCTGCACACTGAACCTGCACACTGAACCTGCATACTGAACCTGCACACTGAACCTGCACACTGAACCTGCACACTGAACCTGCACACTACACTGAACCTGCACACTGACCTACACACTGAACCTGCACACTAAACCTGCACGCTGAACCTGCACACTGAACCTGCACACTGAACCTGAACACTAACCTACACACTGAACCTGCACACTGAACCTGCACACTGAACCTGCACACTAACCTAAACACTGAACCTGCACACTAAACCTGCACACTGAACCTGCACACTAACCTACACACTGAACCTGCACACTAACCTGCACACTGAACCTGCACACTACACTGAACCTGCACACTGAACCTGCACACTGAACCTTCATACTAAACCTGCACACTGAACCTACACACTGAACCTGCACACTAAACCTGCACACTAACCTGCACACTGAACCTGCACACTACACTGAACCTGCACACTGAACCTGCACACTGAACCTTCATACTAAACCTGCACACTGAACCTGCACACTGAACCTACACACTGACCCTGCACACTAAACCTGCACACTAAACCAGCACACTGAACCTGCACACTACACTGAACCTGCACACTGAAGCTGCACACTACTTTTAAACGCTATGGTTGTGGAAAAAAAAACCATATATAAAACATATATATTCATCCGGCTAACTCTGTAATCCTGCTTTGTGGAACAGGCCCCGGGTGTTGCTTTGTCTGGCAGCCTGGTGCACTCAGCTTCGTGCTTTGGAGACGGAGGACACAGTGAAGACTTTGCTGACGAACAGCACACACATCCGAGGTGGAGGGAGACAGAGAGAGAGAGAGAGAGAGAGAGACAGAGAGAGAGAGAGAGAGAGAGAGAGCAGCAGGGCAGGAAAGAGTTAAGTCTGTTTCCTCCAGGAGTATAAATTAAAAGCGGCTTGTAATCACAGTGCAGGAATGCAGTCGGTATACACTGTTAAACACTCCCCAGCGCTGGATTCTCCTCTCTCTCTCAGTGCTTGCACAAAGGCCTCTTTGTTCTCCCTGCTCTTGTAAAGCTATGCCTCTCCCTCCTCCCTCCTCCATCCCTCTTTCTCTTTCTCCTTCTATTGCGCCTCCTCTTTCTCTCTTTCTCACACACACACTCTCTCTCTATCTCTCTCTCTCACACACACATATACACTCTCTCTATCTCTCTCTCACACACACACACACTCTATCTCTCTCAAACACACTCTATCTCACTCTCTCTCTCACACACACACACACACTCTCTCTCTATCTCTCTCTCTCACACACACACACACTCTCTCTATCTCTCTCTCACACACACACACACACACACTCTCTCTATCTCGCTCTCTCTCACACATACATACACACACACTCTCCCTATCTCTCTCACACACTCTCTCTCTCTCTCTCTCTCTCTCTCTCTCTCTCTCTCTCTCACATGCACACGCACACACACACACACACACACAAACTTTGACAGATTCTGTTTCTGAATTTGTTGCTCCTTCATTCCCTTTCGGGGGCTGAAATGTCTTCAGTGGCTCGCATCCCCAGGAAGGACCTGAGTGAAAAAAGGAAAAGAAAAAAAAGAACTGAGAATGAAAGAGGGCGGGAAATGAAAAGGCACTGAAGTACAGTTGAAGTGACCCTGAATGTTACTGAGTCTCTCCTTTTCTCCATCTCTCTGTCCCTCGTTCTCTCTTTCCTTTTCCCTGTATCCGTTCCCCCTCTTCCCTCACTTTCTTTTAGTGGGAAATGACACAGCAGTCGTGCTGCTCTCGCTGTGTTTACGCTGCCCTTTTGGAAAACAGAATTCAGAAACCATTTTCCCTTTCAGTTTTCCTCTTTCCTCTCCACCACCAGCTATTTCTGGTTAACCAGACATTTAATAAACTGGGAAGGGGAGGGCGGCGGGGGTGGGGGGGGTGGGTTGGGGGGGGTAATGAGACTTGTTTTTTCTTGTTCTGGTTCTTTTTTCGAGGCTTAGCGTGATCGTGCCCCGCCTCTCCCCGAGAGAAACCATTCACTTCACACACACACACACACACACACACACACATACACATGCATGCACGCACACACACACACGTACGTACATACACATGCACGCACACACACACACACACACACATAGACATGCATGCACGCACACACACACACGTACGTACATACACATGCACGCACACACACTGTACTCACACACACACACGAACATACGCACATACCCACACACAGATGCACACTGCATATGCATACATCCTTGAACACACACATATGCATACGCACACAGACACAAACATTTCTGCATACACATACTGTACATACTTACACACACATGCGCACACATATATACTAATAAACTTTGTTTCTACTGTGTTTTCACTTTACATTAAAGAGCCCCATAGAGCCTCAGGCTAAATGGTTACATTTGACCAGTGACTCAGTGTCAGCTAGGTGTTCCCATGGTGTGAAGAATTGCTGCTTGACTGTCAAACTGATTTATTTCCTTATATTGGAAGAGAGGGAGTGAGAGTGATAGAGAGAGAGAGAGAAACCACACCTGTTTTAATGATTTCAGAACGGCCTTCAACTGTTATGTGGCAATCAATAGTGTACTTTCAAATGTTTATTACACCGGTTATGTGGCACTATGCAAATCAACATGCCCTGTGCCAACTCCAGACGCAATACCACAATACTAGATGAGACAACTGTGTCAGCAAGGCAACACAGAAATGATCTGTCCCTGAATGAAATATGCTTTATCATGCGTCCAATTACACCAGTAGGTCATTTTAACATAAGACGTTCCTTTGTAAAGTTCTGGGCCTTTGACAGATATAGTATTATGTAATATAGTATTGTATGAGATTTTCCTTTTGTTTTTTTTGTTTTTTACAGTTGTTGGCTCAGAAGTAAGCTATTGGGCAATAATGTTTTTGAACATATTGTTATCTTGTCATCTTTTGATCATAATCCCCAAGTCACAAAACAATGTGTTGGGTACAATGGAATATTTTTAAACTTATGATTAACTTGGAATAAATTTGAAATCTCTGCCAAATTCTAATGTACTTTAAATTTAAACTGGAGTTACATGACAATGGCTGTGGATTACAGCATAGAAGAAAGTTAGCATTCATATGATAGCACTTAGTGCAGTACGAAAGTCTGTTCGTAAGGATGGTGAAAGTCTGTTAGTACGGATGGTGGATATACAATTGTATTCATCCTTCAAATGGAGCAGTTCATATATGGGGTATCTTTTTTATGCGCTCAAGAAACAATCTAAGTTCATGAGGACAGGGCCGCCCAACCCCTGTTCCTGGAGATCTACCGTCCTGTATGTTTTCACTCCAACAACAACAAAGCACACCTCAGTCAACAGCTAGAGATCTTCAGCTGCCAATTATCAGAATGAGGTGTGCCAAATTAGGGTTGACATTAAAACCTACAGGTTGGTAGATCTCCAGGAACAGGGTGCGGCCTGATCTAGGTAACAGCTTTTCCGCGATTGGACAGCGAACCGCAGACTAAGATAACACCATGACTCCCTGTGCAAGCAGAGACTCTGTGACGTGGATATTCAAATCTGGCCCTCGAATCCAAATCAGAACCTTTACATTACATTTACATTTTAGTCGTTTAGCTGACGCTTTTAATTCAAAGTTCTTCAACAAGTTAAAAACATCAAATCCATGAAAAGCAAAACATGCATGAAGGGCAATTCTTTTTTTAACAGATATTTTTTAGGCCTTTTTTCAGCTTTATAGGACAGTATATAGTATAGAGAGACAGGAAGACATGCGACAAATGTCGGAGGGTCGGTTCGAACCGCTGACGTTGCGGCTCGCAATGAGCATGCGGTCAGTGCTCTACAGGCTGCGCCACCAAGACACCCCGCATGAAGAGCAATTCTAACCAAATCAACAGTTCTCGGCCCTGGATTTGAGCGACAGGGCTCCAGGAGGGAGGCCAGGGGAGGAATGGGCAGAATGAACCCTTTCAAGACCCGAGTTTTTGGAATGTTCAGCAATGGAATTCTGCTTCAATTCTAGAACTTTCTTGATCTCAATGGCCAGCGGCGTTACATCACCATTAGAATGTTTGGCTATCAAAACTCCACTGACACCCGGTGTGTCCGTACCCCTGAATGGGTTAAGGTAAAACGCCGGCCTCAAAGTACAAAAAAATACTGAAAAATATATAATAAAAAATGTGACATCTGCTTCCCGCTCTGCCCTTATGGACGTGTTGTTGGCCAGGCTGGTTACGAAACTGCTGTTGGCGTTGACTCGATGTCTGTCCCCAGTACAGAGTGACCTGGTCCATGGTGTTCATCCCGGCACAAGCCTTGGGTATTTTATTAATAACAGGAACAATCTGTGATGAAGATCTGCCCGCAATGTCACAGCTGAATGTGCATGTGGACTCAGGCATCTTGCAGGTGTGTTATATGAGGTCCCAGCTACCAAGGTCAGGGGAAGGTCATTCTACAACCTCACACGTAGATGTTCCCAGTGTGTGTGTGTGTATGTGCGTGTTGTGCTAGATCTGTATGAGCACCAAGCCACACTCACACACACACACACACCGTCAGACCTTACACACATATACACACACAGCATCACACACAAGCACACACAATCACACCTCACATACACACACAATACCATCACACACTCACGCACACACAATCACACTTCACACACAAACACACACACCTCTCACACACACACTCACAGCCTTGATTCCCTGTATCCCGGACACATTGCTCTGTTGGCAGTGGAGGGTAACACACACACACACACTCTCACAGACCACACACACACACACACACACACACTCTCACACACCACACACACATACACACACACTGCTCCATTGGCAGTGGAGGGTAACACACACACACACACACTCTCACACACCACACACACATACACACACACACACTCTCACACACCACACACACACACACACACACACACTCTCACACACCACACACACATACACACACACACACACACACACACTCTCTCACACAGGCAAACACACACTGCTCCGTTGGCAGTGGAGGGTAACACACACACACACACGCACACATGCACACCCTCTCACACACACACACACACACTCTCACACACACACACATACATGCAGAGGCATTAACACAGAAGACTTTCAGAAAAAACGGAGGGAAAGAGAAAGACAGAGCGGCCTTTTCTCCGGTTTCTGATCTTCTCTTTTTTCTCTTTTCCTGCTCCGCTCTTTGCCTGCAGCTGCCCACACGTTCCCAGGGTGATCTCACAGTCTCCGGCAGCTGTGTGACCCCCCCCGTGCCCCCCCGCCCGATCCCGCACGGACCCTAAATCTGGATCACAGAGTCCGGCCCGGCTCAGACTGTAATCCTCAACCTCCAAACCCCCATTCATAAAAATAAATAAATAAACAAAACACAAAAAATACTATTTGTGCTCTCCTTCCCCCCCCGGGTGGATTTTCCTTAAAAACCTTTCTAAGTAGCTTTTCGGTGGCAGCGTATTGGACTAAGCATTTTCTTTAATGGGTGTTCAAATGCATACTTTGCTTTGGTGGGTGGGGGGCGGGGTGGTGAGAATGCTTATGTTTAATGAGAGATTTGTACATTGTTTTCAACACTCTGAGAAATATGGTGATAAGTGGAAGAACACATTTTGTTCTTCACGGATCAAATTTCCCCGAAACGGTACAAATTAATTATATACCTACAGGGTATCGGCCCACTTTTTCAAACCTTTATTTCTGAGAGTGAATATGGCTGACCTGAATACGAATTATGTGAATTATGTCCGAAGTATGAATACCCGCACTAAGAAATCCCATAACCACCTCTGCCATCCGCAGTGGAGCCCTCTGAGTGCCAATGAAGGAAACAACAGCAGAATAAGCCCAAATGCTGTTACCAAAAGCGCAGTGAAGACTAAAACCAGCCAGAACTGAAAGTGCTTTAGTTACAGCAAGGTGCCTCAGTAACTAGAACCGGGCCAATGTTAAAAACCCAATAAACACTTTGAAGGAACGAGGAGAGTTTTGGTTCTGGGAGGAAAACAGTCTGTGTCAAAAGATGGTGCGCAACCCTAGGAGGGAGTGAAGTCAGGTTGATTTTACACTCTCAGAAAATTGCCCATATTGCCTTTATTTCTGAGAATGTAGCAAAGGAGGCTATGTGGGCTAAAAGCTAGTGAGAGTCAGAGAGATGGTGCTGGACACCGAAACATAGCAAAAAAAGTCTGTCTTAACGTGAAAATGTGGTTTCGTCATGTAACAAAAAGTTCTCAAGTATAAAACACTAGCTTGTTTTAAGTTATGTTTTGCTTGGCAAGTGAAATTACCTTACCCCACTGGCAAATCTTGGAATGAATAAAACTCTCACCCCATCGGCGCTCACGTTATCAACGTTACCAAAAAAGTCATGGAGTTTACGGCGTGAGAGTGTAGCAGAGGAGGCTATCTGGGCTGAAAGTGAGCGGGAGCTGGTGCTGGAAGCTGGAACAGGCGGAGCCGATTCCCGTAACCTTCGGTAGGAAGCAAGGTCGCAGAGGGAGCCAGGAGGAAAGCGGGAGGGGGCGGGGGGGGTTTGAATGGGTAGACAGAGAGTAAATAAAAAAGTACATGAGATTACTGGGTGAGGGTTTGTATTACTGCGGTGGTGAGAAGTTTTGGCAGGAGGGGCTGATATGTGGCTGAGTCAGTGGGCATGTTTGTTTTTTTTCCGACAAAGATCCATGTGTAGCAAAACACTGCCCGCATGCTTGTGTGTGTGTGTGTGTGTGCGTGCGCGCCTGTTCGTGTGTCCCTGTGTGCGTGTGTCCCTGTGAGTGTATGAGTGTGCGTATGCCTGTGTGTGTGTGTGTGTGTGTGTGTGTGTGTGTATTTATGTGCGTGTTTTTAGTGTGTCCCTGTGTGTGCGCCAGTGTGTGTGTGTGTATGCACGTGCGCACAAATAGAGATGTATCATGGGATCGGAAGAGTCGTATGTAGACATTATTTCCTTCTTTTGTTTAACCTTTTTTTATACTTTGGTCCTGCACCGAGCGTATGCCCCTGTGTTCTGAACGTTTGTCCTGTGAGCCAATGGGGGTCTGGCTGTGAGCACACCAGACACAGCAAACAACTCAAATTAAGTCAGTATTTCAGTCTTATATTGACATTTAAAATCTTATTTCTCTTACTCTTCTCTAAATAAGACAAAACTACTGCCAATGAGGCGTTGAAGTTTTACTCATTTCATGATTTGCCAAGCAAACAGTAACTTAAAACAAGCAAATATTTTCTATTTTCTTTTCTAAAAAGGGAGTTAATGTGCTAAGGTGTGTGTATACTTGTGAAAAGGGGAGTTAGTGTGCTAAAGTGTGTGTATACTTGTGAAAGAGGGAGTTAGTGTGCTAAGGTGTGTGTATACTTGTGAAAAAAGGAGATAGTGTGCTAAGGTGTGTGTATACTTGTGAAAAGGGGAGTTAGTGTGCTAAAGTGTGTGTATACTTGTGAAAGAGGGAGTTAGTGTGCTAAGGTGTGTGTATACTTGTGAAAAGGGGAGTTAGTGTGCTAAAGTGTGTGTATACTTGTGAAAGAGGGAGTTAGTGTGCTAAGGTGCGTGTATACTTGTGAAAAAAGGAGATAGTGTGCTAAAGTGTGTGTATACTTGTGAAAGAGGGAGTTAGTGTGCTAAGGTGTGTGTATACTTTGAAAGAGGGAGTTAGTGTGCTAAAGTGTGTGTATACTTGTGAAAAGGGGAGTTAGTGTGCTAAAGTGTGTGTATACTTGTGAAAGAGGGAATTAGTGTGCTAAGGTGTGTGTATACTTGTGAAAAAAGGAGATAGTGTGCTAAGGTGTGTGTATACTTGTGAAAAGGGGAGTTAGTGTGCTAAAGTGTGTGTATACTTGTGAAAGAGGGAGTTAGTGTGCTAAGGTGTGTGTATACTTGTGAAAAGGGGAGTTAGTGTGCTAAAGTGTGTGTATACTTGTGAAAGAGGGAGTTAGTGTGCTAAGGTGCGTGTATACTTGTGAAAAAAGGAGATAGTGTGCTAAAGTGTGTGTATACTTGTGAAAGAGGGAGTTAGTGTGCTAAGGTGTGTGTATACTTTGAAAGAGGGAGTTAGTGTGCTAAAGTGTGTGTATACTTGTGAAAAGGGGAGTTAGTGTGCTAAAGTGTGTGTATACTTGTGAAAGAGGGAATTAGTGTGCTAAGGTGTGGGTATACTTGTGAAAGAGGGAGTTAGTGTGCTAAGGTGTGGGTATGCTTGTGAAAGAGGGAGTTAGTGTGCTAAGGTGCGTGTATACTTGTGAAAAAAGGAGATAGTGTGCTAAAGTGTGTGTATACTTGTGAAAGAGGGAATTAGTGTGCTAAGGTGTGTGTATACTTGTGAAAAGGGGAGTTAGTGTGCTAAAGTGTGTGTATACTTGTGAAAGGGAGTTAGTGTGCTAAGGTGTGGGTTTACTTGTGAAAGAGGGAATTAGTGTGCTAAGGTGTGGGTTTACTTGTGAAAGAGGGAATTAGTATGCTAAGGTGTGGGTATACTTGTGAAAGTACCCGTATGAGTGTGTCAGAGAGCCACAGAGCAGTGCGGTGTGGAGTAGGACCTGCTCGTGCGCAGGCAGAGGGGCAGCGACGCTACAATAGGCCGCATTGTTCCTGGCCCGTGATCAGGGCGGACAGGAGCCTTGGCTGGGGGAACGGTTCCTGTCGTCCAGCACACAGCTGGCCGGGGCCCGGGGCCCGGGGCCTCGCCCCTCTGGGCCCAGGGGGGGCGGGACGGATCTGCTTTCTTCAGCCGCGCTCTTCTGATTGTTCGCCTTTTCCATTTTTAACTTGTTTTGATTGGGCTGTGAGGTAAGCAGAAGGGCATGGGCGGGGTGGGGGTGTTCTGAGGGATCCAGACATCACGATCTCCACGTAGCTGCCATGCCGACACTGTGATCTGAATAGCGTAGCGCTGATACAGGGCGGTCACCTCCACATAGCGTGGAGCAGCACTGACACTGATCAGCGTGGAGCAGCACGGACACTGATCAGCGTGGAGCAGCACTGACACTGATCAGCATGGCGCAGCACTGACACTGATTACAATATAGCAGCACGGACACTGAGCAGCATATAGCAGCACTGACACTAATCACCATAGAGCAGCACTGACACTGATCAGCATAGAGTAGCACTGACATTGATCAGCATGGGGCAGCACTGACATTGATCAGCATGGGGCAGCACTGACACTGATCAGCATATAGCAGCACTGACACTGATCACCATAGAGTAGCACTGACATTGATCAGCATTGTGCAGCACTGACATGATGAACAGTATAGAGCAGCACTGCCTCTCTGATCGGTATAGAGCAGCACTGACACGATGAACAGCATTGGCAGAACTGACACTCTCATCAGAGCAACACTGACACTCTAATCAGCATAGAGCAGCACTGACACTGATCAGCTAGTGCAACACAACTCGTGGCAGTTTAAAATTCTCACGAAGGGGTTCGTTTTTTTTGTCCATTGTTTCAGCAAGCATTTCACTGGCCTGGACACGGCCAGGGCCAGCAGCAGTATCGGATTATATTAAACATACATCTGCGAAGCAGCGGCAGGTCTGCTTCGCGGAGGTGAGCGTGACGGGCCTCCCGCGGCAGCGAAAGGGAGCCCCATGGGTGTGACGTGCAGCTGGGCGTCCGAGGCCAGGCACACAGCTGCAGCGTCAGCGGGGGGCGTCTGCGATTGGCTGCAGGGCGTAAGGAATCATCGCTATCAGCTGCCGAGCTCCCTAGTTGCGGTCGGTGTAGGAGCCGAACGGTGACTCGGTTTTTCCGTCCTCCCGCAGAACGGAGACAGCCCGACGCATTAGCGCCCGTGAGAGGCGAGGAGGAGGAGGAAGAGGAGGGTCTGGAACCCTTTAGCGGCCGTCTCCAAGGCTGCGCTTTCCGGTCGGGAAACTCATCGACTCATCAAAGCACCGTTCAACAGTTAAAAACCGCAAAACTCACCGTAACAACCTCCCCCCCCCCCGCCGCGGATCGATCCGGTTGTTTTCCGCGCCGTTTGTTTGGGTCGTTCTGCGGCGGCCGGTCGTTACGGTGGGCGGCGGCCGGTCGTTACGGCGATTAAGTCAGACTTCAAACGACGGCGGTCCGGCAGAGAGGGGCTGATGGGAACGCCGACGGCCCCCCCGGGGTCAGGCCCCTCGCTGTCGCCCATATGGTCCGTGTTTGGCCCCCTTCCTCCGCCCTCTCTAATTGGCAGGTAATGTATTGGGCTCCGAGGCTCCCCGGGCCCCCCCCCCTCCATTAACGAAGCCCCCGTTCGCGCTCAGGGTTTGGCCCCGATCCAAGTTGAGGCCCACCTCCGTTACTTTATACCGCGGCAGGTTTCACCAAGGTGTTCATTTCAAGACACTCTTGCTGTTTCTTCTTCTTTTTTTTTCCCTTTTCCCAAAAGGGTAAATCAAAGCCGGACTTGATACAGGAGCCTTTATTCAATCTGATCCCTACCGCCCCACCGCCCCCCCGACTCCCTCCTCCCTGTCCTCTGGCCTCTTGGTACCTAGTGTCCCCATCCCCAGTCCCTGATGGTGCCCTCTCCTCTTACCCCTGTCCCAAAAGAGACATGAAACTTAGACCAGTGACGTCTCTTTAAAAACGTATGCTTAATGTATGCCAGCCTGGAGGGCCAAAGAAAAAAACTGAAAAAAAAAAACCACAGGAACACATGAGATGAGAACTATCTCACTGCAAACAGTTCTTTCTTAAGTGTTGTAGTCTTGAAATGAAATGAGACTTAAAACTAATTTTCAAACATTAAGTCCAAAAGAAACTTGTTTTAAGTTACTATTTGTTTGACAAGTGACATTTTCTCACCCCATTGTCAAATCTTGAAATGAGTCAAACTGTCTCACCTCAATGGCAATATTTGTGTAAAAAATAAAAGTAATAGAATTAAGACTGTAGTCGAAATACAAGCAAACAGACGAAAATACTTGTTGAGATCTTTTGGTTTTTTTCAGTGCTGGAACATCTGCCTGTATACCTTTGGTGTGGTACCTTTGTTGGTTTCTAAACTTTCATTAAGGGATTTCCTTTTCAGCCTTTATGCTGAATGAAGCACGTAGAACCTGGGCTGAACTTGGCGTTCCTCGTGTTACTCCGGCTATTGTACTGCCTATGCAGCACGTTGATGACATCGCCCTACATACAGCTCTATTGACACCCAATCGCCGATTGTTCCGCTGTCACCCGATACAGCGTTTGACATTGCTCAAGACACAGGCACACAATGATGATGTCATGTATGGTAACGTGCACTCAGCGATCACTTTATTAGGTACACCAGCTCGTTAATGGAAATATTTAATCAGCCGATCATGTGGCAGCAAATAATGCATAAAAAGACACAGGCATGGTCAAGAGGTTCAGCTGTTTTTCAGACCAAATGCGAACGGGAAAGAAATGTGATGCAAGTGACTTTGATTGGAATGGTTGTCGGTGCCAGACATTTGAGTATCTCAGAAACTGCTGATCTCCTGGGATTTTCACGCAAAACAGTCTCTAGAGTTTGCAGAGAACGGTGTGAAAAACAAAACACATCCAGGGAGCAGCGGCTCTGCGGGCATCTATGGGCAAAGCTGAGAGAACGGTGACTATTATGCAAATAACCACACGTTACAACAGTGGTGTGCGGAAGAGCGTCTCTGAACGCACAATGCGTCAAACATCCAAGTGGATGGGCTTCAGCAGCAGAAGACTTAATAAGTCTAAAAAGTAAGTCTAATAAATACCAAATAAAGTGCTCAGTGAGTGCATGGTAAAGTGCATCGCAGAACGTCTCAGCGATTTAACATGTCGTTCCACAGATGTCCCTGAGGACTTCCTCCAGGCCCGGTGGATGCGGCGTCTCCCGGTTTAGCGTGACTGATGTCCAGGCTTGGAGAGGCCCGTATGTAAATCAGAGACCCCCCTCTGAGTGTAACTCTCTCAGCACGTAGCCCTCCAGCCAGTAAAACGTACACCCCCCCCTCCCCCCCCCCCGGGGCCCGTGGTCCAGGACGACCACGCTCCACACGCTCCCAGCAGCCTCCACGCCCCGGCAGAGGCCATAAAGCGCCCGGGTAATGGCTTTACCACGCCGGCTGGCCGAGGGCTGACTAGACGGGCTGTTCCTCGGAGCACAGTGGCAGGAAGTGGGAGCGAGCCAAAGAGAGGGTTTTACTGCGAGGCGTCCTGAACAAACAAACAACCCCCAATCGCTCTCCCTCGCCCCCTCCCTCGCTATCTTTCGCTCTCTCTCTTGTTCGCTGTCTCTGTTCCCTCTCTACCCTTCCCTCTGGCTCTCTCTTCCCCTCAGCCTCTTACTATCTGTCTTTCTGCCTCCCTCTCTCTGCCCCCTCTCTCTCTTCTTTTTCTCCCTCTCTCCCTCTTTCTGCCTCTCTCTCTCCTCTCTCCCTCTGCCTCTCTCTCTCGCTCTCTCTCTCTCCCTCAGCCTCTCTCCTCTCTCTCTCTGCCTCCCTATCTACTCTCTCTCTCCTCTCTCTCTGCCTCTCTCTCTCTGCCTCTCTGCATCCCTCTCTCCTCTCTCACTCCCTCTCTCTCTCCTCTCTCTCTGCCTCCCTATCTCCCTCTCTCTGCCTCCCTCTCTCCTCTCTCCTCTCTCCCTCTCTCTGCTTCCCTCTCCCTGTCTCTGCCTCCCTCTCTCCTCTCTCCTCTCTCCCTCTCTCTGTCTCCCTCTTTCCTCTCCCTCTCTCCCTCCCTCTCTCCTCTCTCTCTCCCTCCCTCTCTCCTCTCTCTCTCTCTCTCTCTCTCCCTCCCTCTCTCTCTCTCTCTCTCTCTCTCTCTCCCTCCCTCTCTCTCTCTCTCTCTCTCTCTCTCTCTCTCTCTCTCTCTCTCTCTCTCTCTCTTTCCCTGAGCCCTCACGCTGCCCCGCTTCCCAGCAGTGCTGAGGGGCAGGAGGGTGTGACATTCATTTAAACAGTTAATGCCCCTCAGTTACGGGATGTCATATGCAAGGGAAGCACAACTACCCCCCCGCCCGCCCCAGCCCCCCGCCCGCCCCAGCCCCCCGCCCCCCGTCCCCCGCCCCAGCCCCGGTGGTGTCTAAAGTCCGATAAACATCAGGGACTGGATGTGAATGTGACGCTTATGAACCGTGCGCCGGGCAGCTGCATTGTTAAAGGCACACAGGCGTAGTGTTTCTGGGAACACGGCTGTAACAGGTGTGGAAAGCGTTTGCCGGACGCGTCAGGATGCTTTGCCTTTCTTCGCACTGACCCCGTTTAGCCTCCAGCCCTCCGTCAGGAAGGGCCTTCTGCTCAATGGCCATTATTGTCCTGAAATACAACTCAGCTCCGAGATGAATATCTGCCTTTCTGTTTCGTCGTGTTTTTTTTTGCTCTTGAGAAAAGTCACGTTTGCAGGTGACATGTCACCATTCGCTTGTCTAGACTAAATATTTTCATTTCATTTGATTAAAGCGATCGTAGCAGTTATGACAAAAACAACTAGCGTGCTGCCATCGGCCCTAGCGCGGGCATTTCAGGCTAAGGGGACTGCCCCACTTTACATACAATCCTTGATCACTCCCTACTCCCCAGCGAGACCACTCCGGTCTGCCAGCTCTGGTCGCCTTATGGTTCCCTCACTACGGACACCTGTTTTCCATTCTGGTTCCTCAGTGGTGGAATGGCTTGCCTATCACTGTCGGGACAGCAGAACCCCTCCCCCTATTTCGACTAAAAACACACCTTTTCAAACTATACCTTAGTCCTCCCTCCTGATTTCCTCCCCCCCCCCCCTTTCCGATATCCCTATTATCTAACCCCCCCCCCCCACCAAAAACCCCCCCAAAAACAATTGCACTTACGGTTGACTGTATTTTTGTTTAGAACAGCCCATCATGTGTATTTTACTAGTTATGGATGTGATGCTTTAACCTGTGGAAGGACCTATGCACTTGTAAGTCGCTTTGGATTAAGTGTCTGCCAAATTAGTAAAATGTAGTCCAGGGCATCGTCAATGGGGAAGATTCATACACCCTCAAGTAAATCAAGTGAAGTCTGAAGCGATTAAAGTCATGCAAATTCTAATAAAAGCTGTTGCCATCTTGTACGTGTACGATTTCATTATTTGGTGGAAAATAGTACCAGGAGTGCCGCCATACCTGATAAATGATTTTTTAATTATTTTAAGCTGCTTTAAAATGCAGATGACTACAATAAAACTGGCTTATAGTCACACTTTTTGCCTCTGGCTGTTTTGAAGTGAGCCTAACTGGTTTAGTGCTAGAGGGAAAATGACGGCACTATTGGCAAATATCGAGCGTATTTAAATAGCCACCCCAGCGCTGTAGTTTCTCATCAGATGATTTCCATTTTGAAAAAAACCGTGTGAACATACACAGCTAAAATGACAACACTCACATAGGAGGAGTGAATATGGGGGTGTCTAAAAATTGTGACAGACTATCTATTTATGTACTGTATGAAATCCAAAATTAAAAGCGGCTTTTGATTGGGGAACTGTCAGGTGGTCAGACAAATTAACACAACAATCCCACAGTATGGAGGCAAGGTGTTGGCTTGGAGAGGACTGTGAATTTGTTTGACCCAAGACCAGAACTTGGCAGAGTCAGTGCAATGAAAATAACTCCAGGAGGGTGGATTCACTCAATAGGATCAAGCAAGAGACTAAGACATTTCGATTGCACTTCTGGTTTTTAATCAAAATATCAGGCGATGCACTCTGTTTAGACACATCCACTTCTACTGTTACTTGCTCAGAGAGATTAGATTGTACAATAAGGTGTGCTGTCATCAGGCACTTTGTTTTTTAAGTGCTCTGAAACGGTTGAGAATCGTCAACATGGGACAGGGCCTGTACCCCAGCCAATCGGAGCAATGATAGTGTTTGACAGCCCTACATGCCACGCCCATTTCTGGCAGCACAATCGTGCTTGATTGGTTTAAAACCTCAAGCCTCTTTTGCCATTGGAAACCTGCTTCTATTATCCGTTGTGTAGTCAAGAGACAAAAATGCATGATAAGGTTCCATACCATTGGAAAGAATGTCAGATAAAATAGATTTTTTCAATTAAAGATGGCGCTCAACCAAGAGATGGTTACACAGTGGTACATGTATCTGCTGATAAGGAAGTCAAAAGGTTAAAAATGATTCTCTTCAGTCGTACGGCAAATATGCACCGGTACACACAGTGGAGAGGCCTACCACAATACTGCAGCAGCATGGTCACGAACGTCGCGCTGTTAAAAACTGCCCTTTTGTCCCACAGTTTTACCCCTAAAGTCTTTATCGGTGGTGGTGTGTGTTCAGAGGGCTGGGTGATGGACTCTGAGCTCAGCAAACAGCCACTTGTCAAGATCTTTACCCAGTTTTTCCAATGTGGGAAGTTTGCTTAGTACCAGGACTCAAGATATAGTTGAAGACAGCAGAGGACATTAGCCCCACTACACACTCAGGACATTTTTAATTTTGCTTTCTATTTAACCATTATGGTAAATGGTTGACATTTATATCGCGCCTTTATACAAAGCGCTGTAAAATTGATGCTTTTCATTCACCCATTCACAAACACACATTCACACACCAACGGTGATTAGCAGCCATACAAGGCACCAACCAGCTCGTCAGGAGCAATTTGGGGTTAGGTGTCTTGCTCAGGGACAGGAGGCTGGGAGTAGATTGTTACATTAAATGTTATTTAGCTGACAGTTTTTTCCAAAGGGACTTATAATTCATTAGGATAAGAAGGAGTCCTCTGTAGCAATGTGGGGTTAAGGGCCTTGCTCAAGGTCCCAGCAGCTGTGCTGGTCATATCGTGACTACCCCAGGCTGCACCTTAGCCACTACACTACATCCTGCTAAACGAACACCAGAAATGCTGGGGATTGAACACAAGACCTCATACATGCAAATCCTGCGCTCTACCACTGCGCAACGTCCCCAGATCAAGGAATGTTTTGTGGATGAATTTGTACCAGTGGCTCAATCTGTCCAGACCATTAATAGGAGACGGTAATGGGTTAAGGATTTCACACCTGCTGCCATTCACTGATATGGGGACGGAAAAAGGCGGGGAACCCTTTTTGAGTTCAGCCACCCGGTAACCTCCCCTTGCACATGGGTAAAGGGTTTCCTTTCCCTGCAGGTGACGGTATTGCAACTCTTCTGGCACATTGTTCCGTGTTCGTCCTGTCTAAACACAGGCCAGGTTCACGGGGCAGGGCGACCGGCTAATTTGGCTAATTTGTTTGGCCAGTTGGGTCTAATAATCTCTTCGCCCGGACCCCCCCCCCCCCCCCCCCCCCCCCGGTCGGTGCAGCTGGTTAACAGGTGGCTGCATTGTCTCCGGTGTTATCTCGCGGGGTGGATCCTGTGAAAGGGGCTGAAGAGAGAGCAAACCGCGTGTGTTTTTTCCCCCGTCAAAGTTCTCGTGTTGGGAAATCGGAGCCCGAGGGTTTCCACTGCGGCTGAACAAGCCCTGGATGACCAAGCTGAGCTCCAGAGCAGGGCAAGCAGGAACACCGCACGGAAGTGCCCCCTCCCCACCCTGGGGCCGAGGACTTAACTCTCTCAGTGTGCCAAAGGGCTCGCCTTCGCAGGTCAGCAGGTGTAGCGTAAAGGCACAGCTGAATTCCCCACGCTCGCTACCTGCGTGTGAATGTGGCTGACTCAGACGGGAAATGGCCCCCAGGGAACAGATGAGATTGGAGCTGTCCTGACAGGTTTGGCTGTTTTGGGGCCTAACCTTAATGGAAGTCAGAAAAGGATTTACAAATGAATTCTCATTAGCTGCGTACACTCTGTAAATGTTTTCTCATACTGCTGCTACTACTACTACTACTGCTACTACTACTGCTACTGCTACTGCTACTGCTACTGCTACTACTGCTACTGCTACTGCTACTGCGACTACTGCTACTGTTACTGCTACTGCTACTGCTGCTACTGCTACTACTGCTACTGCTACTACTGCTACTGCTACTGCTACTGCTACTGCTACTGCTACTACTACTACTCCTACTACTACTACTACTACTACTACTACAACTACTACTACTACTACTAATAACAATAATAATAGTAACCTATATGCCAAATCTCTTATCTCTCAATAACATATGATTATGGTTATAAGTTCCAACTTCTACAGCTTTGAAGCTGCATTCACATAACATCCCCTGGAGGTTGTGGTGTATCCACGGTCCAGCAGGTTTACGACCGTGACTGACCCCTCTGTTACAGACCGATTTATTTGAGACAAATCACCCGGTCTGTCTTCCTGTGTTAAATGCTTTCTATGTCGATGTTCAGAGCAGAGCAAGCAGGAAGGAAACCTTCAAATGCAAATCGGCAATTGCGGAGCACAGGTGGGTCTCAAAGGAGGGGGCGATGAAGGGTGAACCTCGCGAGCCGGGCTCGTTTTAGACACGAAACTGCGGAACGGGAGTCAAATGCAAACGACTTAACGCTCCGCTCCGATGCTGCAGCCGGGAGAGGAGACGTGGCTCTTTTCGGTTGACTCGAACGGCGAGATTCCGTAACCCGTTCCAGGTCCCATGCGCGAAAAAAAATACTTCACCCTGCGTGGCGGGAGCCAGCTCGTTCCCTTGAGAAACGGCCTAATTAGGCAGTTATCCTCTGCAGAGAGTCCTGGGGTGGGGTGGGGGGGTGGGGGGGGGGGGGATTTGGGCTGAGTGGGAGTAGCATTAGTGTCTACCGCAAGCCCTTTGAAAGTCGCCGGCAGCTTCCCTTCCCAAACAGTTATTCTAAGCGCTGGCGAAATCGTCGCGGTAACGCAACACAATGGATCCTTCTGTTCGGCCCGCCGCGCGGTGCGCCTAGCTGACGGGCGGGATCTCGCCACCCTCGTCGAAATTCGCCCCGCGCAAAGGTGTGTGTTACGGGCCCCGGGGACAGACCTGGGGGGGCCAGCGTCTGAACCTCCTGAGAGAGGAGGAGGAGGAGGAGGAGGAGGAGGAGGAGGAGCACTTCGAGGGCCCTGGGCCCGTGACGGCGGATTCCACCTGACGGGAGCTCGCGTGGCACGCCGTCCAGGAGAGCCAAGTAACCGGAGAGCGCACCTGGGGCCCAGCGGGAGAGCCCTGGCCTCCTCCACCCTGTTCCTCTGGAGCTCTCAGAGCAGGAAGTGGGCCGCGGAGGAGGGGGAGGGTGGGGGGGAACCCTTATTTCCTAACAATGTGATAAAGAACCGTGCACACTGCACATGCTCAGAAATAAAGGTACGGAAAGTGCCAAAAAAGGTACAGACGCCTATACGCCTGTCGCCGGGGTGGTATCCTATAGGTACATAAAACTGAACCCCTAGCCTTTGGATTAGTAATTCATTTGAAACGTTTTTGTTTGTAAAAAGTTACCTATTTCTACCCAGAAGAAGAGTATTGTACCTTTCAGGGTACATTTGGGAAATGTGTTCCTTAAAGAAGAAAAATGTACTTCCAACATACCTTTATGTCTGAGAGTGTACTCACTCCATCAGCGCAGAAGGGTCAGTGCTTGCCTTTGGGTCTACAGTAACCCTTTCTGGATGGAGTCACCAGTCTTTGGGCGTGGGACTGCCACACAGGCAGGTTGGGGCGGGGGATGCTGATGGTGGATATGAACATATAAGGTGGCGGCCTGTAGTGTAGTGGTTAAGGTAAATGACTGGGAGACGCAAGGTCGGCGGTTCGAATCCCGGTGCAGCCACAATAAGATCCGCACAGCCGTTGGGCCCTTGAGCAAGGCCCTTAACCCTGCATTGCTCCAGGGGAGGATTGTCTCCTGCTTAGTCTAATCAACTGTACGTCGCTCTGGATAAGAGTGTCTGCTAAATGCCAATAACGTAATGTAATGAACCAGCGACGGGCTGCATTACTAAGGAATGGGCGGCCCATATATCTGCATCAACTGCCCTAGACTAAACTCGATTTAGATTGTTCATTCGATGTCACACGTCGCAAAAATGGCCAGCCCACACAGGCTTACCAGACACCGATATCTCAAGAACGTTAATTACAGACGCGCATGAGCAGCCCGGAGGTGGGAGAGACGCTCTGACACCGGTGATTGACAGGTGGCTCAGTGTGCTGCATTATGGGCTTTCGGTCTCCGTGGCTACCGATGCTGCAGCCTCCGGGCAGGCCAGCCTTTCAGGGGCACAGCGGGGGGGGGGGACAGGGGCTCCCGTGGTTATGTATGTCCTTCCATAATAAATACATAGGTATTTATTAGACTGAACCTCTGGACCACGTCTGCATTCTTTTATGCATTCTGTTGCTGCCACATGATTGGCCGATTAAATATTTGCATTTAGAAGCTGGTGTTCAGGTCTACCTAATAAAGTGCTCAGTGGGTATATATCACTCATGTTCCACCGCAAAAAATGTCCGTCTTAACAAGTGTTTGCTTCTCGTAATGAGACTTAAAATCGTATTTCTTTCTCTCAAGTAGAACATGTTAACTTGTTTTAAGTTACTAATAAAGATTAATAAAGTGACATTATTTTACTACGTTGGCAATCTTTTGGCTTCATTTACCAAAAAAAGTAAGAGGAATGAGATGTTTACTCTAAATATAAGACTAAATTACTTCTTAAAATTGACTTATTTTTGTAGTTTTCTTTGCAGTGTCTCTGTGAACTGAAACGATTCAAACACAGTTCCCTACCTCTCAGTGAATTAATTCCTTGTAGATGGAGACCTTGTATATCACTTGCGTATTGTGCGTGTGTGTTTCTACTGTTACCAAGACACTAAAGGACATTAAGATGACAAAAAAGCAACAATAGTTGCTGCTCCAAGAATCAATGTTTAGGCCAAACACATAACCCTGTCTCTCAATCTATGTTCTCATTTTAGATATAAAACACCTAGCGTTTTTAAAGCAAATGACTAAAATTGGCCTCATTCTGACTTATTAACTATTTAATAACACTAACCCTGTTCAACATTGGAAGCTACTTAAAATTCCAGTACCAGTGAAGCAAAGCATGCTTCGTGTAACTTTGGCGAATGGTTTATTACGAGCTAATATTTAAATGTTTACTGCTAATCATCTACCGCTAAGGAGCCGATGGCTCTAGTAAGTAAGGAAATGAAAGTAAGATGAGGAAAGGGATCTTGCTTCCCTACTGGTTAGTCATCAATAGGTTTATATTTAATTCTAAGATGACTAACTCTTGTCTTATGCTAGATATGCTATTTTGTTAGGCCTTAGCAGTGTAACCCTGACATGTACTGTTTCATGTCCCAATTAAATTCAGTACAGTACTACAATAAACATGCATTATTCAACCTTCCTGGAAACTCAAAACAAATGAGTTTCATATGAGTTTTATGACTGCTTTGCCAGAAATAAAATCTGATCATAAACAATAGGGTACATAACAGATGTGATGCTTGGTAGGCCTATTTGTATGGAAAGAGTATCCCACCAGAACAAAACCATAATCTGTTGTGATGCACTTTTGTTGGTAAATGAAAATTATTTACATGAAACTAATTCATCCTTGACCTCCAGAGTGTTGAAGTATCAATATAGCTCTCAGCAGGATATTCTGTAGGGAGAGCAGAACTACACAGGAATGAAAATACTGTTTAGGGCCTTATGTACGGTGTAGATAAATTAATTCCTTGGCCATATACTTTTGAACTTTTGATAATTTTCGGAATATTGTTTTTGTTTGTGCTCTCTATAATGTGTGCCATGTTTCCGGGTGAAGACATTTGGCAGACGCTCTTATCCAGAGAGACATACAGTTGATTAAGGAGAAGGGACTGAGAATATGACACAGGTCTACAGTTTTAGAACATGTTATTGTCCTGAATCCACTCAAATCGCTCAAGGGTGGGGTAGGCCGGACAAACGAACCGGGTTCTTCTCAAACGGCAATTACGAGGCAACACAAAATGAAGAAACAAAACAAAACTGTGAACATGAAATGCCGTGAAGAATCGGAAAAAAATTATTTTAGGACCTGAAAGTAAATTGTTGGTTTGGCCAGACGCAATCAGGAAACAGATGTAGCAGCCAAAATTGACATTTAGAGAGCTCTGAAAATAAGCCGTGCGCGACATTTTCCGTGAGGTTCGAGAAAATCCAAAGGCTACATTGTACGTGATGAAGGCGCAATTTGGGTAGCTGCAGGTCTGAGTCGGGTAGGAGGTCCCACTGATCAAACCGGGAATTGTATTTCAGCCGGGTCTCTCTCAATAAGTGCATCAGACGTCATTACGGGAGAGTCGTGACACACACACACGCACACGGCTCATGCCACAGGTGCAGAGAAGATGTATTGATTGAGCTGGAACAGGGGGCTCAGAGAAAAATCTGGAAGCGTTTTCCTGGTTCCCTGAACCGTGGTCCAGAGGGGAAAGCAGGGTGTCCTGAATCGTGACGGATCACAGATTTCAACGGTCGGACAGGCCTGCTGAAATGAAAAGTAATGTTTTAGGGGCGGGTGACGGGGGGGCTCTAATGAAACGTGTCTTATGATCATGTGGGATGTTAAACCTGGCACTGAGTTAACTGTAAGTTGCAATCACTGTCTCCAATCAAGTCACGTCTTCTAAGTGCGTTACGATAATTAACTAAATTAAAAGCGAAAAAGAATAGTTTTGATATAATAAATACGGCAAGCGGTGAGTAATCAAATAAAATAAGAATGACGTGATGTAATAACCAGCTGCTGTTGTGTTCACTCTAATAGCGAACTCTAACGAGCTATGAGAATAAGAAATGGTTTTAGAAATATTTTCCGTTATAGAAAAGGAGTGGGCTATGAAAAACATCTTCATGCCCCCAGACGAGCTCCCACCCATCTGGTTTCATGTAAAACACAAGCTCTATTCTCAACTACAACTGGCTCTCTCTCTCTCTCTCTCTGAGTAATATGCTTATATACAGCTTGCTATAGCTTTCTATGGTACATAAATAAACGCACACTATATATGCGTATATAGTTCAAATGTGTACTTCTGTTGTTTAGTCTCTGTACGCCAGCACAATGCATTTGAAATGGATGAATATGGGGTTATGGTCAGCTTTAATTTGAGGGTATTTACATCCACATGAAGTGAACCATGTTGGAATTATATCCCTTCTTACACAATTTTAGGGGATCAGAAGTAAGTAGACATTTCAGTGATTTAGATTCTGGTTGAACACTGGCTGGCTGAATACATTTTTTATTTTTATCTCTTTAGTAGTGATTGAGAACTATTTCCCTCTTCCTCTGATGTTGAAATCTGTGCACTATGACTGACATTGGGTTAGTCAGCCCAAGATGCATGCAAAAGAGCAGTGAATCATTGGCTTATGTCTATAGCTACTGTCCATAACTAAAATCCAAAACCCATTTCAACAAAATAATATACAATGTCTGTACATGTTGTGGCTGCCTCAGCCAATCAGAATGCACAAAGGAAAAATTGGAGGGAAAAACTGGAGGCAGCTCTTCAGTGTGAAACCATAGAGTGAGTAGAGTCTTAACCTTCTTCTCTTTTTTTAATCCCCCCAGCACCATGAAATATTGAAATGTGTGGGTGGAAGGGGTCAGGTTCATAGTAGAGGTCATGTTTTTCAGTGACATGAATCATTTCCGGGCCGTGTAGCAGCTTATGATAAAGAAACGCTCAGTTTCTGCTCAACATAAACAAACTTCCCAGCGGCAGTTAGATTTGCTCAGAAGAAAGCTATGCACTGTAATGCCCTGTAAAAAAAGGTCTGTTTTAGGTGTTTTAGTCCTGTAATGAGACTTAAAAAAGAAAAGAGAAAATAATTATCTCAAGAAGAAAACATTAACTTGTTTCGAGTTGCTTTACAAGTGAAATTGTCTTACCCAACTGTCAAATTTTGAAATTGAGTCTCACCTCATCTGCAGTATTTTTGCCTTATTTAGCACAAGAAAAGTAATAGAAATAAAATTTTAAGCCTAAATATAAGACTGAAATACTTGTTTGGAATACTTGGATTTCGCTGTGCGCAAAGACATTGGCACAGGTCACAACGGCCTACCAGCAGGGTGTCTCAGTAATGTAGGTCGAGACTAGACTCCCTCAACGCGCTGGCTAGGCTGCGACAAACCGAACCTCCAGCAGAGCCATAAACCGAGGCGGCGCTCCATAAATAGGTGCTTTCAGTGCCGCCGGCAGCGTTAGGGAGCTGGCCTGTCTCCACAAGCAACCTGACAGGAGACAGGCAGCGATCTCTCAGGCCCATCGCGGCAGCCACGCCCATAGCTACGAGGCGGGGGAGGATCCGCTCCCTCAACCGCAGATTTCAATCACTCTTCTGCCTAAATCTCTTTCTTTCTTTTCTTTTTCTTTTTTCTCTCGGTCTTAGAAAATGCACCGTGTGTCACGGCGAGGTGCAGGGCCCAGGTTTGCGCCCACGGCCGGGGGGGGAAAACCGTGTCACCAGGACGAGGCGACGGGGAGCGGAGTGAAGTCCACCAGATTAGCGGCGTGTCGCCGCTCTGCCCTGTTATTTATTCGCTGTTTGAAAGCGTGACTGCTGTGAAGAAACGCCAGTGTTAATCACCGGGCTGTGGGGTGGGCCATCCTTGTTAAGGCACTTGTTAAGGCCTTCGAGGTCTGGGTGCCTGTATCACAAAGCAGGGTGACTGAGGTAGCTGGATGTCTGTAAAAAGTGAAACCCAGAACCCTCCCCAAATATGGAACATGGACTGAAGTAAAAAAAAAAGAGCTGTTCTGGTTAACTCAGTCCAGTTATCTAGCTAACTCAGTAATCCTGCTCTGTGAAACACCCCCCTGGATTACTGAGTTAGCTGGATAAATGCACTGAGTCAAACCCAGAACCCTCCCCAAATCTGGAACATGGACTGAAGTAAAAAAAAAGAGCTGTTCCGGTTAACTCAGTCCAGTTATCTAGCTAACTCAGTAATCCTGCTCTGTGAAACACCCCGCTGGATTACTGAGTTAGCTGGATGAATGCACCGAGTCAAACCCAGAACCCTCCTCAAATCTGGAACGTGGACTGAAGTAAAAAAAAGAGCTGTTCCGGTTAACTCAGTCCAGTTATCTAGCTAACTCAGTAATCCTGCTCTGTGAAACACCCCGCTGGATTACCAAGTTAGCTGGATAAATGCACTGAGTCAAACCCAGAACCCTCCTCAAATCTGGAACGTGGACTGAAGTAAAAAAAAGAGCTGTTCCGGGTTTTTAACTCAGTCTAGTTATCTAGCTAACTCAGTAATCCTGCTCTGTGAAACACCCCGCTGGATTACTGAGTTAGCTGGATAAATGCACTGAGTCAAACCCAGAACCCTCCTCAAATCTGGAACGTGGACTGAAGTAAAAAAAAGAGCTGTTCCGGGTTTTTAACTCAGTCTAGTTATCTAGCTAACTCAGTAATCCTGCTCTGTGAAACACCCCGCTGGATTACCGAGTTAGCTGGATAAATGCACTGAGTCAAACCCAGAACCCTCCTCAAATCTGGAACGTGGACTGAAGTAAAAAAAAGAGCTGTTCCGGTTAACTCAGTCCAGTTATCTAGCTAACTCAGTAATCCTGCTCTGCGAAACACCCCCCTGGATTACTGAGTTAGCTGGATAAATGCACTGAGTCAAACCCAGAACCCTCCTCAAATCTGGAACGTGGACTGAAGTAAAAAAGAGCTGTTCCGGTTAACTCAGTCCAGTTATCTAGCTAACTCAGTAATCCTGCTCTGTGAAACAGCCCGCTGGATTACTGAGTTAGCTGGATAAATGCACTGAGTCAAACCCAGAACCCTCCTCAAATCTGGAACGTGGACTGAAGTAAAAAAAAGAGCTGTTCCGGGTTTTTAACTCAGTCTAGTTATCTAGCTAACTCAGTAATCCTGCTCTGTGAAACACCCCGCTGGATTACTGCGTTAGCTGGATAAATGCACTGAGTCAAACCCAGAACCCTCCTCAAATCTGGAACATGGACTGAAGTAAAAAAAAGAGCTGTTCCGGTTAACTCAGTCCAGTTATCTAGCTAACTCAGTAATCCTGATCTGCGAAACACCCCCCTGGATTACTGAGTTAGCTGGATAAATGCACTGAGTGAAACCCAGAACCCTCCTCAAATCTGGAACATGGACTGAAGTAAAAAAAAGAGCTGTTCCGGGTTTTTAACTCAGTCTAGTTATCTAGCTAACTCGGTAATCCTGCTCTGTGAAACACCCCGCTGGGATTACTGAGTTAGCTGGATAAATGCACTGAGTCAAACCCAGAACCCTCCTCAAATCTGAAACGTGGACTGAAGTAAAAAAAAAGAGCTGTTCCGGGTCTTTACTCAGCGCGCAGCTACACAGCTAACTCAGTAACCCCGCTCTGTGACACGGAGCCCCTGGGGCCGAGTCTGTGCCGAGTCTGCTTTTGGAAACCCCGCGGGGCTGCGGGCAATTAGCCGCGGCGCCGAGGGCGCGACTCCGGTGGGCGTGTCCCGTGGAACTCGGCGCATTTCCCCAGCATGCACCGACCGGCTAACCCTCCCGGGTCAGGTCCTTCTCCTCCGAAGGTTCCCGCTCCGGCTCAGTCCTCCGCAGTTTCCTCCCGCAGCTCGGGCGCCGCACCGTCTTGGCTGGGGGACGGCGGAGTGAGGGGAAACAGAAGCCTTCTGCATTCCGCCGGAGAGCGGCCGACGTTCGGCGTTCGCCGCGCTAGCAACGCAAACAGAGACGAACGCCGCGGAACAAACCGGGGCACACGTGCAGTATTTTGGCCTTAGGTATAAAAAAAAGAATTACCATTTAGCTAAATAAGACAAAAGTATCACCAGTGAGGAGAGACAAAAATGGCGAGAGACAATTTCACTTGTCAAGCAAACAGTAAAGCAGTTCTATTTCAGAGAGAGAGAGAGAGAGAGAGAAAAGTTTTTATGTCTCATGACAAGATTAAAACACTTGTTAAGACAGATGTTTTTGCAATGCATCTGGGAGAAAAGTAATTGAAAAAAACCCCAGCTAAACTGAAGAATCTGCCAAGCCAAGCTAAAGATCTGAGATTCATCCACAGAACCACCTCCCAGTGCCAGAATATAAAAGTGTTCTTTACATTACATTACATTACATTAATGGCATTTGATCCGATTTGATTTCTTTACTTATTACCTACGTTGGTCTGTTTGAGTCATCCTTTCACTTTAAATGTTATTCCCCGCCCCCCCCCCCCCCCACTCTTGACCCTGGCCTTCCCTGTAGAGACAAACCCCCAGCCCCCTTCCCCCCTCACCCCCCCCTGCCCCTGCCCCGTCCCCTTGGCCCTGAGAGAGCCATCGAGCCATCAGCTGGAGCATGAGATAAGAGGCGAAGTGCAGAGTTTGCACATTTCCCTCTGTTTGCCTTCTACGCTTTCTCAAACGCAGAGGGGGGGGGGGGGGGTGCGTGATACAACAATTACAAAGTCTACCTCAGGACTGTTGCTCAACCTCCTGTCTCAGCATGTCAGCAGGGCTTAAAGGGGAAGTGTCATATTCTGGTCTGGGTGAAGTGGTCTTTCCTGATTTCTGAGGCAGGGGCGGGCGGAGGGTGGGTTGCCGGGTTGAACTGACGTTGAACCGATGTTGAACCGTCTCACCATAAGCAAAACAGAACAGAACAGAGAACGACACTTAACGATAAACACGTGCAACACGCACACACACACACACACACAAAAGAGGAAGAAATCAATGGTGCTTCTGGAAGATTCACTGTTGCCTCTATAAAAAGAACGCGCCCCCCCTCCCTCCCTCCCTCCCTCCTCGGTCCGTGCACCACTTCCTGGTGCGTTGAATGCCGTTCGATGCGCGCCCATCGCAAACAGGAAGCGGCTGGTTTCGCATCGCGTGTCGTCGATGCGTGTGCTCGCTCTGTGGCGCGGCAGAAACGGCACCCGCATAAATCTACGGAGACGCGGGGTTCACGCCCTTCTTCGCTTCAAATGCGTTTTCTGTGTCATCGCTTGGTCCCGTGCCCACAACTCCACGAGAGGGGGGGATAAAAGCAGTGACACATCGCTTTTTGGGAGATTCACCGTGAGATTATTAATGAAATGTGAACTGCGGTTTTATTTTTATTTTACATATCTTGATAATGTCAGTAGTTATTGGCAGTTTGTTTCCTTGAATGCATGGTATACAGTTTCATGGGGGGGGGGGGGGGGGGGCATCCACACTGGTTTGAACAGAATGGCAATGGTCAAGACTACTGCAAAAAGTCAATCTTAACAAGCATTTATATTATATCTTATGTTTAGACTTAAAACCTGCATTTCTATTACATTGGGAGGGGGTAAGATAGTATCTTAAGTCATGCTAATATTTTCAGGTCAGGGAACTTTGGGCCTCCTTGCCTCCCGTACAGAAGGCGAGTGTATGTATGTCAGGTTAGTTATATCTCTTCAGCTGTCATGAACTGGGAAATGGAGAGGCAGGGCCTGGACTGGAACTGCTAAAGTCTCCCACAGAACTGAGACTGAGGTCAGCCACAGCAAAGCAGCACAGGAACTGGACAATTCGGCAACAAAAACAGGATAGATTAAGGGAAGATACGGGTCAAGTGACCAGGGTCAATGCCTCCATTGTTGGGAACTGATAGTCACATTACTGTAGACCTACTTTCCGTCCGTGGGGCCATCCTGGTATCTAACATATCTCGGTGAGACAAAGCACACTGAAAATGTATGGTAATTACAGTACATTCATCCATCATAATGACAAACCATGAAGTGCAGGTAGGTAGGGGTGGGGGGGGGGGGGAGAGAGAGAGAGAGAGGGAAAGGGAGAGAGAGCGGTACATATGGAAGGGTATTGCATAATTCCAAGAGACCACAATGATTCTGACATGATGATGTAACGTCTCTGACGAGAATCACGACTCAAATCACAGACAAGCAGCCAACCCCCTCTTTCATGTCTTCAGGGAGAGGGTCAATTTCCTGTTTAGGAAAAACCACCGTGCTGTCATGGAGAGTGGGGTTGGAGGTTGGGTGGGTGTTTTGACAGTGCTGGTTGACCTTTATGCCTGTTCCCATTGAAGGAAGAGCGGAATTCATAATCTCATATGAGCTTGAAAAGCATCTGATTTTTTTTTTTGCTTTACTCGGGACAAAAATACTTTTTGAGGAAGTCTCAGAGGGCACAAACATTCAGTAATGCAGTAACTAACAGAAAAAAATGGTGTCCGGACCTGTGGCCGTGACTCGACACTGGCGGTTGCAGACAGCTGAAGACTTGGTATACCCCTCCTGTCTCGCCAGCAATCGCAGAAAACACAGCGAGCGAAGAGCTCAGATTTCTGGGACCAGCTTCTGCCTCTGGGTTCAGGGGGGATGAGGCAGCACAGTCTTAACGTGCTGTAAAACACAGTCTAGCATACAGTAGCACAATCGAACATGCTGTAAAACACGGTCTAGCATACTGCAGCACAGTCTGGCTCACTGTAACAGTCTAGTAGTCTGTAAATCTGGCATTCTGTAATGGTCTGGGATTCAGTAACACAGTCAGGAATACCATAGCACAGTCTGGGATCCTGTAACACAGTCTGGAATACCATAGCACAGTCAGGGATCCTGTAGCAGTCTGGAATACCATAGCACAGTCTCGGATCCTGTAACACAGTCAGGGATCCTGTAACACAGTCTGGAATACCATAGCACAGTCTGGGATCCTGTAACACAGTCTGGAATACCACAGCACAGTCAGGGATCCTGTAACAGTCTGGAATACCACAGCACAGTCAGGGATCCTTGGGGACAGTTTGCTGCGATGAGGACCAGGGTAGCGTCTGAGCGGGCAGGAGAGAACCCTGGACCTGTATTCACCACGGCGCTGCTTAGGCCTGACAAAAAGAGGCTTCTTCTCCCTGTGCTGGACTTCCTGTATCCGCCCGGGGCTTCTGGCCAGCCAGCCAGCCAGCCACAGAGCTATGCATTATCCCCCGTCCCCGTTCCGCTGTACTCCTTTCCTCCGTCAGCTCACAGATGTCTCACAGAGGCCTCCAGGACCACAGGGGAAACACGCCATTTCATGAAACTGCTCTGCCAAATTACAAAGCAGAAGTAAAAAAAAAAAATAACACTGCTAATTTTATACCCGGAGATATTTTCATTTCTCTGTTTCTGTTGGATCTTTACAACCACAACAGGTTGGTCATTTCGTAAGAAGTTTTTTTCTTTTATTTCTTTTTTTTTTTACTTCAAACAGCAAGGAAAGGTGCCATTCAAGAGGACATTGCTGACTTAATCCTGTAATCTGCTTTTTTTTTTGTGTGTGACACAGTAGCCCTGCGTACTACAAGAGAACAAGTGGAAATGTGCACAAGATGAATCGGACTCGGACACGCATACCACCCGGTGTAATTTAATATCGTTTCCTTATACCGGGGAACTTGTCTTTTGACAAGTGAAGAATTTCAATATCCACCAAAGCTCTCAATAACGTTCCATCCAGTTTTTGGAAGGCATTTCCTGTAATAAAACACACAACCTTCAGGTTTGAGGGAACGTCCTATGACCTGGCCGTGACCGCACTCTGGATGGACTCCCCGCCCCCCCCCCCCCCCCCCCCATGAAACGCCACCCATTTGGCCAGGCCCCGGGTGCCTGTTCCCGAGCGGTCAATACCCCTCCACCTGCGATCCACCAATCAGCACCTTCCCCCACGCTACTCCCTCAGCCTCTCACAACCACGTGAGCGTTGCAGGCCCGTTACCTCTGCGCCAGAGACACGGTCTCAAGCCGCTCACTAGCGCTGCAAAAACAAAAAGCCAGATTTTTTTCGTTCTTGTTTTTTCTCAAAAATACGGGGTTTATTGGTTTAAACTGCAATCAGTCGTTACAAAACTCAATTTTATATCACCTCACATAGAAATTACTGTAGTGAACAGCAATGGCTGTTAAAAAAAAAAAAAAAAAAAAAAAAGAAAGAAAGAAAAAAATACATTCAACAGTTTACTTTCTTTGTGTCAGTCCTGTTAACCTCTCCATCAACTACTAGGAAAAACAGAACACTGAATTCTTTTTTTAACATCCATTTTTATCACAAAAAAAAGGGGAAAAAAGGCATAATTCCTCAGCTACCTGGAATGTTTACAAAAAGAGGCACTTAATGTTGGGGTGAGAGATCCAAACATCCAATCCAATACGGAAAAGACACTCACACTCTCTCTCACACTCTCTCTCACACTCTCTCTCACACTCTCTCTCACACTCTCTCGCTCACACTCTCTCGCTCACACTCTCTCGCTCACACTCTCTCGCTCACACTCTCTCGCTCACACTCTCTCTCTCACACACACACAGACACACACACACACAGTTTGGTCCCTTCGAGCACCTGTGACTGGGTAGGTGTTCGACAGTGTGACTAGGGGAGCCGTCTCGGGGTTGACGTCTCCCCGCATCACCACCAACCCAACGCTCAATTCACGCCTTTACATTTTAAGTTGCATGTTGTCACGACTTCTTCAAAAGCCACTGTAAACGGTTCAATTTGCGGAATGAATATATTTATCTTTTTTTTTTTTTTTATCAGGAATGGGCCCCATGTCACTTTAATAAAACAAAAAAAACAAAAACACATTCATTTTAAACCCTCCCCCAACTCAAGAAGATCCCTTTCTGAGGAAGGCACACATCTCGGCTTACAAAGTTGTGACAAGGAGCCCCGGACAGCTCACTATGCCGATTGTCACAGCCCTAGGTAAGAACAGTGAGGTCATGTTCTGGAGACTGAAAGGGGCCAATGAGAGCGCCCGGAAAGATCACAAGCACCCAATAAGGAACCAGCTGTTATGTTCTTGTTGGGGGTGGCGAGGGATTAAAACAGTGGATATTCGTTATGGAAAAAAAACACTTAGGAAAAATAACAGGAAATAACTGTTTCTGTCAAGGCAACACAGTTTGTAGGCTCTAAAAAGGTCAAAGTTGAGGAATGACAAGTGGCAGTACTAAAGATCCTGAAATTGCAGTCCAACAAGAGAAGAGCAAAAAAAAAAAAAAAAAACTACAATAAATAATCAAAACGCAAAACTTTTTTTGCATTTTTTTTTTTGCTTTAAATTAAGTTTCATTTAAACAATGTGTAGTTGCAAACGAAAGTCATTGTAGTATAATATATTAAACTGTGAAAAAAGGAAAAATGACAAAAGTTCACAATCTTTTTAGATTAATACGGAAGATCATAATTTAACATAAAAGAAAATATATTCTATCGTTTCATTATCCAGATAAATACAAACAAAATTAACAAAAAAAATGCATATGATCAGCAATAAATACGTTTTTTGATAAGTTAAATAAGCAGTGACAAGCAAAACCTTCCGTTCTGAAAGTTTTTCTCCAAACAATAACAGTAATAATAATAATAATATAATAATAATAATAATAAATCAAAAAAAAAGAAAAAAAAAAACAAAGAAAAAAAAAAAAAAAAAAAAAAAGACTAGGATGGGTACAAAGTGCTCCACAAAGTGGGCTCTGTGGGAGGAGGGCGTTTGGGTGGCTCCAGCCCAGAGGACAGGTTGGCACACAGCACCACAGAGTTCAGGCACTTCCTGCTGCTGGCAGATGGACGAAGCAGGGCCTTCGGAGGCAGGGGGCAGAAATCTAAACGTTACTAAAAGTTTACAAATAAAGTTTCCCTTCCCAATATACAGTGACCAGCAACAGGAGGAAAACGGCACAATTTTATCTCTTTTTTTGTTGTTGTTGTTGTTGTCGTCGTTTTGATTCCAAGGCCTCGCACGTTCTTGAGTTGCCGTGACGATGGATTGGGCCCGTAGCACCAAAATAAGAGTCTTTTTTTTTTTTTTCTCTCTTTTCTTTTTTTCCTGGCTGTTTCCGGAGCCCAATCTTAAATCTCGAAAGCGAAGTCTTTCCTGCAAACCTTCCTTTTTGTTCACTCGTTGACAAAGACCGGGCAGAGCTCTCGGATGGGAGAAAGCAAGCTACCGACGACAAAGAACAAAGGAGAACCGGAGTCCACACGTCCCAGCACATGCAGGATTAACCCCCAGGCACTTTAAAATGTTCACTTTTCCTTTAACTTTTTTTTTTTTTTTTTGCTTTTTTGTTTTTAGAAACTACACTTGAAGATAAGGCTGTAGTTGTAAATGTGCATTTCTGAGCATGCGTCCTCTTGCTCAAGGAGGAGGCCCTCAGTGGTAGTATCAAGCTTGGCTGGTAGAGAGAGAGGGAGAGGGAGAGGGAGAGAGAGAGAGAGAGAGAGAGAGAGAGAGAGAGAGCGTGAATCTTTTCCCCCAGGCCACGGCACCTCCTGCGCTGCTACACGTCGAGAAGAAAGACAGACGGTGCCGGGCCCGAGTTACAGTCCGATACCTTTTTCCAACACCGCTTTCTTTCCACTTCTTTTTGGCACGGTAACTCAAAAGGGAAGCATGGGGGAGGGGGTGTAGGAAAGAAGGTTGTGGGCAGTAAACTGGTAGGGATGGGAATGGGGGCAGGGATGTCCAAAAGAAAATGTTTTTGTTTGTTTCTAGAAAAAAAAGAAAAAGAAAAAAAAGATTCCCTTAATTCAACACGTGTCCTTCAGAAACTACGGTTCAGTGGGGAAGGCACATGCGTGTAAGTGTGTTTGTGATTCGTGGGAGGTTTAGAGGGGACTGATAAGAGGTCTCGGACCACTGTTCCAGAGAGCAAGAAAATCTGTTCTGGCACTTCAAATAAAAATATTGTATGAAAACTAAATCCATCCCATTTTGTCGGTATGTAAACAAGGCCAAGACGAGGGGTGGGGGGGTGAACGGGCAGGACGGGAGGTAGAGGGGAGTGCCAATTTCTCTTACACAAACTCCATCTTGTGTGTGTGTGTGTGTGTGTGTGTGCGTGTGCGTGTGCGTGTGCATGTGCGTGTGCAGGGTGAGAGGGGGCAGGGGGGGGCTTTAATCATCTGAGATGGAGAGTCTGCTGAAAATGGGGAGCCGGCGGGTGGTGTCCAGGATGGGGGACTCCGACCCGCTCAGGCTGCCCGAGCTGCTCTGGTAGCCCTCCTGGTCGGAGAGGGAGTCCGGCGGGCTGGGCGGGACCTCGAACATCTGCGGCGACTCCGACATGGGCCTGAAGAAGTAGGGCGCGGTGGGGGAGGCCGGCGGCTGGGCGGAGGGGTCGGCGTTGGCGGGCGCGCCCAGGCCCGGGCTGAACAGGTTGGCCAGCTCCTGGCTGGAGTAGGTGAAGGGGTTGCTGGGCCACTCGCCCAGGTCCTCGGCGGAGAAGATGGGCGGCGGAGTGACGGACGTGGGGCTGTCCTGCAGGCCGGCCGAGCTGGTGAAGCCGGCGAAGCTGTAGCTGTGGTGCAGCCGCGGCCGGTCCAGCTTGTTGGAGGCGGAGAGCGGAGGGGGCCCCCGGCGCTCCTCGGCGTTGTGGATGAAGTGGCAGCGCGGGCCGTAGGGGCAGAAGCCGATGGTGTGGAAGGTGCGGCAGAGCTCCGTCTTGTACTTGGGGTGCCGGCTCAGGCTGCGGAGCTCGTGGATGCCGTGGGCGAACTGGCACTTGTCGCCGTACTTGCAGGTGCCGTTCTCCTCGAAGGGCCGGCACAGCTCCGTCTTGTAGCGGCTGGAGTTCACCTGGCCGTTGCCGCCGGCGACGCCGCCGTTGTTGTTGCCGCCGGCGACGACGCTGCCGCACTTCTGCAGCAGCCGCTCGCCGGTCTCCGAGAAGGAGCGGTCGCGGAATCGGTTCTCCTTGTTGCTGCCCCCGCCGCTGCCCCCCGTGGAGAGCGAGGCCTCCACCTTCAGGCTGTTGAGGAACTGGTTCTGGTTGAACTTGGAGCTGGGCAGCGTGACCGAGTGCCGGCGCTGGTAGCCGCCCCCCGCCGAGGGCGTGCCCACCGCCTTCCTGTCCAGCAGAGGCCCGGCGGAGGTGGGGGGGTTGGCGCCCGTGCACGGGACGGCCATCAGGTGGGGTGCGCCCACTACGTTGTTGTTGTTGTAGTTGAGCATTTTGCTATTCTACAAAGACAAAGAGAGAGAAGGGGGGGGGGGAGGCAAACCATTACTTCCCAAATCCCAGGAGTCCGATGATATTCAGTACACAACCCCTGTTCCACGCTGCCCTCACCTCGAGCTATTTCTACTACAATTTATTTACGTTTGAAGAAAAACATGAGACGATATATTAATACAATGGAGTTCCTCCATTAAGGAATTATCCTTATCCTTAGAACTATCTTTAGAAGGGGGTAGAGGTGCATGGGTGTAGAGGGGCTGGTGAGATGGGGGTCTATGATACATTACAATGAAACGCAATGCCAACGTCTATGATACAACAATACAATGAAACGCAACGCCACCAAACGCACTTTTTCATCCGGGACGAAAATCCTGAGTAGTCATAGGAATTACGGTATGACAGAGCACAAGATAATGCCCACACAATGTGGCCTGGCCAGTTGTAGGTGATGAGTCAAAACCCGCGGCTGTTAGGCAACTACTGATGCACTGAAGATAAACGAATAATCTGCCGCTCTGCCAAACACTGTACAATTCCACGCGTTTTACATTATGGCCATTTCGCTCGCCAGCAAGTTTGTTTTTCATTGTATCACACTGTCACGTGAGTACAGAAACAAATCTGCCAGATTTATTACGACTTCTTCAATCGCTCGGTTAGGTGCGAACTATAAGGTACCGACGTCTCCAACTCTTGATCAAACCAAAACACTCAAATATACAAGAATTTCATTGAAGTATCAACGTCGTGATTGGCATTCACCACTCCAAAACAAAGTCCAACTATTTAAAATGTGCCTCGTCTACACTCGTTAGGTAGTCCACTAACGTACACGCGCACATACAGCGAACACGCTGTGTATTTTGCGGTCACATTCCATCACACAAATTCGAAGAGTGCATATTCCATTTCAAGCGTACAACTTGCACAGATTTTTTTATAAAAAGCACTATATTTAGCAATGTCCAAATGGTCGTCAGTTTCAATCATACGCGAAATTTAGACTGCAACAAACACTTTTTCTACACACAATTAATTCGGTTAGAGGCTAACATTTAGCTAGCTGTCTGTGCCTGTGGTTACTAGAACTTAAAAACATTAAGTAACTTTTGGAATTGCGTCGATGACAATGAACAATACAAATGGCTAGCTAGCTATATACAACGTGCAGAGCTGGGAGTCACATTTTAACTAGGTTAACTAGAATGACAGCTAAATTTGGTTAACAGTTGGCTAGCCAAAAAAATCCGTTGGACCGCACATATCAGGGGATAGCCAAATCTTGAAACTGTCAATTTGCTTCGTATAGATTTGCGGTCAATATCACACAAAACTAAAATGCCACGAGGTACCTGTATATCCAACTATCAGATGTAACTCTGTACCCTATGCAATGACAAGAAACTGATTTCCACCGAAAACCAATGAGACCATTTTGTGGACAGAATTGGCTAGCTACTGTTAGAGAATAGTCTCATGCATATATCAAATAAGCATGCACTGTATACAAGTGTAATGCACTGAACTGTCGCAAAGGAAGAAATCTACGCTGTGCGATGGCAAGCACGATGAGACTCAAAAGTGCGCCATACGATATGAGCACGCACTCGTGCAACTAAGCACAGCAATGCAAACGTAGTAACTTCGCGAAGACTAAAGTCTTACGGTCAACCGGAATATCAATTGGCTATCCAGTGAGTCAATCATAATTTAGGATCTTCTACTAGCGAGTACTTTTCCAAAGCTGAAGACGTAGCTAGCCAACATAACATTCCAATGCGTACGATTAGTTAGCTAGCGTTAGGTAGGCAGCTGCACGTTTGTCTAGCGATTTAGATAGCAGACGTTAGCAAACACCAAATGGATAATCAGTCGGACACCACGCAAGTTAACAGAAAGAGCGAACAACCTCAAGATCGTAATTAGCCAACGTTTGCCATTTGTTAGTCTGTCAGTAAATAAACAACACCATTGCCTAACCACGGTACACCAAATGTGCAGGATAAATTATCATGCTTAAATCCAACCAAAGAGGAATGGACATTACTATAAAGTTATTTTAGAAACCTGAACGCATTTAAATTGCTCTATATCAACAATGAATATAGTGGAAATCTTGTTTAGAAACATGCAAAATCATACATGGCTACAAACAACACTAAACACAGTAACGTTAACTACAAAATAGGAGTGCAGTCATCTATCTTATAAAGTCACCCTTAGCTACCCATCAAGCCCACCAGTCAAGAGATCTCGAGAGCTAGTGCTCGGCTAGCTAAGCTAGCAGCTAGCAAAAAGTTTTTCGGCGACAACTAACTTAAAAGTTGTCCACATATAATCGCACGACCATATGCATCGTGAGTAATCCAGAAAAAGTAATGCTGAAAACTCAAATATCTGCCACCCGAATGCATATGTCCTCGGGAATACATGAAACCTTAAAGTTTAGCCTAATTCTTTAGCTAACATTAGCACATGACCTAGCCGGCTGACAACTTAAAAAGTAAACTTTTGTCAAGTACCTTGTTTATCACTTCGCTGAAATCGAAGAAAGGCGACACCACGGCGGTGGTCATCTTTGTTGCACGTTAAGTTTAAATATAAAATAATAAAAAGATGTGTGACTAGCTAAACTTACAGAACTCGCAGTTTTATGGGTTCCACCTATATGTATTTTCTGCCCTAACAGAGAACCCCCTCTGTTCTGTTCCAGTTCCGTGCATTTCCTTTATAATCCGCTGCAGGAGGGGCTAATGTTTGATAGGCGTTTTTCTTGTGAAGCAATCTTTTTTTTTTTTTTTTTTTTTTTCTTCGCCTGCACTTTTGTTGCCGTCGCTCCCTCCTCCCTCGCACCGACTGGGAAAGGAAACGCAGTACTTATTATTCGAGTGGAAAAAAAAGAACTTGGTACGCGATTTCAGAAGTTTAACCGTTGCAGTTTCTTTAATAAAGTGTGCCCCATCTGTCCGTTCCCTTTTAAGAAAATACGCCCCTCTTTTTAATGAAAACTTAAATTGAAGAAAGAGCTTTGCATATCTGTTTCCTGATCGGAATAGCAATTCCGATATACTGATTTCCAGGAGTTAGGCGATCGCCATGTTTTCTTCCCTGTTGGTTAATCCGAGACAAACATTCACCCGAAGAAAAGCAAAGAAGCGACAGTCTTTTTTTGTGGTGTAGTAACGTTAATAGTAGGCAACATGTGCTAGATAGCAAGAAGTGTTGTCTGAAATTAGGTCGAGTTAAGAGTTTGGAGAACAAAACAGAATTGTAGTTAATACAAAGTCACTTATAAACTGACGAGTTGCCGTCTGAAATAACCAATTAACAACGTTACAGGTTACAAGAATAAGCGGTGATTGTTATTTAACGGTTGGCCAGAGCCAGGCTGAGTTTAAAGCAACGTTAAAGTGAAATTGGTAGCCACGAAGTCCGCCAATTCCTTCACATTGCACATGCACTTTATGTGCTCGGATGAATAAGACAATCCCAGGTCTTGCACTGATAAGTTGCCACTGTGATTTTGTACTGGTACAGTATAGCCAAATCCTGTCTATGGTGCACCAAGAAGTCTATTTAAATCTAATTTGGCCGAAGCATTGGTTCGCAGTAGTTTTATTAGTAAACAAAATCTGTTATATTCAAATTTTAATTTTTAATTTAGTGTTTTAATTAAGTGTGTCTATACGTTTAAGTTGACCTTAAACGTTATAGCTATTGGGACAAAAATGTCAGTGTATTTTACGCACTGAAAGTCTCCGAATCGCTTATGTCTGGTTTTTATTTTTTTTTAAAGGCAGGTAACTTTCAAATCCACGGAATAAAAGTCTGGTCAGGTCAGAGAATGCGTGTCTAGCCAGCTAAAGTTAGCTAACGTTACATAGCTTCACGGGACTGAACCAACCTGTTGTTGCCAGAGCGGGCTTGTTTACTTGGCTTAGTGGCTCAACGCGCAGCCAACATTCTCAGTGCTCTGATTCACGGTATAATTAATTTTCTTATAATTCTATGGACGAAACGTCATATATGGGACTGTCCCGAGGGCTCAACAGGAAAGAAACATTAACCCCATGTACAGCTGTGAATCTAGCTACAACTGTTGGATCAGTGAGCGATTAGTCGCGTTGATTTTGTGGTCAGACAGAAAAAAACTAACGTTAGCTTATTAACCATTTCGTGGCTGGTTTAGGTTGACACGAAATTACATGTTTGTCCAGCCTCCGATAATAAGGGTGCCCGTCTTAATTTAAAGGCTATATTCCCCTAACATGATATTTCGTTTATTTTATGTTATTATATCTACTTATTGCGATTGATATGAAGATCATCTGGTTAGATTGATTTCAATTAACATGAGCTGCTTTGAAAGTGAATGTACTTGATTTCCAAACAAAACGATGGCCCTCAACATAGCTGGTGTATCTGACATTTCTAATTACAGGGCATTTGAACATGGGGGAAAAAGGGTTTTTAGGCTGTAAATGAGAAGTACCTCATTTATGTCCATCATCTTTCTGTAAGCACTGCATGAGGAAATCCCCCCCCCCCCCCATCCAACACACACACACACACACACACACACACACACACACACACTGATCAGGACAGGAAAAACCTGAAAGAAGTAAGTCGTGTAAAACTGAGATGCAAATCACATTGACTAATGATGCAGTGCATTTATAATCCACCACTGTGACTATTTATAAACCTGGCCGGGTCACTCTCTCTCTCTAACCCTCCTTCCTGGGCCATGACAAAGCAATCGGGGAGTATGCACAGAGAGTCACTGCCAGGGTCGAGTGGCAAAATAAAAAAGGGGGGAATTGAAGGGGAAAAAAAAAAAAGTTGTTAAAGAAATTAGAGGAGAGTATAGCGTGAGGGAGAGATTTATGGGGGACGTTTATCACAGCAGAGTGGACCCCTGGGGAGGTAGAGAGCTGAGGCAGGAGCAGAAAAAGGACCCCCCCCTTCACCCCCCCTGTCTAAAAGCTTTACCTGCGGAGGACTGGGCTTTGTGTTTCTCCCAGGCTCAGATGTTTAAAAGATCCTGTTTTTATAAGCGGCTGGAAGGTGAAAGGCAATGTGACCCCTTTTGAGCGCACTATGACGTCACGTACAGCTGTCGGGCAGACACAAGTCCTGCCTCTAAACTTGGCTGGCTCTTACTGTTAATAACTTCTAATACAGGAACTGTCAGCTGAGAACATAAAGATTAAGATTAAAATTCAGCCACTCGGGGCCTTTATCGGGCGATAAAAACAACTGTGTTAGGAGTTTTTTTTTTTTTTTACAACTTGATGAAGGTGTGGTTTTAGACAGGAGGTTTATGAGTTTTGGTTGTGCAGGGGTAATTAATATGCATGTGAAGTGTTTCTCAACTGGCACGGTTGATTGACAGATGAACTGCGCCAGATCCAAGCTCTGACACCTGACTTGAGTTGGTGAGGTTGGTGATGATTCATCAAAACATGTTTTGGTTCCACCGCTACAGTGGGTACAAGGTTAGCAATGCGACGCAGTTACGCTACAGGCCTTTGGAGACTTTCCAGGGCAGAAGGCTCTTTTTTCAGAGTTGAATGTGTCTTTCCAGACTGCTTTGGAAGAAGTTCTCGCTGACTTCCATCACGGCCGATAGGCGTCGCTTGCAAACGATGTGAAATCTACGACCTCCGACCCCCGCCGTGAACCCGAGGAGCCGCGTCGCGGCGTCACACGCGAAGACCGCTGAGCTGTGAGCGGCCGCGGCTGCTGTTGGTAGCGTTCGGTCGTAGCCTCCCTCAGATCTGTTTCTTCCTTCCTCGCGGAGTGTGCTTTTAAAGGTCCCTGCCCTTCCCTGAGGTGGCCAGGGTTTCTGGGGGAAAAAATGCTGACTAGCTCTTCTTGTTATCTCACTGGCTGTTGTGCTGTTCCCGCTCGCGCTGTAACACTGTTGCTTCGGCGAGGTTTTGTTACAGTGGCAGACAGTCGCGCACTGTGATCGGGAAGGGAAAAGAGAGCTGGGTCTATTTCCCCCGGCTTAGGAATTTACTGGCAAAAATAAATATCTGTATGTGTGTGCAGCCACTACACACGATGCATGGAACTGCCTTCTAACTTCATCCTGAAATCCTGCAGTTCCCCTGTTGTCCTGCGGGTGGTGCTGTGTCTCCCTTTTCCCTGTTCCCACAGCTGTCTCTCCTCAGGGAACATGCAGGAAAGGCAGGCGTGCTCCTGGAGACCTGCACACACAGACACGAGACACATAAACGCTGGCCGAGCACTGATAGATTGCACTGTTTGATGGGGGAGCGGGGGGTGAGGGGGAGGTTTACAGTCATCCCAAAATCTATTGTTGTAATGGAGGTGTTTCATATCCTCCTGGATTGGGAGGCCCGCTCCTGCTTAATTAAGCTCTCAGCGGGCGTACTAACGAGGCTCGGACCAGGGCAGCGGAGGCCTGGCAAACTTCAGACCTAAACTGCCTGTGATTGCCCCTCATTCCTGTGATCTCACAGGAAGTAACTCACACTGCTGCAGATGAGGGCTAGGCTAAGAATTACAACTTTAAATTAAGAGTAAAAAAAAAACAGATCCATGCCGGGTAGCTGCCAGATTCAGCTACTCCCCTCCGGCTAAACAACAAGGTCATAAATTAGTTTTCTTCTCTCCCCCACGTTCGTACTCCTCTTTCTCTGGGGGCAAGGGGGGGGGGGGGGGGGGGTGTAACCTGAGTCCAGGTAAGTACTGTATGCTTAGTATGCAGTTAGAACCCTATATATTTAGTATGCATGTACAATATTATATCGTTAGTGTGCATATGGAACTGCAGTTACTGTTGAGGTGGTCAGTCTCCTTATGTTGTTTAAGGAGTTTTCATTCTCCATATACACACACAGGTACAGGTACTGATGCGTGCTGAAAAGTGGACGTTTATCTGTCCTTGAAGACCTTGAATTGTAATGTAAATCTTTTTTTGGAAGCTCTACATATTTTGGCCTGATAAAGGGTCTCTATCGAGAATCAGGGAGCTTCTTTGTGATATAGATGTGAAGGCAGGACTACACTCATAATGGTGGAAAAAGTGTCAAAAAAGGTACAAATGCTTGTTGCTGGGGTGGTACTTTATAGGTGCATAAAATTGTACTCCTTTCCAGAAATAGATAGCCAATTAGTACCTTTTTTACTTGGGAAATCTAGGTATTTGTACCCAAACAGAACATTACTGTACTTTCAGGGTACATTTGGGAAATTTGATCTCTGAAGAGCAAAAACGTACCTGCCCCCGTCACTTTGTTTCTGAACGTGTAGGACCACATCACATGGCAGAGGAGTGACACCGGGTCTGGGTGTGTGTGACGCGGAGGCCCGATAAGATGTCTCCCTTTCTCCGTCTCCATAAAGGACCTTCAGCTGTCCCCTTTGTCTCGAGCCCTTCAGCCAAGGTGCGCGTTCGCTCACACGTCTGATCTGACCTGACCTGCTATTCATGCTCCCCTTCTGCCCCAGCTCCCGCTCCCGAAGGCCTGGGTCCGTCTCCCGACCTCCTCGATAACAGGTCACCCCGGCAGCACACGTGACTCTAAACGCCTGCTCGTGCTGCTTCCTCTGCCTCTCGTGTGTACACGCTATATCAGGTCTCAGTAAAAAAAAAAAACGAAAAAAAAAAAAAAAAAAAAACTACGGATGGCCATCGCCATGGGAACACCCGGGGCTCCATGCAACAGGGAGAGAGTGCAAGGGCATAGTTTGCCTATATGTTTTTTATTCTTCTTTTTTTTTATTGGTCAGTTCATCCAGAGCAAGATAGTATTGTGACAAAATAGTTCCAACTTATTCAGGTTCTGATTTTCGCTTTCCATAACTGAAGGCATCTCCTTGAATTTTTTTTTGTTCAGCTCGTGTTTTTATAAAAAAAACGATTTTCGGTTCAGCGGAGTAGTACCTGGTACAGGGGAACATCTGCTGTGTCTTCACCCGGGCGCGGAGCCAGCGGCGCTAACCGCCACCTCTCGCCGCGGCCGTGCAGATTTGAAGGGGTAAGCGCGGTGAGGTAAGCGTTTCGTGAACACACACGTAGATTACATGTCATTACCGGAGGGTCGCGGCCGCAGCGAAAGCCGTCCTCTACGCAAATGAAAGAGGAGCTCTCGAGATACCCCTCATCACGCCAGCGTAGCCGCGCGCGTCCAGGTGCTCCCCCCGGCTCGTTCTTTCATTTCGTGCGCGGCGTTGTTTCCCAGGTGGTCATTATCCATCTCTTGTTTTTGTTATTTCTGCGTGTGTAACCATGCGGTACGCTGTACTCTTCTACCCGTCCTGGCTATCAGCACTCTCCTAATCTCCTGACACGGCTGTGAGCCCCTCCCTGTGTGCACTGTTCTGCACTCTGCTCGCAATCTATCGCAGGAATCTGGGTTCCTTTATTTGTTTTCTATTAAGTTTCTTTAAACATTTCTTGTACTGAGGCAGATTTGTTTGTAATGGGAAAATAAAATGAGAAAAAAAAAAAATTAATCGACCATAAAAGCCTGCCCACAGGTCATTAGTGGTGTGCCGCCAGCTGTTTTCGGGAGAGTTATTCCTGCGTAAAACTCACATGACCCTGTCCTGTTTCACTTTTCCCCCCGTCACGCAAAGCTACGGACTCGTCTGTTTAAGCACAGACTGAACTCTGGCAGGCCCAGGAATACTCAAGTTCAGGGATCATCAACTGCTGGTTCTCCCTTTACCAGGGAGTCAGGTGTGAAGACCGTCTGACCAACCAGTAGCAGTAACTACCCACTTAATTACCAGGGAGGGAGGAAAGAAAACAAGGGCTAGATTTGGATTCGAGGGCCAGATTTGACAAGCCCTTTTCTAGTTCCAGGCTGCTCAGCCCTGTCCGTGGTGATCTACCTGTAGGATTTAATTTCAAACCCTAATTTACCTCAGCGGATTCTTCTGTACTAATTATCAGCTGAACAAGATCCTTAGGTGTTGAATGAGATGTGCTTTGTTACGGTTGGAGTGAAAGCTTAACCGGGACGGTGGATGTTCATTAACCGGGAACACGCAGCCCTGATCAGGTTTCTCTGCGTGGCTTGTGCCCTGGGTTCATAGTCAAACGCAGATCAGCTGGGGAAAGGTATCCCTAATGTTCCTCCTACAGCAGGGGTGTCAAACTGAATCCCCAAGGGGGGCCGCAGTGTCTGCGGGTTTTTGTGGGTTCCTTTCAATCAGCTGCCAATTAAGGCCTTGAGAACAAGGCGTGTGGATTCTTTAACCAATCAATGACTTGAATGAACCCAGAACACCCCAAAAACCGGCAGACACTGCGGCCCTCCAGGACTGGAGTTTGACACCTGTGTCCTACAGGATTCAAAACAAAAGGAGATAGAGTATTAAAGAAGAACGAGGGCCCATTGGATGAAAGCTGTATTACAGACAACAATGGGTAGGTTTTGAGGAGCCTGTGGTCACCTCAGGTGCATCCTCCTTTCCTCCACTCCAGATATCGAAGAAGAAGATGGAATATATACGTTATTGAACCCTGTGGGGCTCAAATGTCCTCTGCATTTGACCCATCCTTGTTACTTAGTGCAGGGCAGTGCACAGTGCGGCGCCCGGGGAGCTATGCGGGGGTTAAGGGCCTTGCTCAAGAGCCCAAAAGCCGTGCGGATCTTATCGCGGCTACAACGGTGGCATGAACCACCAACCTTCCGGGTCCCAATCACGTTACATTACATTTATATTATTGGCATTGGTACAGTTGATTAGACTAAGCAGGAGACAGTCCTCCCCTGGAGCAATGCAGGGTTAAGGGCCTTGCTCAAGGGCCCAACGGCTGTGCAGGTCTTGTTGTGGCTACGCCGGGAATCGAAACCGCCGACCTTGCGTGTCCCAGTCATGTACCTTAGCCACTACGCTACAGGCCGCCCTAGTTAGGAGAAGGAGACGAGTGGATCGGACGTTTTTTCAAGTATCGGGACGCACAACTCGTGTGTCCTGGAGCGGAACTGATGTAGTGTTGACTTGAGAAACTTTTTGGCTGACTGTTTCTCACCTCTCCTCTTGCCACTGTGAACTCTTCTGGTCACGTTGAGCTGGTGTCATAGCCGGGGTCCCAGAGTCAATCCTGTGACTGCCGGGCCTAGCCTGAATTGGTGTGGAGAAAATCTGCAGGTTGAAGCGTTCGGGGGGCCCCCGTCTCTTCTTCTCTCCGGTTGACGTCTGACAGGACTGGGAAAAGCGGAGTACGAGGGGAACAGGCTGAGTGACGTAGAGAGAGAGAGAGAGAGAGAGATGGAGAGACAGCCACATGGAAAAAACTGCTGAAAATGGCATTGAGCCACAGCAGGAAAAAAAAATAGGAGAAATGTAAAAATAGATATGGCTTACTCATGGGCAGCGTGTGTCCCATTACATTTAACACATAAAAGAGGAAACTGGCTTCTCCCTGCTGTTTCCTGACCTCGACTTTAAACCTCTGCTCTGCTCATCAGCACAAATACACGCGCACGCAAGCTCCCACACACACACACACACACACATACAGGCACACACAGTCACATGCACTCATGCTTTATATAAACTTTAATAAACTTTTTTTTTTTGCTGTGTTTGTCATTTTATAATAAAATGTCATGTGCACTCACACACACACACACACACAGGCACACAGGCACACAGGCACTCACTCACATGCACTCCCTCACACTTTGTATGAACTTTAATAAACTTTGTGTCTGCAGTGCTTTTAATTTTATTTCTGAAATCCATTGACACACGCACATGTACGCGCACACACACACACACACACAAGCAAATACATTTACCAGATGCACACACTGACACGCACATATAATAATCTAATAATACATTTTATTTCTACAGTAAAGATCTCACGTGAGCACCCACAGGCACACACGCACACACACACACACACACGTGCAGGCACGCTTACTCAATCACACTCCAGCGTGTGAAGCCTGGCATGTCTAAAGGGCGGCTTGTAGCGTAGAAGGTACGTGACTGGGACCCGCAAGGTCGGTGGTTCGATCCCCGGCGTAGCCACAATAAGATCCGCACAGCCTTTGGGCCCTTGAGCAAGGCCCTTAACCCTGCATCGCTCCAGGGGAGGATCGTCCCCTGCTTAGTCTAATCAACTGTAAGTCGCTTTGGATAAAAAGCGTCAGCCAAATGACATGTAATGTCGTACAACAGGGTCAGTGCTGACCCTGACCCAGGCCAAGGGGTAACAGAGGACTGGCTGGGACTGCTGAAACAAGATATTTGCCCCTCACTCTCTTCCCAGAGAAAATCAATGAGCTTCTACGTTGGAGAACAGTGGAGGCCTTTCTCCTCTCCCTCTCCGTCCACCTCCACGTGTTCCGCACCTCCATCTGTCCCTCTGCCCTACAGACCCCCTCTGTGTGGTCACCCCGGGACTAGGGTTACACCGTCCATGTGTCCCGGGAGCGGACAGCGGACAAGGCGCATCTCCTCCGGAGTTACCGCGTCGCTGTCGGCGCGTGAGAGTGCGGGCGCGTGTGCGAGAACGGAGAGAGGCATTCATGGAAAAGGCCATTGTTGCTGGAAAAAGCGCAAGAGGAGTGTTCGCCTTTGCCAAATTCCGCTCGTTATCCGAGAACTGATTCCTTTTCACTGTGTTCTGTTTATCGCATTTCCAGAATCCTAGCTGGAACCTAGAACACAGACTTTTAGAATTGAAATGAAAAAGCGTTCCAAAACGCCTACCCTTCGAAGGGTTAAAACTGCGACCCTTCAGACTCCGGAAAAAGAAAAAAAACGGCTTGATAAACGTGAGTTTGACTGGTTCTGATGGAGACCTGCGATGTCAGGTGGGGGTTCGGGGTTGTTTTCGGGATCTCCTCGGACGACCCCTGCCAGCGGAGCGGAAAGCTCTCCGCGCTGTCAGCCGAGGAGGGCTCAGATGTTCGTTAGACTTGCGGTCTCGGCGCTCTCCTTTCTCCCCGATAGGTGCCTGCCTCCGTTCGCTGGAGCCCCGCACTTTCAGCCTAATTACAGTCGCCGCCAGTGGGCCCGAGCGCTCAGATCCTAAACACGCACTTGTGATTCACGATTTGTACCAATTAAGCCCTCGGCGCGCTGCGGATCCAGAGCGAGAGAGGGAGAAGCGGAGGCCCGAAGCCTTGTTTATTGTACAGGAGTCACTTTAGGCCAGCCTCGTAATTGGTATTTACAGTGAGCCGGGTCTTTATAGACACAGTGGGGGCACAGGAGATTATGTGGAAATTTCTGGTCACCGGCGGTGACCCATTGCTTGTCATGCATTCCTGTTGGAGCAGGGGGAGCCGGAGCCCTGGTCCCAGACCATCAGCTGTCAATTATTTATCAGTGCCGAATGACTGCGCGCAAGACAGCCGTTTTGCGGGCTGAGCGCAGCTCCTCCTGAGGTCCAGCTGAACCCTTTCGGCCATTTTGTGGCGGGCCCCTCGTCCTCCCGTGAACTGTGACTCGCTCCGCCGCGGAGTCACCGCTGTTGTGAAACGTCCCTTTCTCCCTCTTTAACGGGCGGTGATGAGGAAACGGCCCCCGGTGAGCGGCTTCGCAGGCATGCGAGGGGAACGCCGATGCCAGATAAGACCGCTTTTTCTATTTTAAAACCGATTATATTTTTCTTTTTTAAAAGTAGAAAAAGAAAGCGGACGAGTCAGAGCTGGGTTGGGCTTCTGAGTCGTGGCGAACGGACACCGACCCGGCTGGGCCTAGGAGAAAAGTAGGATGAAGAAAGAAGGAAGAGAGAAAAAGGGAAAGATTGATAGACAATGTTGGTAGTAGGTATGTGGGTGAATTGGGGGGGGGGGGGATGAGAGTGACTTGCATATTTAGAAATTTGAGGAGTCTTATTCATCCATTCAGGAAACGAGCTCCCCTACCGCACACACAAGGAGGGGGAAAGAACTGTAACCTCTTTTTATTTCTGACAGTTATTCAGTTTTTCCCTTTCAACTCGGCCAATCGGGCCGACGGTCCGACAATGCCCCCTTTATTTACGCTTGTAGCCAGCGAGAGTCAGCTGTGCGTTCTTGGATTAATCAGAACCCCTCCTTCACCTGACGGAAGGACCCCCCCGCCCCCCCCCCCCCCTCTCCCCCCTGCCTCCCTCACCCCCTGCTAGATGTGGGATGCAGAATGCTGACTTCACCGCTGTTTCTGTCAGGGTGATTTTGAAGTCTGGAACGAGGGAAGAGACAGGCCTCCAGTTCCTCTCTCTCTCTCTCTCTCTCTCCCTGGAAGAAAATGAAACACAGCTGAACACAGTCCTTGGGGCTGAATTAGGAAAATAGTCATCCCATGTGGTGCGTTTTTTCCCCGTTCGAAAAAGCTGCAATGCGGCACCTCTGCCAAGGCCTGACCTCCCGGCCAGTTCTTGCTGGGTTATTTCTGTATTCGGCCTCGTTCCCGGGGGAGTGGGACCGGTCCTTAATGGAAGTCAGTACTGCATTACAGCTACGCCCCCCGAGAGCGCTGCATGCCTGGGCTTTGCAGTCCTCAGCGCTGAGCTTTGTTTGGCTGTGTGTGTGCAAGCAGCCCCTTGAATGTGCTTTTGTGGGTGTATGAGTAAGTGAATGAGAGAGAGAGAGGGAGTGAGAGAGAGAGAGAGAGAGAGAGAGGGAGTGAGAGAGAGAGAGAGAGAGAGAGGGCTGAGACCAGGCTGGACTCGATTAAACCGTCGTGAATATTGCGACAGGCTGGTGTTTGTGTTCTCGGACGCCGCACCCGGGTCCTCCCAAAGTAAACACTGGTCTCTGCGGGGGACCCGTTCCTGCGAGGCTGCCGGTGTCGCGCCCACGCGAAGCTTCCTGCGGCTCCTTTGTGTCCCAACTGCACTGCAGCATTTCATTACATTACATTACTGGCATTGGCAGACGCTCTTATCCAGGGCGATGTACAGTTGATTAGACTAAGCAGGAGACGATCCTCCCCTGGAGCGATGCAGGGTTAAGGGCCTTGCTCAAGGGCCCAACGGCTGTGTCGGATCTTATTGTGGCTACACCGGGATTAGAACCACCGACCTGGCGGGTCCCAGTCATGTACCTTAACCACTAGCAGTTATAGAATATAAAAATCCTCTATATGGGCTTTTAATAGCCTCTGGTTTGTATCTGTAATGCCTTGACTGCTTATATGCTCTATGCAGTCATAGAATATAAAAATCCTCTATATGCTTTTAGTGTCTCTGGTTTGTATCTGTTATGCCTGGAGTGCTTATATTCAGTTACATAAAAACAGAATAGTTATCCCATGCTCATGGTGTATTATACCCCCAACCCCCCTATCCCCCAACCCCACACCCTCTCCCAAAAAAACATGTTACCCACAGCCTGAAACACTCTCCCACCCAAAACTCTATAGCTGTAAATTACACACATCCTCTGCTCACAAGCTCCGCACTGTTACAGTGTCTCCCTATCTCTCTCTCTACAGGCCAAAATCAGCGGCCCTATTTCTGCACTCCGATGGTATCGCAGCTCCCAAATGCTACACGCTGAAATGCACAGTGTTAATTTACCTGTTAACAGAGTTTATACCAGTCCAAGTGGGGCTGAATGCACTCTGTCAGGTATTGGAACACTGCACTGTGCAGGTGACTGTGTGGATGTGTTTACCGTGTTTTCTGTGAAATTGAGAATGATGGCGAGTGTTGTTTTGCACTTGTAATTTACCCGTATAATCTCTGGATATTTGTTCTTGCATTTATTCAGTTCGTAAATAAAGTATTTATCATTTTTGAGCCTGGGTGTCTAAAAAAAGGCACAAATACCTTGTGTTTAACCAGTTGGGTCAGTTGAGATCAAGTTCTCATTTTCACCAGTGGCCTGGATTATAACAGGTCATTAAAGGCCCGCTTGACAATATGAGACAGTACTACGCGTTGAGTTACCACCAGTCAGAACACCAAACGTGTCACGGTAAGACGTGATACGACAGAAAGAACAACGTTGTGAAATAGCTGGCAGCAAAACCGATTTTTAAATCCCACCAGGGACCGAGATCTCTGAAGGTGCCGGGAGGAGGTGATCCGAGCACTCTCACACACTACCTCGTTGACTTGAACGGGACTGGATTCTCAGTTGTAAACAGCTCCGTGTTGTGTCCCGTTCAGAACCGCGAGTCAGCAAGAGAGCAAACGCGGGTCGCCTTCACACAACACGTTAAAGCGTACTCTTCGTTTTCCCAACTACACAACAACTGTGACTAAATCAGGTAGTTCATAACCAGCCAGCTCTGTTTATTTTTATTTTTTTGTACCTTTTAAACGGCTTTCTTTGTGAGTTAACCATCACACACATGGCGTGGTCTAATAAAATTAGGCCTTTTTAAAATTATGAAAGGGGAAAAAGTAAAAATTGGTTCCAGATGTCAACAATGCAGGGACTA
>NC_083760.1:9358913-9383913 GCF_963514075.1 Conger conger | reverse complement strand
TTTCTATGTTTTCATTTAATTTATATGTTTTCCTATACTTGACTCGGTTTTGCTGTTGAATGATATTGTCTGATTATAATAGAATTGTAGCTTTCTCTCTGTCTCCTTCTCCCTCCCTCTCTCCCTCTAACACACAGACACACACATGTACACATGCACACACACACCTGCACACGCAGGCACACACACATACACACATACACATACAATTACACACACACACACACACACATACATACACTTACACCAGAGTTTATTCCACAGTTGTTTTTACCAGAGAGTTGGTTGATGGTCGGTTTTCTCTGCACCTGTACAATGACTCACTCCCTCGGGAGTGGTGTGTACATAAATGATGTTAACTAGAACACACTGATGTAGCCAACACAGTACGTTCAGGTTTTATTTATTTTTTTAACCTTGTTATTTGAGAAATGTAACCAATCCACTTCTTCAGCTAATCAACCACATATATTTGAGGCAAAAAAACATACCCATGGTTACAGGGAAAACCTAAATGTCAATACTACAAAATGTATTAAGTAGTCTCAACTTATAACTCAATAAGCTGAAGACCGGTGCATATGTGAAAAGATGAAGTTGCCCATCTCAAATGGTTCAAGGTGATCGTTTTCCTCACGCCCCTGTGAATGAACTTACAGTGTTGTAGATCATTATTTTGGTGACCTTAATTATTTCTAATGGGGATTTCCTGTTAAATACTCTGCAGCGAGTGGGCGTTTTTAAGGTCTGCCGGGTTTCTGCATAATTATCGTCATGGATCACGTCCTCTGCGCTCTCACAGAGTCATTCTGGTATCTTCCATACATGGCCAACCCCGTGTCCATTAGACATTGGCCCTAGCGCTGAAGAGTGGGCCTTCCGCCACTTTCCCCAGAAAAACAGGATGCAATTAAAATGGAATCAAGTATTTGACTGGTGTTGACATTTTACGATCATTTCAGTGGAAATGGATGATGATGACGGTTCAGCGTTGTGGGAAAAATGTACTCTTCAAATCTGAACTAATGTTTTTCTGTGTGTGTGTGTGTGTGTGTGCGCGTGTGTGTGTATGTGTTTGTGTGCATGTGTGTATGTGTGTGTGGGTGTGCGTGTGCGCGTGCACACCTGTGTGTGTATGTTTGTTTCTGTGTGTTGTGTGTGCGTGTGTGTATGTTTTTCTGCGTGTGTGCGCACGCCTATATGTGAACACGCGTGCGTTTGTTTCTGCATGTACGTGTGTTCGGTTGTTTCTGTGTGCGCGCGCGCGCATCAGCGTGTGTGTTTACGTTTTTGCTTGGTCAGTTTTTAATATAAGATGGACTGGCTGTTTTCCACCCCCATTATAAAATCCTGGCACTGCCCCTAAGAGAGGAGGCACATTCCACACTGACTAAAGACGAGTTCCTGCCCCGCTCTTCTTCTGGGGATGGGGGTGCCGTGTTTTAACACCCGACCGCAGCACTGCGAGGAGGACCGGAGGAGACAGCGCTCAGACCACATCCGAAGTATGTGTCATGTACTGTGGAGCCTTTGCCTATTCCATCAAACTTCCCATTCATTTACAGAGTCGGGCGAGTTAAAATAGTCTCGCAAATTAATTCTCAAAGGCCAGATCTGGTCACGGGAGTGGTTTTGCTCTGGTTTCGATCCCAGAGCCGGAGACGTGTTTGAATCGAAAACGGGCCGGCCCGGTGAGGAGAGCCAGTACACTGCAGCTGGGGCGGCAGCAGAGGTCAAAGGTCGGGAGGGCGGTGTATGCTGGATGTCCTCAAAATACCTACGAGGACACAGTGGGGTAATAAACCCATCAGCCCCTCTCTGTCACCCTCCCATGTCACACACAGGACCCAGGCCAACACACACACGCTGCGCTTTCCAGAACAAAAGGTCACACACCTTGGCGTGCGGTGCTGGCTGCTTGCGTCGGTTAACGCGAAGTCATTTAAAAATTCAAACGTGGAATTGGTTTGTTTTTATGTTTTTTTTTTTTTTCACATGTAATCTTTAAACAGCGATTTTGAAACTGATTGCAACTCTTTATTTTCTCTTTAGTTTTGTTGTTTGTTGTGGCAAAACATCAGCAATGGCATGTAAGCCCTGCGTGAGAGAGAGGAAGAGAGAGAGAGAGGGAGAGAGAGACAGAGAGAGAGGGAGAGAGAGAGACAGAGAGGGAGAGGGAGAGAGGGAGAGAGGGAGAGAGAGAGAGGGAGAGAGAGAGACTGTGTGAGAGAGAGAGTGTGTGAGAGAGAGTGTGTGAGAGTGAGTGAGAGAGGGAGAGAGAGAGACAGAGGGAGTGTGAGAGAGAGTGAGAGTGTGTGAGAGAGTGAGAGAAAGAGAATGAGAGAGTGTGTGAGAGAGTGAGAGAGAGGGAGAGAGAGAGTGAGAGAGAGATATGTGTGAGTATGTATGTGTGTATTTGCAAGGGCCTAGACCTTGTTTAAGGAGAGCAGCTATGATTTGTCACAGCTGAAATGCTGAAATGGAGTAAGATGTCCCTATGACCGTCTGTGATTTAACACGCTGCTTTTCTGCTGGATCAGAGTTTCTCATTTAGCTGCGTAATTGATGGAAATGTTCTGCGTTGTTTATGAAATGTGATGTGAGCCATCTGCTCGCCTTTGAAATGGACGTGAACCCTTCTATTTACACTATCCCCCCTTTTCAGAAATAAAATAAAATAAGTTCTGAGGAGGGGCTGGTGATTTAGAGACAGGAAATAGGTAGTTAAACTAATTTATGAGGAAGTTTTTCTTTCTTTCAAAGGAGAAATTATCCTTGTGCTTCTTAATAGGGGAGCAATTTTTTAAGTGTACGCTATTTATTTCCCCAGTTTAGCATGTCCAATCTTGAAAGGCAAAACTTTGGCAGGGCAAAAAAAATAAAAAAATAAAATAAAAAAAGGGAATCCAAACGCAACAATAAATCATTAATAATTAATATTGACGTCCGGGCACTTTCATCCCGGCGGAGGGAACGGGGTTTGGGCCGTCGTCCGGAGCTGGGAACAGATCCCTGGGCTCGGTGGCGGAACAACAGGGATGCTTGGTGTTTTGGGTTTTCTCCGGCAGGCAGCGGGCTGCTCCGCAGAGCCAGGGCCGCGGTGGTGTTTACACAGGCCTGGCCAACGTCACGACCGGCACGCAGCGGCCACATCTGAGGGCTTCTTCTCGCGTGAGCGCCCGACCACGCCCCCCCACCCCACCCCCCCCCATAAGTTGTTATTGTTAATCTCGGGTAAGAGGAGAGCGACCACATGCAAAACAAAACCCCGGAAAAAAAAAAGTCACAAAGACCTCTCTGCCGGGGGGGGGGAACGTATACAGAGCGCTCCGAAGGTCCCGCGGACAGGAACAAACAAATGTCTGGAGACACGAGTAAGGAAAACAACGAGGGCCAATCGGACATGCTGTTATTATTACCCGGTCGTTTGCTGTGCAGCGAGCATCGCTGCTCTGTAATATAGGGTATGTGGCCTGGGGAGGGGGTTGGAGGAGGGGGGCCACGGATTTGGGCGCTGGGGGTTGGGGGGTGGATCTGTTCTGGCCATTCTGTGGTTCTGTTTGAGGTTTTCCCTTCAGGGGAAACAGAAGTGTAGATTTCTTCAGATGTGGGGTGGAGTGGGCGGGGGGTGGGGTGGGGGGCAGGCAGGGAGGGGCGGGGGGGGTGGTAGGGGGTTAGCCAGCAGGGGGTTAGCATGGCCTGTTCAATCCTCTGCGATCACCGTGCAGTCTCTCACAGTTCTCTCTCCATCATGTACACCCTCACTGTGTCCTTGGTTCTGTACTGCTCCATAACTCTTATCAGACATGCGTGTCAGGTTAGGTGTGCTCCTGCCTTTGCCCTTGACCAAGGCCCTGGCCTCAGAACTGGAGTTGGTCCCCGGGCACGGCACTGTGGCTGCCCACTGCTCCTAAGATGCTAGGATGGGTCATTACATTACATTACATTATTGGCATTTGGCAGACGCTCTTATCCAGGGCGACGTACAGTTGTTTAGACTAAGCAGGGGACAATCCTCCCCTGGAGCAACGTAGGGTTAAGGGCCTTGCCCAAGGGTCCAACGGCTGTGCGGATCTTATTGTGGCCACACTGGGATTAGAACCACTGACCTTGCGTGTCCCAGTCATTTACCTTAACCATTACGCTACAGGCCGCCCCATAAATGTCAAATGCAGAGGACACATTACCCCACGGGGTTCAATAAAGTATATCTCATCTTTATCTCATGGTTCATGATACATTATGCTGACTCACTGGCTGCCATGAATTTCAGATTGTCCTGCTAAGATGAGCGCCATTTTGTGTTGTATGCTTTACAGCGGTGCTACTCAGCTCCTCGTCCTACGGGTCTTCAGGCATTTGCTTCAACCGTGCGCTACATCATCTAATTTAATGAATTACCTTATTATCTGAACCAATCGGGTAAAATAACGAGTGAAATCGGTTGGTGCAGGAGCAAATGCCTGCAGACACTGAGGAGTCCAGTTGTGCTGCTTGACAGTATGCATACCTATGGTCCGGTGATGGTGAATATCTAATGCAGGTTTGAGAAGGCAGACGTGTACCTGTGGAGACATAAAGATCAGTGTCACTCAGTGGATACTCTATAGTAGATAAAGCCTGATTGAAGAGCACCCTCATGTGTAGGGATCCCTGTATCGACAGCGGCGTCAGGACCTTAAACTTGAGACAACCCGTGATTGCCCCAGTTTCTATCTTCCTGTGTGTGTAGCAGTGTATGTTTGTTTGTGCTTTTTTTTTATAATCACATATTATAAGTATATGAGTCCATGTTTGCACAATCTACTGAGCCATTTCTGGAGAAAATAATCATAATCGCAGTAGTACCAATAATATAATTATTCACAGCCATTCAGAAAGAAAATGTGTTATTGGAAAAATTATTGAGTTGTGAGTTGAGACACTGTCTGTCTGTTCTTATACCAACGTACACTCAGTGAGCAATTTATTAGGTAGACCTGTACACCGGCTTGTTAATGCATATATTTAATCAGCCAATCCTGTGGCTGCAACTAAATGCATAAAAGCATGCAGACGTGGTCAATAGATTCAGCTTTTGTTCAGACCAAACATTAGAATAGGAAAGAAACGTGATCTAAGTGACTTTCACCGTGGAATGATTGTTGGTGCCAGACATTTGAGTATCTCAGAAAGGTCTCCCGGGATTTTCATGCTCAACATTCTGTAGAGTTTGCAGAGAATGATGTGAAAAACAAAAAATATCCAGTGCGTGGCAGTTCTGCAGGCAAAAACATGCTATTAATGAGAGAGGTCAGAGGAGAAGGGCCAGACTGGTTGAAGCTGACAGGAAGGTGTCAGCAGGGCAAGTAACCACGCATTACAACAGCGGTATGCAGAAGAACATCTCTGCATGCAAAACCCGTCAAACCTCTGAGCAGATAGGCTACAGCAGCAGAAGACCTGTATGCCAAAATAGGTCTAATAAAGTGCTCACGGAGCATGAGTTTCAGGATAGAAAGAGAGAGAGGCAGATGGAGAACAGAGGTAGAAAACATTAGAAAGAGAGAGAGAGAAAGAGAGAGAGAGAGAGAGAAAGTGCGCTGTCATGCCTCTGGAATGCTGGAGGGGTTTTCGTTGTCGTGATGGCCGACGTGGTAATCTGAGACAGCTGTCAGTGTGTGTGTGTGTGTGTGTGTGTGTGTGTGTGTGTGTGTGTGTGTGTGGGTGTGTGGGGGGGCATGCTCAAATTTTATTTCTGTCTTTCTCTTCTCTTCCTGAAAGCCCTGCTGAGTAATGGCTGAGGAGATGCAGCTCTGCAGAGCGGCTCTGAGGGTGGAGCAGTTGAAGGCTCCAGGGGCTGAAGGATGGAAGATTTGAGCGGTTGAGGGGTTGAATGATTGAAGGTTTGAAAGGCTGAGAGATCGATGGACGGAGTGATTGAAGGGTTGATTGGTCGAATCTTTGAAGGTTTTAGCAGTTGAAGGGTCAAAGGGTTTAAAGGTTGGAGGTATGAAAGGTTGAAGGTTTGAGTGGTTGAAAGGTTTGTCAGTTGAAGGTTTGAAAGTGTCAGGGGTTGAAGGGTGGAATGTATGAATGGTTGAAGGGTTGAGCGGTTGAAGGGATGAAAGTTTGATTAGGCATACAGTAAGGTTGATGATTTGAATGGTTCATGGATCAAATGGTTGAAGGTTTGAGCAGTCAAAGAATTGAGGGGTCGAAGGATTGAGCCGTTGAAGGATTGACGGATCGAAGGTTTGAGTGTTTGAAGGGTTGAAGGTTTGAAGGGTCAGAGGGGTGAAGAGTTAAAATGACCAACAGGCTGAAGGCTCTTCTGCTGATCTTTGTCTTCTCTGGCCCCCGATTGGCTGATGCCAAGCTGGCATTATGTGACTGCAAATTAAAGGTTGTGGGACGGACCTGTGTTCCTACACTGCCCTGGTTGCTCTAGTACCTGACTGGTCATTCTCTCGGCGTTGGGGGCTGATGATAGTTGGGCAGAAACCCCAAAGGCATTCCTCAAACATCCAGTATGTGAGAACAGGAGATAAATAATAACGATGTTCAGGCAACGTCCTGGCTGTGAATATGCTTCGCTCTACCTTTGATTTACGTCGCATTGAGTACGCCCGCCTCACTCCGGCAGTTGGGAGGCGATTAGACGCCTCCAAACGAGAAAGGGACTCTCGAACCGCGATGGAGTCACGGGATTTATGGAGATTATCTTCCTCACGCTCCCTCTGCTTTGCCGGTCTCCTGCTCAGGCAGAATTTCCTGCTCATGATGGTCCAGTGGAGGAGAAAAACCTTTGGAGTCGAGCATACGCATAGTATGTACAGTGACATAGAGCATGTGAATAGAGCGAGCACAGAGTCCATACAGAGTCTGAACCGTAAGTCGGCTATACCTCAGTGAGATCTCTAGCTGTAGAATGAGGTGTGTTTCATTAGGGTTGGAGTGAAAACCTACAGGGTTTTAGATCTCCAGGAACAGGGTTGGGCAGCCCCGCCCTAACGATTGAGTGAGGTATGCTTTGTTAAGGTTGGAATTGAAAACCTAAAGGACAGTAGATCTCCAGGAACAGGGTTGGGCAGCCCTGCTCTAACGATTGAGTGAGGTATGCTTTGTTAAGGTTGGAATTGAAAACCTAAAGGACAGTCGATCTCCAGGAACAGGGTTGGGCAGCCCTGCCCTAGCTATTGAATGAGGTGTGCCTTGTTAGGGTTGGAGTGAAAACCTACATGACAGTAGATCTCCAGGAACATGGTTTGGAAGCCCTGCTCTAGCTGTTCAATGAGGTGTACTTTGTTACAGTGAAGTCAGTTGCAGTGAAAACCTATTGTACATAAGAACAGGGTTGGTTACCACTGCTATACATACAGCTGGATGGTTACACAAGCAGTCCAGGAGAATCACCTTCGCTGAAATGTAGAAGAACTATGCCCCTACTTAGTGTTCAAACCTGCAACCCCAAAGATACAATGCCAGTCGTCTAACCACTATATTCCACCATCTCCCATATAAAATGCAGTGCAGATATATTCTCCCAGATATATTCCACTGCTAGCTGTCTGCTTAAAGGCTTTGAATACACATGGTATCCACACTTAGAACAAGGTTCAATGGATTCTTGAGCTGAATTCTTCATTTTTATTAACATAGACAGCAAGTGCTAGCACAGGAACAAATGTTTTCTGTGGATTCTCTAGAGGCCTTCTTTTGTTTTCTACTTTATTTCCATGGTAGGATTCTGAGTGAGATGCTACATGGCCGTCTGCCATTTATACAATTTAATTATAATTTAATTTCTACCATATATTGTGTCCATTCAGTGCAAAAGCCCACAATCACTGAGCGTTGAGCGCTTCAGGCTTAGTCATATGCGTGTTGAAGCTTGTCAGAGTCTGCCAGTCACATTCTGTCTCCTGGACCAAATTTATTTTTCCTTTTACTTTTTCCAATTATGTCGGTTGTTTGTTTGTATTATTTAATAAATCAGACGCAAAAAAAAATCTTACACAAACCTTTTTTTCGTTTTTTTTTTCTCTCGTTCTATTTTCAATTTCAAGAACTCCCCTTGCCACCCACTTTGTTTTCTGAGCAAGGGTTTTTTTTTTTAGCGAGATGTTATCAAGCACCATCATGTGGTGCGGTTCCTGCCTGCGCACAAGCTGCTTTCTGCTCCTTCCTGTGCCGAATGTCACCGGGGCACGGCGTATTGTGTTTACTGCTCGGCCCTTGCTCTGGTTCTGCCAGTCGTCTGCCCGCCCGACCCTGTCGGACCTCCGTTGTCGGGGGGGGGGGGGGGGGGTGGGGGGAGTCGACATGCTGACACCTCCAGACTTCTTCCCCAGAAACACTTAACCCTCTGAAGAGTAGGTTTTTCTGCGGTGTCTTTTCAAAAATTCCAAGTCAGTGTTCTAGAACTCCAGCGCTATCAGTCGCCAGTCGTGATTGTTGCGTGGCCGTTAGAATGTTCCACTCTACGAGAACATTCTAATCACCTAATTTGTCATCTCACCCCCTTGAACACAACAACCACCTTTTGGTTTTCTGGGAATTTCAGTGTTCTAGAATGCCCAAGTCAGAGTTCTAGAACCTCAATGTCAGTCTTCTAGCACTCGATTGCTTTCGATCACCCGCAGCGATTAATGCACCAGCACTGGGGTGTCCAGTTAAGAACATTTGTAACCTCACACCTTAAAGGGTTGAAGTCATGAAATGTAACTCATGGCACAAGGTATCAGCGGGGGAGGATCAAGGTGGACGTCCAGCCGTACTGGGGGGGGAAGCTAACTCGCGTTGCTTGACGTCCGAGGAGGTCCAATTACACCGTTTGCCCAATCGAGCCGTCCCAGGGTGTTAATTCTGCCGAGATAAGTGAAAGAGAGATTTAAATGAGCACAGAAGACATGTCTGCACACCCTCATTCAGAGTGTAAGTAATACATATGTAAGTAAGTAACACTCCCCCCTCCCCTTTCTGTCTCTGTGGTTGTCTCATCCTATTTCACCGTGTCAAAAGTGTTCACTTCATCAGCTGGATGAAGCGAGATAATTTCCCTTCTGGCCGGGGACGTTCTGGGTACTTTCCTGGCCACTTTCTCTTGTTTGGCAGCCGCGGCGCTTGTTGTTTATAAGACACCACAGGGCCAGACTGGGCCACAGCGAGTGCAGCTCTGACTCAGATAGGGAAACCAGCTCCTCAGAGCCGCATACAAATTAAACTCCAGCGTTTCACAACATGGCCTTTGTACGCCATCGCTGCGCTCGTTCGTGTTTTTTCAAAAAGCTACAACCGTTTTTTTTTTTTTTAATATGTATTGTCAGAGCCCTGTTTTGGGTCACACAGCACGCACAAGTGGGGTGGTCGCGGTCGATTCCAGATCCTTGCAGCTATGTTGTGCCGCGTTTTGCCCTGTTATGATTACAATTTCTCTCTCCCATGGGCTGCAAACAGATTTATTTTTTTGTGTGTGTGTTGTTTTATATGATGTGCGTTGTACATAATGTTTCCCATCCAACTCGGGTCATGCACTCCTGCTGGTGTTCCACATCACAAGCACACGAGTATCCTGTAAGCATGCTCCCGCTGTGCCCCGTCCAGATTTAAACCCCAGAGCCAAACACAAACAGCTGCAGGGCCCTCTTAAACGGCCCTGCATTGTTGTACCACACGGTAGGAAGAACATGCCACGGCTTGAACTTCCTGTGATCTGTGCGCTCTGCCTCAAGCAGGAAGTGAGGTCATTTCCTGCCACACTTGAATCACTGTGGAAAAAAAAATCAGGGACCGTGCAGTTTCTCTAACGCAAACATACCCTCCGGGTTTTCGCTCCCTGTTTCTGAACCCTCCTCGGCCCTACTGCTTGAGTCACACTGTCCACACCCAGATGAGCAGCACTGCGGCTGGGGCAGGTGTACTCACCTGTGAGTGTGCTCACCTGTCCCAATCAGCCTCCTAACTACAGGACATTACATTACATTACATTACATTACATTAATGGCATTTGGCAGATGCTCTTATCCAGAGCGACGTACAGTTGATTAGACTAAGCATGAGACAATCCTCCCCTGGAGCAATGCAGGGGGAGCAATGCAGGGTTGAGGGCCTTTGCTCAAGGGCCCAACGGCTGTGCGGATCTTGTTGTGGCTACAGCGGGGTTCGAACCGCTGACCTTGCAGGTCCCAGTCATTTACCTTAACCACTACACTACAGGCCGCCTCTGGTGTCATGGAAGAGTGCTCTGTCTGCTAAGCATACTGCATGCTGTTCAGTGCATACGTTTTAGTGCAAAGCATGTGAAAAATATTATTCATGTGTTGTTGTTGTTGTTGTTGTTATTGTTGAAGGAAAACCTCAGCGAAGCCACACCTTGTTTTTAGAGTAAAGCTAAGTTTGGTTTTTGACCAAAATGGTTGACTTCCTGGCATGCATGCTCCCAAATATACTCAGCAAAACCCTGAAAATAAGTATGTCATCCTGGGATTGCTTCTTATCCAGTGTACTCAACATATACACTCAACAGTAGGCTAGGTGCGCTGATATGGACAAGGCCACTATTTCACACACTGCAGGCCACCACGCTCTACAGGGGAGGAAACACAACTACATTACATTACATTACATTATTGGCATTTGGCAGACGCTCTTATCCAGAGCGACGTACAGTTGATTAGACTAAGCAGGAGACAGTCCTCCCCTGGAGCAATGCAGGGGGAGCAATGCAGGGTTAAGGGCCTTGCTCAAGGGCCCAATGGCTGTCCGGAATTATAGTGGGATTAGAACCACCGACCTTGGTGTCCCAGTCATTTACCTTAACCACTACGCTCCAGGCCGCCCGTTTGCCCTGCAAACAATGAACTTAAACTTTGGCCTAATCAAAGTGTACACAAGATAAAAGGCCTAGATTACCATTTAACTGCTCATGTGGAAATTCCCCCATCGTGGGGAAAAGAGGTCATACAGTACTATTCCAATGAGATTATAAATGAAAATCGAATTATTATTGTTATTGACGCAAGGTGGGGAGGGATATAATCAAGTTCTTAACCAAATGCAAGGCATTAGGTAAGGCAAGTGTTTTAGCCTTGTTATGAGACTTTAAAAAATATATTAACTAGAAAATATTGGCTTGTTTAAAGCTACGTTTTACTTGTCAAGTGAAATTTACCCCATTGGAAAATCTAGAAATCACCTCATTGGCGATCTTTTTTTGCCAATCTTACTTAGCAAAATAGTAATAGAAATAAGATTTTAAGTCTGAATATAAGACTAAAATAATATTAAATAATAAGACTAAAATACCATCAAATACAATTGAGTACAACTACAGACTGTGAGCTCAGAATAATTCTGTGTTCGTTACTGTAACAGCCGATCACGTGAAACCAGCGATACAGTGTTCTCTCTCGCCCACAGAAGGACAAACTGACGGCTGCACAGAGCGCCTCAGCCCCGCACGCGCAGCGGAACAACGAAAGTGCGAACAGGAGCGTCGGCCCGCGATGCGTGTTGTTGCGGAGGCGCTGGAGGTCACGGGTCGCGCTGCGCGAGGCCGGGCGAGGACGTCCTTGCGTCTCCTCCCGGTGCCGCTGCGTACCTGGCGCCCCGCCCCGCCCACGGAGGGGGTTTCTGTGCGTCACGCGCGGGAGCGCACAGCGAGCATTCGAAGCGCGGCGGAAAAAGGAGCAGAGGAGGCGCGAGGCGCGCATTCCCTCGCCGTGCGAGCGCCTGTTTGTGTTTGGTGTGCGTGCGTACGTACGAAAACAGCGCCGTTTAACCCTTTCCGTGCCCACACAGGAAACAAGAGCGCTGCGTGCCTCCGTCTCAGCCGTCCCCTGGCGTGAAGCGGGTCGGACGAGCGTCGGGTTTTTTCTCTCCAACTCGCCTCGAAAGATTAATTGGGAACTTAATGTTCCGAAAAAAGCTGCGATGGGGAAACTGGGTTAATATGCGTGTCCAGAAATGACGTCTTTTGGCATAAAAAGCAGGCCTACCGGCAGCTGTCGTTACCGCCTACGCGAGGGCCCGCATGGGGGGGGTTATCCAGCAGACTTTGGGCGGTGAAGGTTGTGCGTCCTGCGTTTTAGCGATTGCACAATCGCAGTCAAACCGCAGAAAGCAGCTGAGGAGACGGAGAGAGATGGAGAGAGATGTGGGAGAGCACGAACACGGTAGAGAAGGGCCTAGTCGCAGGCCACGATGACCCCCTGAGGGCTGGGGAACTGGACTCTGCAGCTGACGGGTCTTTCCGCCATCTTCTTCCCTGTTGTGTCCTAAAAAACGGGTATGGTGGTCCTCTGACGCTTTTATCCAGCGTGACTTACAGTTGATTGGACTAAGCAGGGGACAACCCCCCTTCTGGAGCAATGTGGGGTTAAGGGCCTTGCTCAAGGGCCCAACAGCTGGGCAGATCTTGTTGTGGCTACACCAGGGATTAAACCACCAACCTTGCGGGTCCCAGTCACGTGCCTTAACCACTTGGTGTATGGCCGTATCTAGGCAGAAATCAGTTAAAACCTGCCTTCATCGATAAGCCATCCCACAGACAGCAATATTCCCTGAGACAGAGGCCATGAATAGCAAAGGAAATGAAATGGCAAAGGAATTGTTGAAAATTTGTAATGGCAGAATCCACACAGTCAAAAAAAAAGAAGAAGAGAAAAACCCTGCGAACAATCCGGATCATTCCAGGACTCAGTTATGGGCGTCCGCTCCCTTTTCGCTGATGCCCTTAAAGAATGTTTATTTTCCTCCTGACAGTAAAGCACTTTGTGTCCCTTTAAACGTCTCATTACTGCCTATTGTTGTGATAGTGATGGGCCTCGTCCGAATCCAGGCGGACGGAGAGCCGGTGATGTAAATGTTAAAACGTCCCAAATTATGCAAACAAGCAGAACTCATTTCCTCCGCCCTGGGCTTTGAATCAGCCATTTTGGCTCTGCGCTGTTTATTTTCGTACGAAGGGGAGCCGACACACGATCCACCCGGAAAAGTGATTTATTTATGAATTCCTGCTCGGCCCTCCTGAGTGAGATCCTGCCAGCAGTCACTGACTGTGTTTACGGGGGGGTGGGGAGGGGGGCTAGATTGGCCATTTCCCATGGAGCCGTCTGCCCGCGGTGATATCTTATTTATATAAGTCCAGATATGGGAGAACAGAGCGGTTTATTTTGGGATGATCCCCCACGGACGGGTCCAATTTCTCCCCCGGCCGGAGCCATTTCCTAAGTACGTGCCGGACCTCAGGTTCTAGAGTATGTCAGCTGCTCGGAGGAGGAAGATTTTTGAGAAATGGGCTGTCATCGTTTCGGCGGTGTGGAGCTATAGGCAGCCCACAAAACAAATAAATAAATAAATCAGATAGGCATCTAGCTCTAATTATCCATCTATACTGACAAAATAACATCATTTCATTTGGACTGACAGGGTTGATGTCGTCTGTGGTGACCCAATTGGACTGCTTTGAGTAACATCTCGTGGTCGGTCACAAATATTTAAAAACTGCTGTAGCTTCTCGTGTAAATGGGGAAAACGATTTTCAGAAGTCTGCCCTTCTCACATGTTCCTCCAAACCAAAGTTTGCCTGCAACAGTGAGTTTATGAGACCCTGGATACAACAATGGAAAGATTAGCCACATTTAAAAGGAAAACAAAACAAAACAGAAAATGTCGGTTGCTACAAAAAGCACGTTAATCGCACGATTGTTTCGCCAAATAAACTAAATCTATGAGACGCTGTGCAGCAGGCTGTCCTCACATCTCCTGCAGGTTTATCACTGGTGCATGAACTATGATTCACAAAATGCTTTTTGAGTAAAGATTTAAGAAGTTGAGCGATTGAAAGTGGCAGTATTAGTGTTTGTGACCCTCGCTGACTAAGCCACACACCTGGACTAAGGTTAATGGCGTGTAGCAAGCTTACCCTTCTCGGAACAGCGAACAGAAATGATTTGAGAAGACAAATATAGCCATTTAGTTTAACTTCGGAAACTCATCGCTTTGCGTCCTACCATTGAAACAGTCACCTTCGGCACCAAGTGTACGAAATGCAGTTGACCCATTTTTCGTTCGCTTTGACATTAGGATTATCCTGTACCTCCCATACTCAGTTGTGAGTCATTTCACGCTTTGAATATAGAAAAGATGTATGTACATATTATACTGTGATACCTTCCACCGAAACCGCAACGGCACATTTCGTTCGGGTAAAGGGAGGACAAAGTAACGTTGAAGATGAGAGCAGCGTGTTAGGGAAACTGAGAAATGCTCACAATAACGGCCACCGCTGGCCCGCACATGTGACTCTGCTGTGTCACTCTGGGAAATTTTACACACACATATCGTCAAATTTGGCCCTCAAATACAAATCCGGCCCTGGTATTCTTTTCTCCCGGGTAATTAACTGAACGATTAGTGCTACTGATTGGCCCGACCGTCTTCACACCTGACTCCCAGGTAAAGGAAGGAAGGAAAACCAGCAGTTCTCTGCCCTGGGGAATCATAATTTGAGGAACAGGGCTCCCGCTTTTGAATTAGGTGAGCTTTATTGCGGTTGGAGTGAAAACCTACAGGATGGTAGATCTCCTGGAACAGGGTTGGACAGCTGTGCTCGAGCTGTTGAATGAGGTGTGCTTTGTTAGATTTGGAGTGAAAACCTACAGGACGGTAGATCTCCAGGAACAGGGTTGGACAGCTGTGCTCGAGATATTGAATGAGGTGTGCTTTGTTAGGGTTGGACCTACAGGACGGTAGATCTCCAGGAACAGGGTTGGACAGCTCTGCTCGAGATGTTGAATGAGGTGTGCTTTGTTAGATTTGGAGTGAAAACCTACAGGATGGTAGATCTCCTGGAACAGGGTTGGACAGCTGTGCTCGAGATGTTGAATGAGGTGTGCTTTGTTAGATTTGGAGTGAAAACCTACAGGACGGTTGATCTCCAGGAACAGGGTTGGGCAGCCCTGGTTCAGGCAATTGTTTTCTGAGAAACGAGCAGAGCTAGTGCAGAAGTCTGTATTTTCAAAAGGATATTCATATCACAAGATCTTGAGGTTGTATGTAAAACAAAAAGAAAGTGATGTATCCTCTTGACAGATATAGAGACAGAGAAAACGATTTAGCCCATTAAAAGTCTGGATGGCCTTTACTGCAAAAACAGGTATTTTCAAGTATTTAATCTTATATTGGGAAGTCGTATTTCTTTCACTTTTTTCCTAAATAAGACAAAACATTTCAAGAGTTGCCAATGGGGTAAGAAAAGTTCACTTGTCAAGCAAACAGTAACTCAAAACGAGGTAATATTTTCTATTGGAGTGAGAGAAAACAAGATCTTAAGTCTTATTATAAGACTAAAACACTGTTACTGGGAGACATTCTTTGCCGTGGATGTGTTAGGGCTGAGATGGGCTGTAGAGTACTCCTGGGTGGGCTGTCCTGTGAAGGCCCCAGCCCTTAGTGCAGTGATGTGTCATTACATGACATGTTATTTAGCTGACACTTTTATCCAAAGTGACTCCCAGTTGATTAGACCAAGCAGGGGACAGTCCTCGCTGGAGCAGTGTGTGGTTAAGGGCCACCAACCTTGCGGGTCCCAGGTATGCATCGTAATCCGGCTGCCCTGTCACACATTCCAGATCGAATCCTGACAAGAAACGTTGTCTAGACAAGCATTTCGGTCTCATAATGAGACTCCACATCTTTTTTTTTTTTTCCTCTCAAGAAGAAAATATTAGCTTTATTGTTTGAAGTCACTCCTTGCTTGACATTTCCTAACCCCACTGGCAAGTCTTGAATTGAGTCAAACTGTCTCACACCATTTGTTATTTATATGTCTGTCTTATTTTGCAAAAACTGCGATAAAAGCAAGACTTCAACTCCGAACACAAGGCTAAGATCCTTGCTGAGACTGACTCATTTGTTGGTATTTGCAGTGTTGCAGTGAGATCCGTTAATCTTTCCGCCCAGCTAACGGCTGTGCGCCTGCAGGGCAGAGATAGGTGCCCACGGCTGGGGACGGGATAGGGGATGCACCGTAGCTATGACGACAGACAAAAAGGCAGCCGAGGGTGAAGACAGACTGTCAGCTGCCTGAGGGAAGTCCCGGTCGCAGGGTAGGAGGACCGCGACCGGGGACATTCAGAGCCGGGGAAGGCTTCTGTCTGACCACCTCGCTCACTCACAGCTGGACAATTGATACTTCTCATTCACCCACTCACACACACCAACGGCGATTGGCTGCCACGCAAGGCACCAACCGGCTTGTCAGGAGCATTTAGGGGTTGGGTGTCTTGCTCAGGGACACTTTGACACAACCCAGGGCTGGATTGAACCTCGTACCGGCGACCCTCCGACAGCCAGACGACCGCTCTTACCGCCCTGGTGGGCTCAGGGTGATCTGGTCGAGCTATTTTCACACTGTGGTGTGGACATGAATGCTGCTTACATATATGTGCACACACACATGGTAAATGGTAAATGGTAAATGGTAAATGGTTGGCATTTATATAGCAATTGATGCTTCTCATTCACCCATTCATACACACACCGCCTGGGCGGGGGATCGAACCGGCAACCCTCCGACTGCCAAACGACTGCTCTTACTGCCTGAGCCATGTTGCCCCCATGGCTCAGGCAGTAATGCACACACACAGACAGAAATACTCCATTCTCAATACACTCAATGTGCACAGGTATAAAATAAATCAGCAGGTCTGCTGGGCACGGTCAAAATAATGATAATAATGATGACTATGATGATGGTAAAAAGACCACTATGACATCATGAGCAACTGGTGTGATGCTGTAATGACTGGTTATTTGGTGGCCTGTAGCGTAGCGGTTAAGGTACATGACTGGGACCCGCAAGGTCGTGGTTCAATCCCCGGGGTAGCCACAATAAGATCCGCACAGCCGTTGGGCCCTTGAGCAAGGCCCTTAACCCTGAATTGCTCCAGGGGAGGATTGTCTCCTGCTCAGTCTAATCAACTATAAGTCACTTTGGATAAACATGTCAGCCAAATGACATGTAATGTAATGCTATCTAGACCCATCTTCTGTCCCTGTATTCAGTGATATTAAAAACTTATTTTATTTTATTTTTAAAACCTGGTGAAAGTGGGATGCAACACCCCATGTCTCTCTGACCTTTGTGTTAGCTGCGAGTGAAAAGTCATTTTAGGACAGCGAACATTGAACTGGGGGCAGGAAGACCGAGAGATAGCTGCTAACGCACCCACAAGCGCGCTTTGAGTGCATGACACAGCCGAAATAGCCCACGCGTCATTCGGATTCCGGATTACAGTTCATGCGTGCGTTACCTGTGTTCTGTACACATAATATTTTATTTTAATGTAATTTTTCTGTTTCCAACCATCGGAGGAGAATGAGTAATCAGAGAGAAGGTGGGAGGAAGTGAGGCGGAAGGATGTTGGGGGCCGGGGGGGGGGGGGGGGGGGTGTAAGTGGGTTGTCAGATGGATGGAACGATAGCAGGAAAGACGGTGATCACATCTCTCCTCCGCTGTGGCTTGCGTTTCTGAGCGGGTCCTGGGTTCAAAGAGACTGCTTACAGTCGATCTCGCCTCCCCCGCCATCTGCAGCAGTGGCGCGCAAACTCTCCCCTCCCGTCCACGGCTCCGGGCAAACTGAGAAGCAAAAACAAAAAGGGGCAAATGTACCTTCGCAAAGACGGGACATCTTCTTGTTTACAGTTTCAACAAATTAATTGACTTGACGATTTGAAACGCCGAAGCCCACACATTAAAAATCCACACATTGGACAATTCAATTAATTTTTATTTTCTTGCGCTGACCTACCGCCGTAAATATTTTTTTAAATACAGCGCACGTTTTCGGCATTATGCAGACAGCTGTGTTAAATCATAATCGTGCGTCATAGTACATATTTGACTGGGTGGTGGGGGGGTGGGGGGCTGGTGAGATATTTACTGTCTCATGCCTGCCGTGCTTTACCGTGTAGATATTCCTGTCTCGGTCGATTTTTTTTACCATGGGCTCTGGAGCTACAGGCCTAAAGCTGGCCTCGCTGGATACTCGGCCGAAGGAACCGCCGTGGAACGTGCCGGTAGATCTGCGCACCGCGGCTGGAAGGCCCTCTGGAAGGCACGCGCTCTCCCTCTCTCTTGTTTTCCGAAGAATTCAAAAGCCGTTCGACCAGGGACGGACGGCACCGTGGATCCGCTACCAATTTAGGAAGGGGGGGAAGGCCGGGATGGCACCGCCCCAGCAGAAACATCTGCCGAAAAACACGCTCCTCCTGGATTTACGAGGGCCGGGACGGGTTATGTGCTATCCGCTCCCAACGCTGCTTTCATAAACATATCATAATCCCGTTCAATTTACACCCTCCTCTCCTCTCCATCTGTTTAAATCAAAGACTGCTCCATAACACACCCCAACCCTAACAAAGCACACCTCAGTCAACAGCTAGAGCAGGGCTGCCCAAACTGCCTAAACTTCCTGAAGTTTACTGTCCTGTAGGTTGTTTTCACTCCAACACTAACAAAGCACAACTCAGTCAACAGCTAGAGCAGGGCTGCACAACCCCTGTTCCTGGAGATCTACCATCCTCTAGGTTGTTTTCACTCCAACTCTTAACAAAGCACACCTCAGTCAACAGCTAGAGATCTCATCGAGCTGCTAATTATCAGAATGAGGTGTGCTAATTTATGGATGAAATGAAAACCTACAGGACAGTAGATCTCCAAGGACACGATTGGGAGGCCCTGCATGAAGCAGTCTCCATGACTACAGTACACACAGAAATAAAGTGAGTGACAGAAGTACATTTTTGTTCTTCAAGGATCACATTTCCCAAAGTACCCTTGACAGTACAGTAATGTTCTCTTTAGGTACAAACAACTACATTTTCCAAGCAAATTAGTTATATATCGTTGGCTAAGGGTACAATTTTATGGGCACCACCTCAGCGACGAGCATTTGTACCTTTTTAGGCACTTTCTGTACCTTTATTTTCGAGTGTATATGCTGGAAGTAAACCCACCTGCTGTCTCCCTGCAGGGCCCCTGCGATTGACAGCGGACTCCACCTGCTGCGCTAGCTGACCCGCGTCGGTCTCGGGCTGTGGGCGAGCGTGTTTGCGAACGGCCTTGACGTCACGGCCTCCGGCTCCCACGGGCGATGGCGGTTCGAGCGGCGCCATTAACGTCCCTCTCCGCGTCCGCGCCACGGCTGGCTGCGCGTGCGGACGTCCGCGGCGGTCCGCGGCATTTGCGGGGCCGGAATGTTTCGCGGCGGGTTTCGCTGAATCATTTCAGGGCCCATTTCCGAGCACGTTTACACTCCCCTGCTGGGCCACACGTGTGTCCGCACGCTGCTGTTTTACGGCCGGCCGGGGGGTGCAGATCATTCAGTTCATTCTTAAGTCCATTCTTAAGTTTGTCTTAACAAGTATTTTAGTCTTGTAATACGATTTAAGATCTTATTTTTGTCTCTCGCGTCTGTCTTCCGGCGGCAGGGATGGTGCAGTGGGTAGCGCTGCCGACTCACAGCAAGGAGGTCCTAGGTTCGAATCCCAGTCGGCCGGGGCCTCTCTGTATGGAGTTTGCATGTTCTCCCCGTGTTTGCGTGGGTTTCCTCTGGGTACTCCGGTTTCCTCCCACAGTCCAAAGACATGCAGGTTAGGCTGACTGGAGAGTCTAAATTGCCCGTGGGTATGAGTGTGTGAGTGAATGGTGTGTGTGCCCTGCAATGGACTGGCGACCTGTCCAGGGTATATTCCTGTCTTTCGCCCAATGTATGCTGGGATAGGCTCCAGCCCCCCTGCGACCCTGTTCAGGATAAGCGGGTTAAGATAATGGATGAATGATGTCTCTCTTCTGTCAAGTTAGTTTGAAGGAACTTTCTCTTTTTAACATGAGTCAAACTGTCTCACCTCAGTGGCTTAATTTTTCTAACTGTAAAACAGAAATGTGCTGGGCTTGGCTTCTTTTTTAATGTATTTTTTTGCGGTGTATGCATTTCTGCAGCAGGCCTACGGGGATGGTCCTCCTGCTCTTCCTCCAGCATAAACACGGTTCCAGTGTACGCTCCCCGTGTGGTCTGGTCTGGTCGTGTTTGCAACTTGAAACCTGAAATGCCGAAACGCAACCAGAGGGGTCTAGCGTTGGAGCCGGAGCAAAAAATGTGAGGGAAAGAACGATGTCCCATTTTCACCACTGGAAGAGAATGAAACACTTCAGTCATTAGTCTTTGGAAGCTCTGGCTTCCCCTTCATCACGAAATACACCATTACTTTCTGTCTCTGAAACCTGTCTGAAAAGGTCTTTGGCTTGAATCCCAGATGAGACAGCCGGATTACATTTCACGCTGCAAAAAAATGGCAGACTTAAACAAACATTTTTAGTCTCAAGACCTTTCTTTTCTCTCTCTCAAGTAGAAAACATTAGCATGTTTTAAGTTACTTGTTGCCTTGTTTTTTTTGTTGTCTTTTTTGCATTGCATTATATCTGTGTATCAAGCAGCTGTTATCCAGAGCAGATTCAGGAAAGAAGTGAACACAAGCATTTGAATGATGGCACCTATAGCTCCATAGCCCAGCTATGTGGAAGAGACTGATTTGACATGACTGTGGCTACCCAGTCTTTGACTAAGGGACAGTTTGCTGTCTGTACCGACAGATTTCTGCAGTGGATGGGCAAGCAAACAGGCACAATGTAATGAGACTTAAAATCTTATTTCTCCACTCAAGTAGAAAGCATTAGCTCGTTTTAAGTTAATTGAAAAGTCAGGCTTTGTGTTTGCTTGAAAAAAGTGACATTTTCTAACCCCATTGACTGCTCTTGAAATGAGTCAATCTGGCTCACCTCATTGCCAATATTTTTGTCATATTTAGCAAAAGAGTTACAGAGATAAGATTGTAAATCTAAATATGAGACTAAAACTCTTCTTGACTTGTTCGACTTATTTTGGTTTTTCCAGTGCAGCTTGCAGGTGTACAGCTTGAAATGTAACAGTAATTCTGTGTGTGGGTATTTTTGATACTTAAAGAGCAATGTTTGTACAGTATTGAGGAAGTGACATTATTAATCAAAGCGGCATGACCCAGCATCGGCTGGGGAATTTCTGCTGGGTGTACGAGTCGGTGAATTTTTTTTCTTGAAGTGAAAGTTATTTGTTTGAATGAAGACCTTTGATTCGCCGTCAGTTGCATCAAACATGGTTTTTGACCTTATGAAGCCGAACCGCTCTAACAGAGCAGGACTTTCCAGACTTTTTAGCTGATAAAACTCGAGGTTAGGAGGAAAGAACAGATCGGTTCAATCGGACGGTGTGCAGAAAACTAATACAGAGAAAAGTAACATGGATGCAAGCCAACACACACACACGCGCGCACACACACACACGCACACAAACACACACGCACGCACGCACGCACACACACACGCACACAGACGCATGCACGCGTGCACACACACACACACACAAAGCTGGGCCTGCAGTGTACATTGGCTACTGACTTCAACAACTCTGCTCAAACTATACTTAGAAATACCAATTCAAAGTGGAAGATGACAGATTTCAAGGAAATTAATTGTTCTTATTTCTATAGTCAAAGTTAAAAGAACTCACTGTATATCTTACCGGTCTGCCAAATGGCTTACTTGAAAATAAGACATTGTGGCTCAGCAGCCAATTGAAAGGTTTGTAGTTCAGATTGAAGGCACTGTCATGGCAAACACGTCCTCACTATTTTTATAAGTGTGCTTTAGGTTGACTAGACATATTTTTGTTGCAAATGTCAAATTTCAAAAAAACTATATTTGTAAACTACATGAAAAAATAAAATACAATAAAATAAAATAAACATTTGTGATCTTATTTACAAAGTGTGAGTTTTCCAGAGCAAGCTCGTAGAATCTGAATGAGCACCTTTTTTTCATTACATTACATTAAATTACATTACAAGGCATTTAGCAGACGCTGAAGTGCAGATTGAACACAGGAACAAGTGTGAAGAGGACCCTAGAGGACAGTACGGTTCCGAGTGCTACCGTGACCATACAATCGGAACCCTTGAAGAATACATCAATTTACGAATTAGCTTATATAAGTACCATTATAATCTCATTTTTTCATTTTGAATGGCAAATATTGGAACATAGTTAAGTCTCAGTTTGTGAAAAGGTCGCATTCGTGGGCAGGCTAATACAAGATACTGTACATAAAAGTGAAAATAGCTATGGAAAGCCGGGGGCAATAACCCCCCACCCGCGATTGAAGAAGCATTATAATTTCCATTCCAGCTGACCACAGAAATGCTAATGCATCATAACCCTCGTGGTCATGTTTACCGTAACAGACAGTGTAGACGGAGCTGACAGCGCTATAAACCACAGAAGCATAGCGGTGGTAATGTGACTGAAATATCCACCACCGTATTTGCATCAGCTGTGTGGCAATGGAATTGTGAATGAGTGACAAATTAGCCACATCATGTTTACGGGTATTGCATAATTACGGTCAGACAGAAACCATACCTAACAAGACGCACGAACGGCCACGTGAAATAATCAAATTTAAGTGCCGATAAATCTAGCTCTTTGACGTTAACCTGTTCCGAGAAACTATAAGTCATCTTTTCAGTGTGTGATAACATACCTTTTTTTCAATCAGCAATCTGCTGATTTGCAGACAATCAAAATGTGCAGTGTTAAATCATACGAGAGCCTACATTTTACTTTGAAGACAGTACAGTCTCCATTTGCGCTCTAAAATGAACAGGCAACGTGCTATTGAGTGTTGGTTACTATCAAAGCCATTTAAAAAATAGTCACCAGGGTGAAATATCATGTTATATATTAAAACATTTTGAACAAATAAATGAAAGTGATCCATCACTGCTCGTGCTAGGGCATTCGCCTTCTTCGCCCCCTCTGCGCCCGTGAGACGGATACTTCTGGTGGAGCTAAATCTTTCCCGGAATCGGCTGTCATACCCAATCCCCTCCGGTTTGAGGGTGTGTAACTAACAACCCGTGTGGGGAGTCTGTTTCTGTTCCCGTAAAGCTGCCTCGCCGCTCCCTTGGTGTGGAGCCCAGCCGTGGACTGGTGAGCGTAGTCTGCCCGCCCCCCCTCCCTCCTTATTGCCGAGCGCTCAGCTCTCGATCGCTTCCACATGTGGAAGGAGGAAACGCGTCTCGCGGCGCACACTCCGTCCAGGGATTAATCCAAGCAGGAAGTTGCATGCTAAGGCTGACGTTTTAAAAATTAATGTTTTTTGTTTTTTTCTTTTCTAGGGGAAACATAGATAGGGAAACGGGCAGCGTGATACTCTGGTAAGGTTGCGAACCGCAGTCTCCCGTGTCCCACACCACAGAGCCCCCCGTCTGACGCTGCCCGTAACCGGGCCTGGTCCACTGGAGACTGGGCTTTTAATTATTATAAATGCGACACCGTAAGTACAGGTTTCAACGTTTCACTTGAAGTCAAAACACTGTCCATTAAACATGATGGAGAAGTTACAAATCATTACTTTTATTTATTTTTCTATGCCCTCGACCACTTTCCCACTGGTTTTGAGTTTCTCACTCATGTGCAGCCATTGAAAAAAAAGGTTTTTTTTTCTTCTGATGAAAGATATACACATCTATCTGTTTGTTTCCCCCAAGGTTTTATGCTTTGCTTTTCTGACCACCTGTCTTCTCTCTCCTCCCACGGCGTTTTCGACTATGTCTTTCAGTCAAAGACTGTTTTTTTGACGAGCTGTCTTTTTTGTGTTTGTTTATGCCTTTAGGTTTTGATTCCGCCCCCATGGAAAATGATGTGAAGTGTCAAATTGTGTCATGCTGTTCCCATTTGTGTCCTCTCTTTGACACTGTGTGGTCAGAGCATTGTTGCATGGTTGCGGTGTATGAGTCTGGGTTCGTGTGATGTGTGAGTACTTTTGTGTAATATTGTGAAAATATTCTTCCACTGTAGTTCTGAGCAGTTTTGACATGCTCTGTAAGCCATTTATTTCTCACGATGAAGGTCTATTTCCCTTAGTTCTAAACTGCTTTTATGTATGTAGGACTGGTAAGTTCCACAGGGAAATCTTCTACATGGCAGAGTGATATACAAATGAACCAGTCTTTGCAACCAAGTTAAAACAAGTTGTTGAGTCGGTTTGTAGTTATGATTTTGGACTGCCTTGTGTTATTTATTTTGTGCTGAAAGCTAACTGGAATCGGATCACAATTGTCTGAAATAACAGTCAATGTTGAAACATTCCACCTACTCTCACCATGCACTTCTTGGTGGTGTTTTAGTTGTAGACACACTATGTTTCCAATAGATTTTTTCCCCCCCAAATTAAACATTCAAATCCGTAAACAAACAGAGAGCCCAGCAGCAAGCAATCCTAAATAATCAAACTGGGAAAATCCCAAAACTACCATAGCTGTATCCCCCCCATTTCCTCCCAACATGATCCCACAAAGAGCTGTAAGATGGAGAAAACCCCCCCATGCAAGGACTTTCAATCATTTCAGTTTGACTCATCTGTCCTGTTTCCTGTTTCGTGCCTGCCAATGTTTGCTGGACAACTTCACTTGTCCAGCGAACGGGGAGATCGGGGTCTGTTGTGACATGGGGTCGATTGTTACGGGATGTTCTCTGAGCATGAAATTGACACGAAACTGATCCGTTGAAAGAGGACATGTATGGGGGGGTGTTACAGCAGGTTAAGCTTGTTTCTGATCGGGCAAAAAAACCATCGGGTAACAATGGACCCTGTGTCACAACAGACCTCGATCTCTCCTAACTTAAAAAAAGGTAATATTGAGAGATGATATAAGATCTTAAGTCTCATTATAAGACTAAAACACTTGCTAAGACACTGCAGAAAAACAAAAAATAAGCCTCAACACTTATCTTGGTCTCTTATTTAGACTTATTTCTATAACTTTTTTGCCAAATAAAACAACAAAACTGGCAATGAGGTGACAAAGTTTCACTTGTCATGCAAACTTAAAACAAGCTAATATTTTCTACTAGACTGAA
>NC_083760.1:9341413-9353913 GCF_963514075.1 Conger conger | reverse complement strand
GAGACCGTGCTGTTCCCCTGTCTCTTTGTCTCATGTGGCTTCTTGTCAAAAATTCCAAAGGGCCTGTTGGGATGATGGTTGGGAGGGGGGTGAGGCGTGTACTGATTCCCTTGAACATAACAAGTCAGACATTTTGACTGATTTCCTTTGTTGTTCTTCTTCTCTGGTTAAGAGGGAATGGGGACTGGAGATGGGCACTTTGGGCAGGGCGCCATTGTGTGGGAGGATTTACTTGATGTGAAGGCTTGCGGTGGTTTTGGCATTATTGCAGTGGATAATCAATCAAGCAATCAAGTTGTATTTACAAGGCACATTTTTGCAAAGACATTGTCGCAGTGTGGCCTTGGTCTAAGCTCCCACAAAGCGAGACAAAGCCACCGGCACAATCAAGGATCCCTTGATGGTAAATAGGACGAAACCTTGGGGGGAACCAGACCCCTTAAGGGAAGTGTATCCTCCTCTGGATAAGTGTGTTCTCAAGGGGGAGGAGAAGTGTTGCGTGGAGTGCGGTAGAGGTACTATAAGACGGAAAAAAGTATTTTAGTCTTATATTTAGACTTAAAACCTGTCTTGACTTGACTATACGGGCCGGTTTCACAAACACAGATTAAGCCCAGTTGTGGACGAAATGCAATTTTGAGTGGAGATTCTTCGCACAAAACTCAATTTAGTTCAGGATAGTCCACAATGACTTAAAACAAGCAAATATTTTCAACTTCAGAGGAAGGAAAAGAAATTGGAATTGGAATTACAAGACTAAAACGTTTATTAAAACAGGGTTTTTTTTTGCAGTATGAGAGGTGGTGCGTTCATTATATGTTGGAGAAACATGGAGCTGCAAAAACAAAAAATAAGTCAGTCTCAGCAAGTATCTTATTTACACTTATTTCTATGACCCAAAAACTGCCACTGAGGTGAGAAAGTTTGACTCATCTCAAGATTTGCCAATGGGGTGTGAAAATGACACTTGTCAAGCAAACAATAACTTAAAGCAAGCTAATATTTTGTATTTGAGAGGAGGAAAGCATACATTACATGTCACAAGACTAAAAACACTTGTGTGGGCGTGTCGAAGTGTCCCTGAGCCAGACACCTAACCCCCAAACGCTCCTGACGAGCTGGTCGGCGCCTTGCATGGCAGCCAATCGCCGTCGGTGTGTGAGTGCGTGTATGAATGAGCGAATGAGAAGCATCAATTGTACAGCGCTTTGGATAAAGGGGCGATATAAATGGCAACCATTTACCATCGACCGTTTACCTGTTAAGACAGCCGTTGTTTTGTTAGTGAGAGAGGTGTTGTGCTCTGTCATAGGGCCATGTTGGAGAAACGGCACAGTTCGGGCCCCCTGGAGAGTGAAGGCTTGCGGCCTCAGTAGGGGCCTCTTTCCAATAACAGCCACGGAGTCGTGCTGGAGCTGGGTTCTCACCAGCGCGGGGCTCCCAGCGTTGAGCCTGTTCCTCTGGTCTGTCTGATACGGGGGTGGGGGGCGGACGGTTGAGTCTGGAGCCTGGCCAGCATCACCACCACCACCCCAGTGCTACCAGTCTCAGCCACACTGGACACAGGGCCTACCACACTCTGCCCTGACCCTCTCTCCCAAAAATCAGACACTACAACTAATCACGCCAGGACCCCTGACCTCTGACCCCGTCCGCCTGCACGCACGCATCTCAGCCTCCCCCCCCCATACGAGAGACAGCAGAGGAACAGGCTGAGTTTAACTGGGAGAAGAGGTCCAACACCACACCTCTTCTCCCAGTTAAACTCAGCTTCTCTCTGGTATGGGGGGGGGGGGAGGCTGAGATGCGTGCGTGCAGGCGGACGGGGTCAGGGGTCAGGGGTCCTGGCATGATTAGTTGTAGTGTCTGATTTTTGGGAGAGAGGGTCAGGGCAGAGTGTGGTAGGCCCTGTGTCCAGTGTGGCTGAGACTGGTAGCACTGGGGTGGTGGTGGTGATGCTGGCCAGGTTCCAGACTCAGCCGTTCGGCATGTCCCAGCAGCACCCCATTTGTCATCACCCCCCCCCCCTCCATGCAGTAATACTGTCACAACTGGAACAGGCTCTCTCTGTCTCTCTCAGGCCCTGTCCCTCCCTATCTCTCTCTGTTTTTTCCTCTCAGGATTGCGAATTTCAAAACAAGAAACAACAGCTGGCACAATATACACGTAATACAATTTTAAACTCCATTATTATATAACTGAGTTACATACGTAATACTCCCTCTCTCTCTGTCTCTGTCTCTCTCTCACACACACACACACACTCGCACACACTCATCCCTCCTGTTTGTATCGACCGAGGCTCTTGACCCCTGTGTTTACGCGGAGTGTGAGTGATTCTGATGACAGTGTGTTCCTCGCGGGGTCAGAGGTGGGCGGGGGCGCAGTAAAGTGTGTCTCCTGGGTGAGCTGATGGAGTCTGGAGGAGCGGCCATTTTGAGCGAGAGAGAGAGAGAGAGAGAGAGGGAGAGAGGGAGGCGTCCCTGTGAGCTCTCCGACGGGTCCTCCTCTCTCGTTCACGAGGATGTTGTTGTTGGTTCGCTGGGACGCTGTGAAGTGACTGATATATTTGGAACACTTCCTGTGTTATAAAATGTGCTTTAAACACTGCGGAGGACATGTCGGCATAAACACGGCCAGGCTGGCTCTGGTTCGTTTTGGGATTGTGTACATTTTTTTTTGCGCGCACAAACATCTGTGTGTGTTTGTGAGGACGTGTGTTAGTGTATGTATGAGTGTGTGTGTGAGCTTCTGTGTTGTGTGCGTGCGTGTGTGTACGTGTGTAAGTATCTGTGTGTGTGTGAGAGAGGAAGTGAGCGTGTGTATGCGTGCGCATGTGTGTGTGCATGCGTTTGTGTGAGAGAGTGTGTGTGTGCATATGTGTGTGTGCGCTAGTGTGTGTGTATATGCGAGTGTGTGTATGCGCAGGTATGCATGTGTGTTTGCATATGTGTGTATGTGTGAGTGTGTATGTGTGTGTGTATGTGTGAGTGTGTATGTGTATGTGTATGCGTGTGTGTATGTGTGTATATGTGTTTGTGTGTATGTGTGTGTGTGTGTGTTTGTGTGTGTGTATGTGTGAGTGTGTATGTGTATGTGTATGCGTGTGTGTATGTGTGTATATGTGTTTGTGTGTATGTGTGTGTGTGTGTTTGTGTGTGTGTATGTGTGAGTGTGTATATGTGTGTATGCCTGTGTGTATGTGTGTGTGTGTGTGTATGCCTGTGTGTGTGTGTGTGTGTGTGTGTGTATGCCTGTGTGTGTATGTGTGTGTGTGTGTATGCATGTGTGTATGTGTGTGTGTGTATGCGTGTGTGCGTATTTGTGTGACACTCAGGCCCAACACGTGTGCAGATCTCAACATGCGCCCGTCTCGCCCCTTTATCTCTCTCTGTTTATCTTTCTCTTTCTCTCCCTTTCAGCAGCTTCCTCTTTTCCTCATCACCGGCATTCTTTTGTGCTGTGCCCTGAGCCCGTCTCTCGCTCCCCTGTTTGTTTGAGGCTCTAATTACACCCTCTGCCCGTCGGTAATTGGAGTGTAACGCCCGCGTGAACACGCCGAACGCCGGGGTTGAACGGGTGCACTCCACTTCCGCCTGAGCCTGTACGCAAATACGACGGGGGATTTGCAGATATGCTTGAATCAAGGTGAGGTCATACATTTCGCGGTTTGAGGTTTAATCACAGTGCCAGTCAGGCACTGAGTGCTGCCAGTACTGTCATACACGGTAATGTGATCTTTCTCTCTCTCTCTCTCTCTCTCAATCTTTCTCTCTTTCACTCTGTCTCTCTCCCCCTCTCTCTCTCCCTCCTTCTCTCTTTCTCTCTCTCTGTCCTTCACGTGTGTACAGGAGAGGGTTCCTACCCAAGCTGGCTGCAGCTCCTCACCGTTAGGATGTTTGTGAGTGTCATCGTTCAGGGATCTGCATGTGGGTCTGCCAACTGGTGGTGAACGCGGGGTACTGCACCCTGTGCTTTTGCTTTATTTCAGGGTCCAGTTTCTCAACCCCCAATAAATGCGCTTTTGTCAATAAATAATGTCTGATGAGGTGATAGTTTTACTGATTCTGATACCCCGCCCATGCTCCCAACTCCTTTACCTGGACTGTTCCACGCCTAAATGGGATTACAGTCTGCGTCTGTGTCTGTATGTATGTATGCATGCGCATGTGTGCATATATGTGTGTGTGTGTGTATGTGTGTGTCACAGAGTGTGTATATCTCTGCATCTGTGTGTATGCGTGTATGTGTGCATTTGTGTGTGTGTGTGTGTGTGTGTGTGAGTGTGTCTGAGTGCATATGTCTGCGTGTGTATGCGTGCGCATGCGTGTGTATGCATGTTTGTGTGTGTATGCGTGTGTGTGTGTGTACCTGTGTGTACGTGTGTATGTGTGTGTATGCGTGTGTGTGTGTATCTGTGTGTACGTGTGTGTATGCGTGTGTGTGTGCATGTGTGTGTGTGTGTGTGTGTGTGTATGCGTGCGTGTGTGTATCTGTGTGTACGTGTGTGTGCATGTGTGTGTGTATGTGTGTGTATACGTGCGTGTGTGTGTACCTGTGTGTACCTGTGTGTACGTGTGTATGCGCGTGTATGTGTGTGTGTGTGTATCTGTGTGTACGTGTGTGTATGCGTGTGTGTGTGCATGTGTGTGTGTGTGTATCTGTGTGTACGTGTGTGTATGCGTGTGTGTGTGTGTGTGTGTGTGTGTGTGTGTGTATCTGTGTGTACGTGTGTGTATGCGTGTGTGTGTGTGTGTGTGTACGTGTGTGTGCATGTGTGTGTGTGTGCGTGTGTGTGTACATGCCTGTCCTCAGTCCTCCGGGGATCGGCGGGGGATCCGGGGGGTTGGGGGTGTGTGTGGTGGGCGCGGGGGTTGGGGGTGTGTGTGGTGGCCGCGGGGGTTGGGGGTGTGTGTGGTGGGCGCGGGGGTTGGGGGTGTGTGCGGTAGCCGCGGGGGTTGGGGGTGTGTGCGGTGGCCGCGGGGGTTGGGTGTCGGGGGCTTTTCGGGGGACAGGTGTGCGGTCAGTTGGGCTGCCGGGCCCGGCTCCAGTGCCATGCCGTCCGGGGTCAAAGGTTAATGGAGCAGCGCAGTGCCCGCCATTCATTCGTGGGGACAGCGTGTGGATTTAGTAAACAGTGGGGTTGTCACAGCAGCTTAAAGACTCAGCCCGTGGGGCGGGGGGGGGGAGGGTGCAGGGGGGCTTAGAACGAAAGAAGGAAAGAAGGAACAGGAGGAGGCACGAAAGGAAAGAAGTAAAAGAAAGAGCGATAAAGATATAGAAAGAGACTAAAATGCCGTGCTGTGCTGTGCTGTGTGTGCATGTTCTGGAATCTTCTGACTGAGAGCTTATCGATATAAATGCTCATTATGGCAATGGGTTGTTTTTATACGAATGCTGGTGTATGCCCTTTTAAATATCTGTATATTGTACTTAGATTTGGCTGAGTGAGTGTGTGAAAGAGTGTGTGTCTGTATGTGAGTGTCTGAGTGCATGTGGGTGTGTGTGTATGTGACTGTCTGAGAGAGTGTGTACGTGTGTCTGTGTGTGTGTGTGGGTGCGCATATGTGTGTGTGTCTGCGTGTGTGTTTAGTATGTGAGTGAGTGTGTGTGGATGTGTGTGTGTGTGTGTGTGTGCGGGTGTGTGTGTGTGCATGTGTGTACGTGTGTGTGTGTACAGTATGTGTGCATGTGTGTGTGGGTGTGTGTGCGTGTGTGCGGTGTGTGTGTGTGCATGTGTGTACGTGTGTGTGTGTACAGTATGTGTGCATGTGTGTGTGTGTGTGTTCGTGTGTGTGTGTGTGTACAGTGTGTGTGTGTGTACAGTATGTGAGTGGGTGTGTGTGGGTGTGTGTGTGTGTGTGTGTACAGTATGTGTGGGTGTGTGTGCGTGTGTGTGTACAGTATGTGAGTGGGTGCGTGTGCGTGTGGGTGTGTGTGCATGTGTGTGTACAGTATGTGAGCGGGTGCGTGCGTGTGTGCGTGCCAGGATACTTCTCATTCTCCAGGTTTGGTGGGATCAGTGCTTGTGTGGTTTTGGGGACTTTCCACAGCGCTCCCCTCCATTACCTCCAAGGGGATTACCTGTCCATCACTGGTGGGGGACGAGGGGCCACCCCTGCCTTCTCCTCACACGCGGGAGATTGTGTTTCTGCCCTATACACCCCGCCTCCCCCTCCGTGCCCCCACATTGCCCCTAGTCAGAGCTGTTAGCAGGGCTGTTCGGCAGTTTTACCCCAGGTTTTACCCCAGTGGTGGCTGCAGAGAGGGAGAGGTTAGAGGAGAAGAGCAGCAACATGTGGCTTAGCTTTGTGCAGGAGAACACACTGTTCTGCACAGCTGTAGTGGGGTGCTACTGCGATTCAAGCGCGCAATGTGTGTGTGTGTGTGTGTGTGCGTGTGTGTGGGTGGGTGTGGGGTGTTTGAGAATGAGATAGAACAGAGCAGAGAGAGAGAGAGGGAAATACCTTTGAAAATAACTTTATTTAACAATTGGTAAACCAGTATACAGCTGTAAAATACCAAAGAAGTTTTGGTATTTGGTATAAGGTTACATGAGTTGCCATTAACTAATCTCACTAACTTCTCATGTTAATCTGTTCAGCTTTTTTAATGTATTTGTACATCATTAATTAAAGTTAACAATGATATTAGTTAATGCCAATTCATATTGGAATAAAAAAAAAGGTTTGTTTCTTAATGGTTAACCAGTTATAAGTTTATCCTATGGTTTGTTAATGTATAAATATTAATGTTACTAGTACATTAGTTAGTTAACAAATAGATAACTCACCAAAAAAAGGTTTAAGCTTAATTAAAGTATTTGTACATCAGTTAATTCATGTTAACGACAACAGTAATTACTGCCAATTCGTGCAACTTATTGCAGGGTGTGATGAAATGTTTTGAGAGGAATTGACCTAAAAAATCAAATAAGTTGCGAAACAAGAACCACATCTGAAGGATGGCAAGATCAACATCCTGTTCTGCTCGAGTGAAACAGAGCGAGAGAGAGAGAGAGAGAGAGAGAGGGATGATGTTATGATATTCATCCCTGCTAATACCTCTCCCCATCTGGATCTCTCCATTTCCCTCGGGGATACCACACTCACGCCGTCACCCAGTGCAAGGAACCTCGGCGTGGTGATGGACAGCAGACTGTCCCTTTCCGAGAACATTGCGGCGGTGACCCGGTCTTGCAGGTTCTTCCTATACAACATACGGAGAATCCGCCCCTTTCTCACCCCCTACTCGACCCAGCTCCTGGTCCAAGCGATGGTTCTGTCCCGCCTGGACTACTGCAATTCCCTCTTGGCTGGCCTCCCAGCGTCTGCCATCAGACCCCTCCAACTCATCCAGAATGCAGCAGCTCGTCTGGTCTTCAACCTTCCCAAATACTCACACGTCACCCCCCTGCTTACTTCCCTCCACTGGCTGCCTGTCATGGCTCGCATCAAATTCAAAACATTGGTGCTAGCCTTCCAAGCAGTTAAAGGGTCTTCCCCAGCTTATCTGCAAAAAATCATCAGACCCTACACCCCTGCCAGACCTCTTCGTTCAGCCTCCACAGGCCGCTTGGCACCTCCCCCTCTCAGAACCTCCACCTCACGCTCACGACTACTGTCTGTTCTGGCTCCACGGTGGTGGAACGAACTCCCCGTTGAGGTCAGAACTATAGAATCCCTCCCCACCTTCAAGCGCAAGCTGAAGACACACCTCTTCAAACAGCACCTCTCCCCATCCCTCCCTACCTCCCTGTGAACCTTAATTGTTGTCTCTGTGACTTGTGTATCAGTATTTTAGTTGGCTAGGTAAGCAGTGTTCGGATAGTTAACTTTGGTGACTTTTGCTCTTTGTTTGTTTGTTCAAAAAAAAAAAAAAAAAAAAAAAAAAAAAAAATGGCCCTTGTCCTTATCTTTGTTGTACAGGTAGCAGTTGAAATTGTACTTACCTCTAGGGTCTTTCAGCGAACTTATCCCTGGTTATGGGTATGCACTTTGTTGTACGTCGCTCTGGATAAGAGCGTCTGCCAAATGCCAATAATGTAATGTAATGTAATGTAATGGATGAAAGCTGAAAAGATGCTACATTTTTTCAGTTAGCTCCTGGCCAATGGGAGGGCCTGCGCCCTCCTCCCTCCCTCCCTCCCTTCCTCCGTCCGTCACTCCTCTAATTAATCCCCCCATCCTGCACCCTGTGGGTCTGCGAGCCGCTCCTACTGTCCCGAAAACGCTCCCGCCGAAGTCCCAGCGCCCGCTCCCATTGTCCCGGTCGCACAATGGCCCGTTCCCTTTGATCTGACCCAGCAAGGGACCTCTTCCCCTCCTTTCTCCTCTCCCTCTCTCCCTCTCTCCCTCTCCCCCCCCCCCCCTCTCCCCTTCTCTTTTCTCCTGCCGGATTTGACTTGACCTTCCACTCTCCGCTGTGAGGAGACGTAGGAGAGAAAGGAAGAGAAAAAAGATAAAGATGAAAGGATTCATGTGTAAATATAAAGGCTGTGAACAAGGAGAGAGAGAGAGAGAGAGCGAGGGAGAGAGAGGGAGAGAGAGAGATGGAAATAGAAAGCGGGGGGAAGTGGGAGAGAGAAAGAAAGACTGATAAACTGTGCAATGCGTTACCTGATCGACTTATGCAAGTATGATAATGTTAGTTAATCACTACATTAATAACTACGCTAATAAAGCATAATGAATTGAAATTGACAGAGAAGGGGGTTGGAGAGATTGAGAGAGAGAGAGAGGGAGAGAAAGAGACTGGGGAACTGATCACTGGAGAATCAAATGGAAAGAGACATTTTTGTGTTTGTTGTGTTTGCTCGTAAAGAGTTTTGTGACTCTGGGCCTCGCTCCCTCAGGTCCAGATTCAGGCCGTGGAATTGGGCTTTAAACTCCAGTAGAAGCCCCCTCCCCCTCCCCCCCGTGGGGTCGGACAGGATGGGATTTGGAGGGACAGTATGGACGGCAGTGGGGTGGAAGAGGGGGGGGGGTTGGTTTTTGGGACGACCTGCTTCAGTGATCAGGCCCTACAACGGTGGCTCAGGCAGGGAGGATGTTGACAGGTTTACAGCCTCAATGGGCCTGGGTTTAGACATAATCCCAAACCTGCACAGACACACACACACACACACACACACAAACACACACACACAGACACACACACACACACACACAGACACACACACACTCACACACACAAACACACACACACACTCACACACACACACACACACCCAACACATACACGCACACACACAAACACACAGACACACACACACACACGCAGACACACACACACACCCAACACACACACACACACACACAAACACACAGACACACACACACACACACACACACACACACACACACCCAACACATACACGCACACACACACACACACAGACACACACACACACACGCAGACACACACACACACCCAACACACACACACACACACACAAACACACAGACACATACACGCACACACACACACACACAGACACACACACACACACGCAGACACACACACACACACACACACAGACACACACACACTCACACACACAAACACACACACACACTCACACACACACACACACACACACACACACCCAACACACACACACACACACACACAAACACACAGACACACACACACACACACACACTCACACACACACAGACACACACCCACCCACACACAGACACACACACAGACACACACCCACCCACACACACACACACAGACACACACCCACCCACATGCACACATACACACCCACACGCACACACACCCACCCAGACACACACACACACACACACACACACACTCACACACACACACACACACACACACACACACACAGACACACACAGACACACACACACACTCACACACACACAGACACACACCCACCCACCCACACACACACACACACACACACACTCACACACACCTCCTCTGTATCCTCCGTACAGAGACGTAGAAGCCCCAGCCTGCAGCTGCTGTTCTTCCCAGACTCCTGCCTCCAGTCCCACACTGCGTCTCACTGCTCCAGTGAGTCCCTACAGACAGAGTGCAGGGCTGGATACTGCATTATTACCCCCCCCCCCCCGCCCCCTCCCACACTGCATCTCACTGCTCCAGTGAGTCCCTACAGACAGAGTGCAGGGCTGGGTACTGCATTATTACCCCCCCCGCCCCCTCCCACACTTCACCCCCGCGTTAGAAAAGTTGTAAAAGTCTTCCAGCTTCCAGCTTTTTTTTCCCCTTCTCTTCTCTTCTTTTTCTTTTCTTTTCAAAGTGCAGCCAGTGAATGTTTTACTGATGCAGGAGGGCTGGATCGGTGGAGGGACGCGGGGCTGGGGAGGGAAAAGGTATTGTTCTGCTGAATGGTGTGTGTGTGTGTGTGTGTGTGTGTGTCTGCGTGAGAGAGAAAGAGGGAGAGAGAGAGGGAGAGAGGAGGAAAAGAAGGAAGATGGAAAAAGTTGAGTGTTCTGTACTTGTGAATAGCAGGAGGAGGAGGGGGGGGGCATTGTAAACAACAGGGTTCCCAAAAGCAGGAGAGAGGTGTTTTCTACACTGCCTCCTCCATCCCATCTCCACAAATGGGGCATAGTTCAACATCACACTGACAAACCCTCCCCCCCTCTCTCAGGCCTAACCAGCCACGCTGCCCTCTCTAACAGAGCCCATTCTGCCGTACAGGGCTACATTACATTACATTATTGGCATTTGGCATGTCCAGAGTGACGTACAGTTGATTAGACTAAGCAGGAGACAATCCTCCCCTGGAGCGATGCAGGGTTAAGGGCCTTGCTCAAGGGCCCAACGGCTGTGCGGATCTTATTGTGGCCGCACTGGGACTAGAACCACGTGTGACAGCTGGCTGGGAGGCACGCAAGCTCGGCCTGTAGGGAGGGGATGAGGGGCCCGCAGGCCCTGGTGTGTCAGGGGCCAGGAAAACGGGGCCACAGATTCACCACCCCCGGGGAGGTCAGAGTGAAAATGCGGACGGAGATCTCCGGACGAGGGTTGGGGGCGAGGCCAGCAGTGCGGTGCCAATGGATCCCGACCTCCCTCTTCCCCTGCGCCTCTCCCATCCCACCCCCCACCCCCCCTTGACCCCTTTTTTGTGTTTTCATCGCTGCACGTGTCACCAGCAGCCAGACAGTCGTGCCATTCCCCCCGAATCCCCCCGCCCTCCGCCGGCTCCCCGACGTGGGTGACAAACGGGTGGTGGTATCAGGTATCGGAACGGAGGTGTCTCCTAAGATTTATAACGGGACCCGGAATGACCAGCGCTAAGAGCCCCGCCCTCCCCACACACACACGCCCCCCCCCCCCCCCCCTCCTCACCCCCCCGTCTAACCCAAAACAAAAAGTCCCCGTGTGGGCGCCTTCGCTCTCGTTTCACCGAACGTGGCAGGAACCACTTCCTCGACGACCTCTCCGATTCATCTCACCTGGGCCCGCTTGGGGGTTTTTTTTCTCCTCCTCGCTTCTGCGAAGACGAACGACGATCTGAGAAAAGGCTTTGATGGTAGCCGGCCCGCAGCCGGAGTGAAAACAGAGATATTGTGCAAGCGTCGCTGCAGTTGTTGTTAAAACGTGCGGAAGGCCTTCGCACCTGCAGAGCTGTGCGCGCAAAGGGCTCTCGGTTGACTGTGGTTGGCTGGAGCTGCAGTCGACGCTGAACAGCTGTCCGTTACCGGTGGAGTTACTTCAACAGTTTTTTTGGGGTTTTTTCTTCAAACCTCAAACCCAGGACTGGCCCTATGCGATCCATTGTAAAGCTGGAAGGTTGTCAGAAACATCTTTAAGTGTCTAAGATTTCCTTCATCGTGCTCAGCCAATGGAGAAATACACTCAGTGAGCACTTTATTAGGTATTTATTCGACTTTTATTTTATTTTTTAGACTTATTTAGTCTTCTGCAACTGTAGCCTATCCACTGAGAGGTTTGACACGTCGTGCGTTCAGAGATGCTCTTCTGTAATGTGTGGTTATTTGCCCTACTTTCACATTTCCTGTCTGGCCATCCTCCTCTGGCCTCTCTCATTAAAAATGCATGTCTGCCTGCAGAGCTTCTGCTCACAGGATGTTTTTTGTTTTTCGCACCATTCTCTGCAAACTCAAGAGACTGTTGCGCGTGACAATCTCAGGCGATCAGCAGTTTCTGAGATACTCAAACCACTCTGCCTTGCACCGACACTCATTCCACGGTCAAAGTCGCATTTTTCTCCTTTCTGGCATTTGGTCTGAAAAACAGCTGAACCTCTTGACCACGTCTGCATGCATTTAGTTCCTGCCACACGATTGGCAGATAAAATTTTGCAACAAGTTGGTGTCCAGGCCTACATAATAGAGTGATCACTATAAACTAAATCCACAATAATACGTATTAAAATATAACATAAAAAATAATATATATCTTTGAGCCTGCCTGTCTGCGAAAATATATAATATGTTATAAATTTCAAACTGGCATGCTGACCTGGCTTA
>NC_083760.1:9336413-9338913 GCF_963514075.1 Conger conger | reverse complement strand
AACAGGTTATTTATAGGGGCTGAAAGCTGTCTCCCATGAACCCACCGCCCCTGACAGAGTCCCTCACCTTCAGGTTCACTCTGCTTTTAACTGGTAAAAGCCTGAGTAACTCTCATTGGGGCGGCCTGTAGCGCAGTGGTTAAGAAAAATGACTGGGACACGCAAGGTCAGTGGTTCTAATCCCGGTGTAGCCACAATAAGATCCGCACAGCCATTGGGCCCTTGAGCAGGGCCCTTAACCCTGCATTGCTCCAGGGGAGCATTGTCTCCTGCTTAGTCTAATCAACTGTACGTCGCTCTGGATAAGAGCGTCTGCCAAATGCCAATAAATGTAATGTAATTGGGGGACTCTGGTTCACAATGTGGATGAATGTTAGACTCAGATAGAATCAGCCTGGTTTGCAATTGGGCGAAGGTTCAGATTCACTCATGCAAATGGTTTGAAATCTAGCCTCACTAGTTTTGCCTACAGTAGACTCACTCTGGTTTAACTGAGATAGAGCTCGAGTCACTCTGTTACTGAGTGAGAGTTAGATTCACTCTGTTTTAACAGAGTTAAGATTCACTGTGGCTTAACAGAGTGAGAGTTAGATTCGGTCAGGACTAACTGAACGAGAGCCAGATTAACTCTGGTTCAAACAGGTGCAAGCACTTACTGAGGTTTCACGTTTCAAGCAGAGCTTATGTCTACCTGGGTCTTATTCTGATTTCACGGGGGTGGGGACAGGACCTCCGACTACAGCTCCCCGATTGGCTGAGGGCCCATCCTGTCTGTGAGTGACACATCATCAGAGACGATCAGTCACTGGACGCCGAGAGATCAGAGAGGTCAGCGGCACGGCAGGGGTTAATGTCCGTCTGACCGGAGGCGATTCTGCCCCTTCATCCCGCAGCTTTTCCCAATATCCCGCCGTGACCCCGTGACCCCGCAACATGCTCTCCCACCGCCGGGATCACGGACGTTTGCGTGTTCCGCCCGTACGGCTAAACCTTCAAACGCCCCTGCCGCGAAAAACACCAGGCCGGGTAATCAGGAACCGCTCGCTTAGTTTACCCTCACCTGTGCAAGAAAAACGCCCCGGCTTTAATTGATACTCTCACGGGATTACCCAGATGTGATTACAACTGTCACAGAAAACAATGGGGCCTTGTGAGTAATTTCTTCCTTCGATATTTTACCCTGAGAAACGTACCACCGGCGTTCCTTTTGGGAACAATAAAGGTAAAAATAGGGAGATCATTTTATGCGCTCCACCTCGTACTTTTCTGGCAAGTTTTTTTGGCAGGGCCCCTTCCTGCAGCTGAAGGTTTTACGTAGACCTGGCAGAGATGGAAACAATCATATCAGATATCAGATATTTATGTCCGGTTTGCTTCGCCGGTCAGCATCTCCTTGGTAAAGAAGAGGATTTTGTGTCCGAGTCAGGAAGACCCCTTCCTTATCCGTGGGAAGGATATGAGCTGAGGAAGAAGAGAGAAGAGTGAAGGGAAAAGAAAAGGAAAGAGGGATGAAGAAAGAGGGGGAGTGGCAAAGGAAGGGATTGCACATATAGACAGAATGAGGAAGTGGAGGGATTGCGGAGAAGAAAGATAAAAAGAGAAATGAGCAGTTGTAGAAGACACGGGGAGAGGAGAGCTGATGGGAACATGAGTATGGATAGAGCAAGGAGAGAAGAATAAAAGAGAGAGATAAAAACAACAGCAAACAGAGGGACGATGAGAAGAGAGAGTTGAAAACGACAGAGCAAACAGAGGGATGAGAATAGGAGAGATAAAATCGAGCAGTTGTGGAAGACAGAGAGAGGAGAGATGGTGGGAACGAGGGATGAAGAAGGGGTAAATGGAATGGAAAAAGAAGAGAGGACTATGGGACTGTGTGCCGTATGGACAGAGGGATGAGAAGAAGAGATGAAAGAGAAAAGGGGCAGTTGTAGAAGACAGAGGGGAGCGGGTGGGACTCTGGGTGATGGGAGCGTGGGTACGGACGCAGTGAGGAAGAGGAGCAGCCCGTGGTGTGAAGAGGAGCCGGACGGAGCGGGAAGCACAGAGCGGCGCTGTGTTCCTCACGGCGGACAGCGGGGCCGCTCAGGCTGGGTCAGCAGCAGCCCCGCTCCCCGGTGACCCAGGGCCCGTCTCAGGCCCCAATAAAGCGCCTTAGTGTCCCCCCTGTCCTGCCCGGCTCAAGCCTGGCCTTGTTCTCATCTCCCTGTCCCTGGGATGTTTGTTCAGCTGGACCGCCACCAGAGACCACGGCACTCAAAGCCCCCCTCTCAGCCGGACACCCACCCCCCCCCCCCTCCACCCCGCCGCCCGCCCCCCCTCCTCCCGCCCCGCCTCCAGGGGTCACGACCTCTGACCCCCGCGACTCGGGGGTTATTTGTTCTGAGGCGATCGTTAAAGAAGGCCGTTTTGTTCTGCAGGCCTCCCCTCCCGGGCCCGGCTTAGCCCCACGCCATCAATGCCATTGATCTGTTCCAAATGAGCAGATTACGGGTCTGCA
>NC_083760.1:9328913-9331413 GCF_963514075.1 Conger conger | reverse complement strand
GGGAGGAGACTGGAGAGAGAGAGAGAGAGAGAGAGAAACTGGATACGGCAAGGCCACTAAACACACACACACACACACACACACACACTCACAGTTTCCCCACCCCAAGGTGACTGGAGAGGAATGGAAGCGCGGTGCTTGCTACAGTGTACTCTCCGAAATAAAGATTCAGTCGAGGTGCAATTTTAGTTCTTTAAGGAACACATTTCCCAAATAGTATATAAAAAAAGTACGTTTTACAAACAAAAAAAGGTGCAAATAAATGATAATTAATCAATTTAGTGTACCTGTAGGCTACTACCCCGGCTCGTCTGCATCTCCCTGGGAGGCTGTGTGTTGGGTCGGGCCGGGCCTGTGCCGAGGGCGGGCGGGCGGGCGGCGGGCGGGGATGTGTGCGGCTCTCCGCTCCCCCAGCGCGACGCTGAGGCGCGGCGGGGTTGAGAAACCTCCGCGCTGCGGCTTGGCTGAACTCGGCGTGAACCCTGGCAGATTTATTTTCTCCAAAGCCGTTCCTTTTCTGAGGAGAGCCAAATTTCCACGCCTCTCTCTCTCTCTCTCTCTGGTCTCAGCAAAGCTGTGCGTGGGTGGGTTCGGGTGGGGGGGGGTGAGGGAGGTTAGCGTGAGCCTTTGGGTGGGGGGGGGGGGGGGGGGGGGGCGTGCAGGCCTGTGGTCAGCAGCTGAACTTTTACCTGCCTCTATCTCCTGGCTCTCCGCGTCTTTAAAGAAACACAGAGCTGGCCGCTCTGCTGTTTTGTTTTAAGGCTCTAATCACGTTCCTGTTTACAGACGCGCGGTAGTCTGCGGTGCGCTGGGGAAGCCAGCGTCGTTGGAGGTGCTTCTCCACTGGGGCTGCACACCACCACCGAAGATCCGTCTCTTGCCCTCGCTGGTGGGAATGCTAACTGTGCGCAAACTGCTTGTTACATTACATTACATTACATTATTGGCAGACGCTCTTATCCAGAGCGACGTACAGTTGATTAGACGAAGCAGGAGACGATCCTCCCCTGGAGCGATGCAGGGTTAAGGGCCTTGCTCAAGGGCCCAGCGGCTGTGCGGATCTTTTTGCGGCTACACCGGGATTTGAACCACCGACCTTGCGTGTCCCAGTCCTTTACCTTAACCACTATGCTACAGGCCGCCCCGCACGTAGCAGCGTTACGCAGCTGACACCTCCAGAACTGCGTGATCCGGGAGTTTGGGAAAATGTCTTGAATGGCAGGCATGTTCGCTCTGTCACGGGTTTTGCGGACAGGTTCAGGCAGACGCTCGACGCACGTGTCACTACGCAGAATCTTCAGCCGCAGCCGTGCGCTCCCACGAAGAACCCCGCAGAACCAAGACGCTGTTGTTTACAGAACGCTGCCATGGCAACGTTGAGATTGCAGTCTGCATTGTGTTTACCGGATTTACGATATGTTCGCGTTTCTTCGCGAGACATATTTCATAGGTTGCGTGTGTGTGTGTGCTGGTGTGTGTGTGTGTGTGTGTGTGTGTGTGTGTGTGTACGTATCTTCCCCTCCCCCAGTGCGCACACACCCTCTCCTGCCTTGTGGAGGTTTGCCCTCTGGCTGGTAATTGAATAACATGCTGTGGTTGATCAATGCACCAAACGTTGCTGTCGTCGGCTGTATCAATTCCACATGTAAAATCATGCATACTTCTGATTCAGGTGTACAAATGTTATGATCAAGACGTCAATAACTTTAATCCTTTTGCCTGTCCCAACTCCTCTGCTGTTGTTTTTAATGCTCGTGAAAAGAAAACCATGTAATTATGATGAACAAATGCAGCGACACACGCATACACTTAGAGTGCATTTTTAGGAGCTTTCTGTCTGTCTTCTCCCCCCTATATTCTCCGAAAATATGCTCCATACTCAAATTTCAAATAGGTTCTGAATTTTTTGCAAACCTTGGCTGGAAGATGTTTTTTTTTTTTTTTTTTTTGGTTCACATTGAATGTTTTTGTCATTGCACCAGAAGTTTTAAAAAGTATTGTTTTATAAAAAAAAAATATTTTTTGTGGGATTTCATCTGTTAAAGTTTTTGAGATGAATCCTGCATTGTAGCGGACCGTGTTACGGCCGTTGGAAGGATGTACTTTTGTTCAGGACATTGAATTGGGTTTTTACTGCGCTGGGGACCGCAGGAGAGCAGGTCTCCGAGGCGGGGGGGACTCTTACCGGATCCATCCGTGGAAGCCTGCCGCTCCGGGGAGAGAGCGCGGATCTGGGCCCCGGAGAGGGAGCGAGAGACTGTGTGTGAACTCCGGCTCCCTGGCTCCGAGTGTAAATTGCGCAAATTTCTTGGATTCTGATGAACAATCATTCTTTCTTTCTCTGAAAGAAAGAAAGAAAAAAAGGAATTTGCATTCAGAAAAAAAAGAAGGAAAAAAAAAAGAGAAAAAAAACTCCGGAGCGGCGGACTTGTTGTTGTTACTTGTCGGGTTACATTTAAACTTTGTGAACCTGTACTTATTGTGGCACGGGGGTAAGGCT
>NC_083760.1:9311413-9323913 GCF_963514075.1 Conger conger | reverse complement strand
TAACCTTTTAGATCTTCTGTACCTTTATTTCTGAGAGTGTACTTCAACCAGATCTGAAAACAATGGATCTCCAGTGTGCGTTCAGTGGCCAGAGCTGAGAGTCAGTAGTGACCAGAGAGAGAGAGAGAGAGAGGGAGAGAGAGAGGGAGAGAGAGGGAGAGGTAGAGAGGGAGGGAGAGAGAGAGAGAGAGAGAGAGAGAGGGAGAGAGAGAGAGAGAGGGAGAGAGAGAGGTAGAGAGGGAGGGAGAGAGAGAGAGAGAGAGGGAGAGAGAGAGAGGGAGAGAGAGGGAGAGAGAGAGGGAGAGGTAGAGAGGGAGGGAGAGAGAGAGAGGGAGAGAGAGAAGGAGAGAGAGGGAGAGAGAGAGGGAGAGAGAGAGGGAGAGGTAGAGAGGGAGGGAGAGAGAGAGAGAGAGAGAGAGGGAGAGAGAGAGGGAGAGGTAGAGAGGGAGGGAGAGAGAGAGAGAGAGAGAGGGACAGGCCCTGTTGGATCTGGGTCAGGCTGTTTCTGCCACACAGCTACAGACAGGACTGAGCCCAACAAGGTGCAAGTGGACAGTTCACCTGAACCGTAGGAACCCAGAACTTCACTGTAAAAGCCAGTTTTATTCCGACCACCCAGGAATGGAAAGCATTACATTGCAGCAACAGCAAACGGCTGGAACCTCTCCCCTACCTGTGTGTTCACATTTGCGTTTTCATGTGTATTATATTGCATAAAGTCTCACTTGACAAAGAAAAATTCCCATGAAAAATTCCCATGAAGATTTCCCAATGCGATCACCATCCTCAATAAAGGACTGATGAACTGGGCATTGTGATAAAGCGATGGTGTGTGACAACCCAATCATTATCTGATGTGTTTATTATTGTTGCCTTTCCACTATCATATTTCCTCTGTTGACATACTGTTGTTCTTAGTAACGTGCTCTGAGCTGCATTACATTTCAGTTTCACGCTACTGTACGTGGACAGCAGTGTATTGTAATGCATCGATTGGCTGTTGTCTAATGTAGGGCATGTACAGCTCCTGTTTTTGTGTTGTAGAGTCAGCTGCTACTGATGCAACGGTGTGAGAGCAGACCGGTCTTTGTGCGCTGGGCTGGGGATTCCCCAGCAGTAGGCTGGCTGAGGCTAAAAGAATCCGCAGAAATACAGGTATAAACAGTGCCTTAAAAGGTACAAATACCTGTCGCTTGAGTGGTACCCAATAGGTGCATGAAATTGTACCCCTAGCCAGCAATATATAAATAATTTGTACCTTTTTTGCTTGTTAAACATACTCGGTTGTACCCAACGAGACACATTACTGTACTCTCAGGATACACTTTGAGAAATGCGATCCTTTGAAGAAAGAAAGTGTACCTCCACTTTCTTTCTGAGAGTCTAAGAAAGAGAAGACGGCAATATTGCAATGTGCTGGTCCACAACCACTACACCCACACCCCCGCCCCCCTCTGCGGCTGGGTAGCTCAAATCTAATTTTGTACTGGGCCCCAGAAGGTTGGGGGCGTCCCTGAAAAGTGTGCAGTGTCAAACTGGAGGGTTTCAGTAGGCAGGGTGAACCCTTGCCTTGTCACTCACTCGCGTCTGTTATAACCCTTTGAAGTGTTTTTTTTTCTTTTAGAATTTGTTTTTCTTAAACATTCTAATCAGTGTTCTAGAACTCAATTGTTTTCTATCACCAGCTGTGATTGTTGCATCAGCATTAGAATGTTCGGTTTAGAACATCCTAATGGTTAAGGAATCAGGACCCTGCTCAGTGAAGTTCAGTTCAGTATCAAATGGATTCTGAGTGCATTTAGTCCCTGTTGGACTCTTATAAACTCATAAAAGAGGTAAATTAACGCATTTCAGCGTGTAGCATTTGGGAGCTGCGATACCATCAGAGTGCAGGACTAGGGCTGCTGATTTTGGCCTGTAGAGAGAGCTCGGGAGACACAGAAACACTGTGCGGTTTGTGAGCAGAGGATGTGTGTAATTTACGGCTATAGAGTTTTGGGTGGGAGAGCGTTTCTGGCTGTGGGGAATATGTGTATTGGGAGAGGGTGTGGGGTTGGGTCTGGGTTAACTATTCTGTTTTTTAGGAGTGTGTATAATCCCTCAAGGCATAACAAATCAATGCCAGGGACTATTAAAAGCACATCAGCTGTGCAGTGCTCACCTGCCCCACCTACAGCAGAGTGGCTGGGGGCAGTGTGGATAAGGAGAGGGGGGTCTGGCTGTGTGTGTTTTCAGAGGGTGCTGGACCCAGAGTGCTGGCATAGTGGTTTGCGCTGTTGCTCACTAGAAGGAGGTTCTGGGTTTGATTCCCAGCTGGCCAGATCCTCTCGGCATGGAGTTAGCATCTTCTCCCCGTGTCCGTGTGGGTTTGCACCGGGTACTCCGGTTTCCTCCCACACTCACAGACGTGCGTGGCAGGTTAGGTGTGCTCCTGCCGTTGCCCTTGACCGAGGCCCTGGCCTCAGAACTGGAGTTGCTCCCCGGGCACTGCACTGTGGCTGCCCACTGCTCCTAAGACCCTAGGATGGGTCAAACGCAGAGGACGCATTACCCCATGGAGTTTAATAAAGTATATCTTAATCCCTCCTAAATCTGGAAGAAGGACTGATAGCTCAGTGAAGATAGCTGTTCTGGGTTTTACTTTGAGAAGCTGGATAACTCTGTGATCCTGCTTTGTGGAGCAGGCCCCTGGATGCCTAATCGTGAATCAGGTCGGTAGCTGTCATCGGGACCGGTGCCCGGTCTTTGGGTGTGGGGCCCGGGAGCGATGGGGGGATATCGGAATGGAGGTTGAGACGCAAATCAATTACAGACAAACCGTCATTTACCCAGACATTATAATCTCTGATCGGGGCCGCAAACCAGGCCTGTACAAATGACATTCCAGTCAAGAACCAGGCATCTGGCAACCCTAAGCGTGCCCAAGCCGGGAGACTGTCACGATGACGGGCGAGGTCTGAAGTGAACAAGAGGGGAACAAGGAAAGTACACGAATAATATAATTGTGTTAATCTGAGCTTCCGAATGCCGTCAATCCAGGCAGTAGAAAGGGAGACTGTGACTGAAAATGACAGCGTGTCATGTAGTAATGTAATGTCACGCGCTGTAGTACGCATCTACAACACAATGTCAAGTGTAACTGAGTGTGTGTGTGTGTGTGTGTGGTGTGTGTGTATGTGTGTGTACATGAGTGTCTGTGTGTGCATGTGTGTGTGTGAGTATGTGTGTGTGTGTGTGTATGTGAGTATGTGTGTGTACATGAGTGTCTGTGTGTGCATGTGTGTGTGCGTGAGTGAGTGTCTGTGTGTGTGTGTGTGTGTGAGTATGTGTGTGTATGTGTGTGTACATGAGTGTCTGTGTGTGCATGTGTGTGTGTGTGTGAGTATGTGTGTGTATGTGTGTGTACATGAGTGTCTGTGTGTGCATGTGTGTGTGTGTGTGAGTATGTGTGTGTATGTGTGTGTACATGAGTGTCTGTGTGTGCATGTGTGTGTGTGAGTGAGTGTCTGTGTGTGTGTGAGTATGTGTGTGTATGTATGTGAGTATGTGTGTATATGTATGTGAGTGTGTGTGTGTGAGTATGTGTGTGTGTGTGCATGTATGTGTGTGTGTGTGTATGTGTATGTGAGTGTATGTGTGTGTATATGTATGTGAGTATGTGTGTGTGTGTGTATATGTATGTGAGTATGTGTGTGTGTGTGTGTGTGTGTGTGTGCATATCTATGTGAGTATGTGTGTGTGAGTGTGTGTGTGTATATGTATGTGTCTATGTATGTGAGTGTGTGTGTGTGTATGTATGTGAGTGAGTGTGTGTGTGTGTGCAGCAGCACGTGTAGCTGGTTCTCTCTTCCCCTCTCTGGGGGAGACAGGGCCTGCTGAACCAGCTCTGTCAGAGACACCCAGCCCGGCCCGGCCAGGGACGGCCATCTTGTTTTGGACGGGCTCCAAGGAAAGCCAGTGTGCCTGCAGGGGATTAGCTTCCCTTTATCTGTGACTGCTTGCGCAATCCTCCCCCTTTCATTTCCCTCCCTCTCTCTTTCTCTTCAGTCCCCTCCCTCCCCTCTTTCTCTTCACTCCCTGATGACAGAAACAAATGTGCCGGTCCGTGCCAGCAGGTTTCCTCCTCGTTAATTCCTCTGGGCGTTTGGCAGCGTCGTCCGAGGGTGAATGTGTGGGTGCAACCCGCCTCCCTCCCCCTCCCTCCCCCTCCCACTCCTCCCCGTTGCCTCGGACGACGGTCCCCCGGTTCTACTCGCAGCCGGGGGGGGGCCACGGTTGAATTGTCCGGGTCGGTTCACGACCCAATGTGCCGTTCCCAGGTTTCACAGGAAGCCATTTTGTGCCTGGCCAGCGCACCTGAGCACGCTAAAGCCATCAGCGCCGTCCGCCGTCTGTCTGTTCAAGCCATCCCTCTGTCTGTCGAGTAAACCTGGACTGGAGGGGGGGGGGTGGGTGGGGGGAGTATAGAGAACACCTGGGAGCTCTCCAGCACTTAGCCGGCCGGGCGTTCTGATTGGCCGGTCCGCGCTGGCAGGAGAGGGATTACATAACCCGGGGGTCAGGGGTCACCGGCTCCGCTCGAACGGAGGAGCGCCGGGCGGGAGTGATGCGCTCACTCCGGGGACCCACGATCCATCAGCGGTCCGCTCAGACGGGCCTGCTCAAACACTCCGGCGCTGCGGCACTTAGCGCTGCGGCTCCTGTCCGGGCCCTGTGTGTTCAGCTCATTACCAGCGCCGTGTGTGCCTTTCGCCGCGTTGCTTACTGCAAACACACCGCGGCCTGCGAGACTCGGCTCCCTGTCTAAATCAGTGCAGCGCGTCTTTTTAGCGCGTCACACTGGGGCAGAGCACAAGTGCCACCTGCTGGAGAAAGGTTGTACAACGCCTACAGTGCGCGACACCGTCCGATTTCACTCATGACCTGCTTGGCTCAGATAATACGCAAACTAGTGAAATTAGGTGGCGTAGCGCACGGTAGGAGCAAATGCCTGCAGACACTGCGGCCTGCTATAGTGGCTAAGGTACTAGACTGGGACCTGGAAGGTTAATAATAAGATCCGCGCAGCTGTTGGGCCCTTAAGCAAGGCTCTTGCAACACTGCTCCAGGGGGGATTGGCCCATGCTTAGTTTGATCACCTGTAAGGCGCTTTGCATAAAAGCATCAACTAAATTGCTGTAATGTAATGTAATGTACCAAATGTTGAGAGTTAAAAAACAACTTTAGTCCATTCAGAACAGGTATTATTTGAATCAACCAGCAGCTCCAGTGATGGAAAATTCATTGTAAAATGAGCTACTTTTGAATGAGGTGACAAAAATGGAAACAAACTTCTACATTTAAAGTTTGAAGTTTCCCGTTCTTAAGGGACTGAGCCAGCATTAAGTTGGTGAGTTAAAAAGTGTACTTGGGCATCTCTTGAACTAGTCTAGGCCTACTCAGAATAATATCACGTGATTGCATATAATACCAATGGGAGCTCATCACTACAGGTCCCAGTCATGTGCATTACGCTAATTGAACCTGAAAGCTTTGTGTGACGCAGTTGTAGGTAAATCGCCCACCCCCTCTGCCCCACTAAAGGTCATTTTGTGTAGCTGAGACGCTGTCTGGACTTTTCCCCTATTAATACATAGTATCTCTCCTCTTGAGCTGCAAGACGTGCTCCAGATGTCAACATCGTAGCGGCGAAAGTACGTTTCGTATTTCCGTGATGAAACCCTCTTTCTCCGAATGTGTAAACCTCCTTCTCCGATTTCTCCAGCTGTATCGCACGGTGTCATTAAGCGGCCGTGTTTCCAAACCCTGAAACGGGCTGTGCCTGCACTCGATGGCGCGGTAATTCAGCGCTAATGAGCATGTTGAATCACGTTCCCGGAGAATTCGCTCTCGGATTTTTGACACATGAGCCGCGCATCTGCGGCGACCAGGGTCTCCACTCCTGAAAGCCGTCGCGCTCGTCTTGGGTTGCATGAAAGAATCCGGCGTTGATAAAGGGGCATGTCATGCACGTTCACTTTGGATGACAGCTACATCTGCTTATGTAACCGGTAAGAGGAGATGTAGATAAGTCGAGAATGCATTCAGGGGGCGAAGCCAAATCTGTTTGAAATGCTATACAATCCGCCCGTATCACCAGTCATCATTTTGGAACTCGACACAAAATCCCAAACCATTTCCTTTAGGGGAAAATCCTAAACTTTTCTTTAGTCGGATATGTGAACCTATCTTACGAACTTCTTGTAAACGGTGAAAACAATGTTTAACACGGAATCAAATATAGAATTTCAATAAGTTAACTGCATTGCTAAACCATTTCAAAAGGCATCTCCCCAATGTATATTGTATGACTGAAGCGCTCTGCATGTGGATTAATGTAATGTTTAGAATTTAATTCTCTTTTTTGTCACCACTATTTGTCATTAAAATGGTGTCCCCGTTTCCGATGCACCACGGCAGACAACAAATCGTTCTCCCCACCGCTCTTTGGCGGTGCCACAACATGCATCATCCACTCCTGACAGACGAATCGCTCATTTTATGACAAGGGTTAGAGCACTATATTGTTTCGTAGCAAATCGCTGCAATAATTCCAAATTGTGACACTTAAGTAACCCATTTCACTTAATAATTCCATCATAAGCTGCGATAGACGCGAGTACTTGATGTGCAAATTCGCCAGTTCACCTGGAACGTGATAAATGATGCCGAAACATCGTGATACTTTTCAGGCGTGAATATAATAGAATTAAAGCTTCATTTCAATAACCTTTGAACAAAGATCTCCTTCGCGATTGCTAGTTTCGAAAAGCAATTTTCAGCCCTCATTTATTTGCAAAAAAAAAAAAAAAAGGTACAAAAAGAATAATCGCATTTTCACAGTAACTAAATAAGCATATACAAGGTTTATTTCTGTGCGGAGATACACACAGTGCAACTTACAAAAGATGAACAAATTCATGTGAATGCATTGTTTTTAATGGCTTGGAAGAGAAGCTATGCTGTTGCAGGGCATCAGAAACCTTTCTGAGAGAGCAAACAGCTGCCACAGCAGGAGGGAGGGAGTTAAAGCCCCCTGTCAGGGCCCTGGGCAGGGGGCTGAGTGCCAGTCCTACCTGCCCTTACCCCATCCTCTCAGGGTGACCAGTACACCCCTACGTGCCCTTACCCCATCCTCTCAGGGTGACCAGTACACCCCTACCTGCCCTTACCCCATCCTCTCAGGGTGACCAGTACACCCCTACCTGCCCTTACCCTGTCCTCTCAAGGTGACCAGTACACCCCTACCTGCCCTTACCCTGTCCTCTCAAGGTGACCAGTATACTCCTATGTTCCCTTATCCCACAGGTGTCAAACTCCAGTTCTCCTGGTTTTGGGGTTGTTCTCAGAACCTGTGGTGCATTTAAGTCATTGATCGGCTAAAGAATCGACACTCCTTGTTCTGGAGGCCTTAATTGACAGCTGATTGAAAGGAAACCTCAAAAACCAGCAGATACTGCGGCCCCTTCGGGATTCAGTTTGACACCCCTGCCTTACCCCATCCTCCCAGGGTGACCAGTATACTCCTACGTTCCCTTACCTCATCCTCTCAAGGTGACCAGTATACTCCTACGTTCCCTTACCTCATCCTCTCAGGGTGACCGGTATACTCCTACGTTTCCTTACCCCATCCTCTCAAGGTGACCGGTATACTCCTACGTTCCCTTACCTCATCCTCTCAGGGTGACCAGTATACTCCTACGTTCCCTTACCCCATCCTCTCAAGGTGACCAGTATACTCCTACGTTCCCTTACCTCATCCTCTCAAGGTGACCAGTACTAGCCTTGAAAGTGACACAGGGAGTGGTACTGGTCCTCCCCGGGACACCTGCTGCAGGGGGACAGTGAGGAGACGCCGTCGTGTTTCGGAGAGAGGGCAGGGACGTGCAGCGCTCATTACCCCAGGACCATAATGCCTCTCTTTATCCCAGAGAGAGAGAGAGAGAGAGAGCGGGCAGGGAAAAGAGAGCAAGCTTTCATTTCTTTGATCAAAGTGTCCGTTACTCAGTGAGTGGCGAGGCACGGAGGAGGGAGAGGAGCGGGAGAGGAGCGAGAGAGAGAGCGCTCTTTGTCCCCGCTCCGTTTTTTACGATGTGAATATCCCCCCGAGAGGTCGACTTCTGGGCCGCGACCTCCGACCCCCGCCCCATGCAGCCGGAGCGGTCCGGAGGTCTCGCGCTCGAAGGACATTGGCGGGCTTGTTAACTGTCAAGCCCGTCTGCGGAGGACCCTGTAATTGTCCCCGCGGTGGAAAAACGCTACTGTTTCTGGTTCTGTTTCTTCCTTTTGTCGCGGGTGACCTGAAAGAGGGGGCCCTCGCCATTCAGCCGTCTCCGGGAAGAGTGGATTAAAGGAAAGCCAAAAAGAAAGAAAACAACGAAAATAACTGCGCGAGTGTGTGTGTTTAAGCCTCCCAACATCTGTCGCGGAAGCACAATTAGGAATACAGAAAGGCCCTTTTGAGGAGAGGGCCAACGAACAGGCTCCTCTCTTCTCAGAGCACAAAGCTCGGACCAGTTAAGTTTTTAAATTGCGAGCGAAGAGAGCATTAGGAGTAGAGTGTGTTTAGCTTCGGGAGGAGAAGCTGAACCATGACATCACCCATTGTCAGCCATCTGTCTGACAGAGGCAAACATAGCTTTTGATTGCAATAGAAAAAGCTTTGATTGCTTTGCCTGCGTTTGTATTATTAAGCCTGTCATCACCCTCTTTGAATAAGACAATAAGCAATCATCATTTTAATATGTTTTTTAAAAAGTACAGATCGTGCTGTTGTATAAGTATGTGATAATGTTGCACAATCACAAGCCTCTCCCTGTTCACATGACCTCACACAGCCTTACAAACACCACCCCTCCCCACCTTTCACCCTGTGTCCATTACCCACAATCCATCAGTACCCCTGTATCTCACCTGTATCTCTCCCTGTATCTCACCTGTATCTCACCTGTATCTCAACCTGTATCTCACCTGTATCTCACCTGTATCTCTCCCTGTATCTCACTTGTATCTCTCCCTGTATCTCACCTGTATCTCACCTGTATCTCAACCTGTATCTCACCTGTATCTCTCCCTGTATCTCACCTGTATCCCACCTGTATCTCTCCCTGTATCTCACCCTGTATCTCACCTGTATCTCACCTGTATCTCAACCTGTATCTCACCTGTATCTCACCTGCATCTCACCTGTATTTCAACCTGTATTTCAACCTGTATCTCACCTGTATCTCACCTGTATCTCTCCTGTATCTCACCTGTATCTCAACCTGTATCTCACCTGTATCTCACCCTGTGTCTCTCCCTGTATCTCATCTGTATCTCAACCTGTATCTCACCTGTATCTCACCCTGTGTCTCTCCCTGTATCTCACCTGTATCTCACCTGTATCTCACTCTGTATCTCACCCTGAATCTCACCTGTTTCTCACCCTGTATCTCATCTGTATCTCCACCTGTATCTCTCCCCGAATCTCACCTGTATCTCACTCTGTATCTCACCCTGAATCTCACCTGTATTTCACTGTGTATCTCACCTGTATCTCTCCCTGTATCTCACCTGTATCTCACTCTGTATCTCACCCTGAATCTCACCTGTATTTCACTGTGTATCTCACCTGTATCTCACCTGTATCTCTCCCTGTATCTCACCTGTATCTCACTCTGTATCTCACCCTGAATCTCACCTGTATTTCACTGTGTATCTCACCTGTATCTCACCTGTATCTCTCCCTGTATCTCACCAGTATCTCACTCTGTATCTCACCCTGAATCTCACCTGTATTTCACTGTGTATCTCACCTGTATCTCACCTGTTTCTCACCCTATACCTCACCCTGTTCCTCACCCTGTATCTCACCCTGCCCCACAGTACCCCCCTAAAACCTCACAGCAGTGCTGTCACAGTGAAATGAATGGTTCCCCCACACGCCTGCTCATGCCCCAAGCACAGGATTTAAGTAAATATCTCTCTGTTCTTTTCACTGCCTCAAACTCTTCATTACTCAATAAATGTACATTCACAGGACAAAACCCTGTTTGCTCTGTTAAACCTGTTTGGGGGCATTCGATTCGACTCTGTTCCCCGACTTCAGCACCTGTGTCAGATCTCACACGCCGCTGTCTCGTCGCAACCACTCGAGACGTAATTCACAGGATTACTGCTTCATTAAGGGCTTATCGGTCCCGTAACGGGGTGATTCTCATGATGTCTACAGGCAGGAAGGCTTCTGCAGAGGACCCCGGGCCGGGCCGGGCGCCGTTCTTCTGTTTTCGGTCCTACGATGGAAACTAGTCCCGCTTCGCCAGGGTCGCTCCCCCCCGTTCCCAGAAATAAAACAACAATTTTCATGACATTAGTAACTGGCACTCGAATTCATCCAAAATATCCTGTTATTTTTCCAAGTTCGCGGTCGAGCCGTATTAAAATATTCGGACCCATCTGAGCACCATAAATATCATCGCCAGGGTCTGTTTATTGCATATCCAGTGTCCTTCACATTCCCTCTCTCCAATACTCTGGACAGCCTGGTCAAGCTGTGCCTCTAGAAATGAAGCTGAAGGACTTCGTTTAAAATCGCATTCTCGTCTATTTCCATGTGGCTAACTGCATTCCCATCCGCAGTTAATGCAGCTTTGATGGCTAACCCCCTCAGCCGCTGGGTGACTACTAGTCTATTAAGTACTACAGGTTTTTATGGTCCTCTTTATTAGCTTTACATTTCACTTCCTGGAAACACAAAGGAACTACAGGTCCCATTAGCATCACAAACGGCAACGCAGGCACTGCTAACTGAATGGAAATCGTTCAAATTTAATGTTTTTTTTTTTAATGGTGGTAAACAAGTCACAGCTTTATGTGACCATGTTAAAATAATGTGCTTTTTTTTCAAAAATAGGTGGAATACTTACTATTACAAATACATCTTAATAACACATTTATTCTGGCTTTCTGTGCCTTACATGTTTAAACTTTGGACGCACTTTTTATTCTTTTCTCATCCTCACGGTGTGATCTGCAGAAAAGAAAATGTATTTGTGGCAGGCTGCTGAAAGACCACAGTGTATTCTCCCCGACGTGCAGTTTCAGCTGATTGGGCAAAACAAGTACATCAATTTCTCTCTGCCTAGCATAATTAAAGCAATCCATTTTATTGCCCAATAACTTAGAGAAGGCACTCGCTGACTCTGTCTCCCTGCCTTGTACGTGCACTCAGGGTTCCTCTCGCTATGAATGCTGTCCTTCAGTTTCAGAAAAAGTGGGGATTTTGAATGCCATTCGACTTTGCATAATCTAGAAATTCATTCATGGAGGCAATTGAAAGATATACATATCATTACTCATACTGTTACAGACTCTGTGAATCAGTGCTTGAGAATGTCTATGGTTCCTTGTTGGGATTAGAATTTATTTTGAACAAAGGACTGGTTCTACTTAACTTGATTGATTGACGTCATTGGCTGAACTGAAAAGAGTCCATGGCATGTTTGCAGGATTATGGAGGATGTTTCATCTGAAATAACCACGCAATTTCTCAGACATGTTTCCCAGATGTCGAGTTGATGTAGCTTTGCCAGGTAAAAGAAGTAAAAAACTAGGGAGGGTTTCATCTTTGAGAAATGAGTAGTTTAATGTGTAGTTTCTCAATAGTTCTGGGAATGTGGGACATCGGTTTATTCAGTTACAGTTTTGAGTGTCTGTATTATGTTGTTGAACTGTTGTCTCATGGCATAAAATAGAATTAACCATTTGAGGAGGTTTTTTGGGATTTTTTAAAATATAAACCCAAAGTCAGTGTTCTAGATTCTAGAACTCCTGTTAAAACAGCTTTATAATGTTCAGATAACTCTTTCAAGAGTAGGTCTTTTGGGATATTTTTCTAAATCAATGTCCTCAGTCAATGTCCCACCTCAAAGGGTTAATTCAAGAGTGGGTTATGCAACAATGAAAGACATCCTGTTTTCTTTGCTGGGTGTAGTACCTTTGAATATTTCTGAATCTTGCATGACATAACAGCCTTGTCAGTGTTATCGCTGCCTTAATAACCCCACCTACGATAATAGTTCATACTTCTTTTTTTCATATTTTATATCTTCTTTTTATGTATTCCTTGATTTGGAGTGCTCAGTGATTCCTGAGATTTCCTCAGATTCTGGATTATTTCACTTCACTGTTCACACCATTGACAGTCCCCATACTGTAGCTACTGTAGCTAGTGAAAGGGGTGCAGTCTAAACTCTAACTCCAAACCACAAGCCCATTTTAATCCCTCTCTGCACCGCCCCCCATCCCCCCACCTCTGCTTTCCCTCCCAAATCCCTCTTTTGTATCATCAGATCCTCATCCTTCCTTCTCCAACCTGTGTGGTTTCTGTTCTGCCCCTGGAACGGCCCTCCCATGCATACAAGCACAGGCATATATTTCGGGTCGTTGTTAGAGTTCCCAACGATTGCGCCGAACTCATT
>NC_083760.1:9268913-9306413 GCF_963514075.1 Conger conger | reverse complement strand
GCTGAACTGTGTCAGGGGTTGTAGTGAGTTTCAGGGGAGCAGCTGAACTGTGTCAGGGGTTAATCAGTAGTACAGGAGAGCTCTATCCACCCTCTGCATGCTTCTGTGATGTCATTGAAAAAGAGTCACCTGACACAGACCGTGTGGCAGAGCAATGCTGAGAATAAGTGGCACATACTCGTCTTCCGTCAAAAAGATTTATATTTAAATGTATTTATATGTAATGTATTTATATTAAATATAATACATGTTTCTATGGTAACGCATACTGTTCCATACTGTGAACTGTTTTATGTTTCATTTTTAACCAATTAGTTTTCACTTGGAAGACAGCATCCAGTATTCAGAATATGATTGTGGTTTCCTTTTTTTTTTTTTGCTTCTACATTTTTTTCTTGCTTTTACGTTTCATTTTTAAACAAGAGTATGTCATTTTCAGAAATATCTCAGCGGATTTAGAGCAATAATGCTAATTCCCTATGGTCTTGAGCTGCTCTGTTTTGGCTATCTTCTTGTCTCCAGGCAATGTGGTCCTACCCTGTGTGACAGAGAATCACACAGAATAAAACACAGCCCTCAATGTATTACAGAGCCCACCAAACATTCTGGTGTCAGTTAGACGTCGAATCAATGTCGGTCATGTGACGTTGAGTAGTGACACTCACAAATAAAGAGACAGTGGAGGTACATTTCTGTTTTTCAAGGATGGAATTTCCCAAATGTACCCTCAAAGTACAGTAATGTTCTCCTTGAGTATGTTTGCCAATGGAAAAAAAAGGTATTTTAAGCGATTGTTTGCCTGGCAAATGACATTTCCTTATTTCATTGGCAAATGAGTCAAACTGTTTTCATTGGCAATATTCCCATCGTTTTTAGTAAAAGAAATAAGATTAGATTCAACATTACAATAAAATATGTGTTATTCTGAGGTACAAAGCAGTCACTGCTTATACTCTGAGCCACACAGAGAGAAAAGACAGGTTTGAGACAGGAAGAGGGATTTTTTTTCAGCAGTGTTTACAGAAGAATCAGGTGTGGTACACTCCAAAGAAAACCAAAGTGGCCTATAGCCGGAAGCACAACTAGGCTAATACCTGTATGCTAATGAGCTTAGTGTAAATCTCTTCCCTGTTCTCACGGTACTCTGCGAGCGCCCAAAAGGTTTGCGTACGACGCGTTAAAGGACCGTCGTCTGCCTGTTGTTTGTTTGTAAGAGTTGGCCGTTGTTTGGAGAAGAGCCGAGGAAGGCTTCGTCCACAGGGCCAGTGGGGTTCTGTGCTTTGAAATTTAAACTCAGGCTAACCGTGATGTTTTCACCCAGCGCTTTTATTATGGGAACAACAGACGTCAGCAAACCCAAAACAGGTGTACCTGGGGGGGGGGGGGGATGGGGTGGGAACAGGAGGATGGGAATAAGTGTGGGTCTTATTAACTCATACATGCACACACATGCACGCCTGCACACACACACGCATGTACACACACACATGCACGCATGCACACACACACGCATGTACGCACACACGCATCAGAAAACCCAAAACAGGTGTACCTCTGGGCGGGGGGGGGGAAATGTTTGGGCCTTATTAACTCATAAACACACATACACATGCACAGACACACACAGCACACATGTAAATGCACACACACACACACACACGCACACACACAAACACACATGCACAGACACACACAGCACACACACATGCACACACACACACATACAGAACACAACTCCAAAACGGCACAAATACAAAAACATCTCATAGGTGGTCACAGATTATACATTCCATCAGGGAAAATCGAAATAGAAAGCGGAGCGAGTGAACGACTGAGTGAGTGAGAAAGTGAGTGAGTAAAGGAGTACATTTTTTTGTCACTTTAGGCAACTGTGTGAACTGCTCCAAAAGCTGGTGGTCTCCGCAGGCCCCTCTGTGCTCTAGCTGAGAAGCTTCCTGTTCGGAGGCAGATTTATCTGACCAGGATCTCATCAGCTCCCCGCATTCAAAGTCTCCCCCCCCTTCCCCACCGCCGGCCCTCCGAGGACCCGCTGCCAAACACACATCCATCCTGCCCCTCTGTGCATCTCCCTGTCACGACTGGAGTGGAGTTTATCATCTTTCCCCCATTAAACCCACAGGCGTACAGGACCGTGTCCTCACTTGCCTCCCCTCCCCTCCCCTCTCCTCTCCGCTGGGCTGATGGGTAACTGCTGCCCCGCCGCGGCGGCTGTACCGAGCCTTCGATGAATCACGGCCCGGCCACAACAAAGGGAATAACGCTTCTGGACGGCGGACTCATGGCGTGCCAAGCCGATCGGGAGCTCGCCGGTGTGGGCCAGATGTGTCGGGGTACGCCTACGCGGTGGGGTGAGGGGGAGAACGCCTCGACGCCCCGGAGGTGAAGCGGCAGAAAGCCTCGGACTCACTGAGTCTCACTGAGTCCACATTAGCAGGAATTCCAACCTGCGTTGCAGCCAAAAATGATTCGCAAGGATGGTTGCGGTAAGCTGAAAATGTAATTAATTTGATGAATAATGTCCTGAAGTGCGTGAATTGCATCCCGGATTGAAGAGAGGAAATGTTGGCAGCCTGAGGATAGAGCACCCTCAGCCAAACATTCAACAGGACCAGAGTTCTGAAGCTCTGGTCAGATCTCCACCTTCACCCTCTCACCTGACCCTTACCTTCTCCATCTCTCTCTCTATATATATATATCTATATCTATATATCGGTGGTCTGTAGCGTAGTGGTTAAGGTACATGACTGAGACCCGCAAGATCGGTGGTTCGATCCCCAGTGTAGCCACAATAAGATCTGCACAGCCGTTGGGCCCTTAACCCTGCATTGCTCCAGGGGAGGATTGTCTCCTGGATAAAAGCGTCTGCCAAATGACATTACCGTGATGTAATATCCCTCTCTCTGTCTCTCTATCTGTCTTTCACAGCCAGTGTGCTCATATCACGTCTCTGCATTCCAGACTGGGATTACGCAGGGATGAGCAGAGACAGAGGCGATCTGTCCATTAAGCCTGAGAGTGTTGGAGTGGGGGGGGGGGACTTGTTATGTCTAGAGGGAATGGAGGTGATTGATAAAAGCCGCGTGAGATTATTCTGAAGGTAAACATGTTTTCTACGCCAATTTTTTTGTACGACTGCATTTGTACATGCCTGTGCGCTTTCATGCGGAGGGTTTTCGGGCAGGCCGCGTTACTCCTGTGGATTTAGAAAGACCTCAGCGCTGGGCGTAGCTGGGTGTAGTTGGGCGATGGCTGCAGCCTCCTGAAGCCCCTGATAATGGACTGTGAACATGGAACCAGGCCCAGGCCCAGGTTCAGCCAGCAGATGCGTGCGTCGAGCCCCGTAGCCTCCGGTCGAGGCCCGTAGTCTCCGGTCGAGGCCAGCTGCAGCGAACGCGTGCGGTTTCCGGGCATCGGCCGACCCGCCGGCCGTAAAACTTCCGCGGCGTTTGAAGAGCTCCAGACCGCGACTCCTTTGAGAAACTCTCCTCTCAGTAAATCATCGAAACGTAGGTGTTGCGGTTGAGCGCGGACCTGCCCAACCCCGCGTCAAAATATCCTTCTCCGGAGATGTGAGGGCCGGGAGACACACGAAACACGGAGGAGACAATAACAGAGGGCCGGGAACGCAGACCGCCCTCTTGTAATGAATGCTTGCGGGAAAACTAAACAACCTGGAGCTTCTGAAGCCTCTGATTTAGGGATCACCGCCTGACCGCACTGCATACTCCGTCTCCAGACGAAGGTGCTCGTTTCACTTGGACGTGTTTTTCCCCTCGGTAGAATGGCGCTTAAAGATACAGCATTTCAAGATTAGAATGGATTTGTGAGACGGAATCAGGCAACTGACCTACTGCCCTTTAACGGATGCTGGGTGTCTGTAGTATACGAGGACACAGCTAACTTGTGAGGACCTTTACGCCGACAAAACATTTGTTGCAGTCAGGAGAAAGCCCTAAAGGACGTGGGAGTGAGTTAGAGAGTGAACAACTGCCCCTTTTCCGGTGACACCTTCAAACTCGATGGCAGCCACTTACAGCAATGTGTCTTATTTCATTATTACATTACATTACGTGGCATTTAGCAGACGCTCTTATCCAGAGCGACGTACAACAAAGTGCAAAGTTTCAGTCACCGCTTTCATGTGAAGTTAGTGTGAGAGCCACACTCAGAGAAAAGCCGTTGGTTTGAGGGAGAGGGATTCTTTTAGCAGTGCTTACAGAAGAATCAGGTGTGGTACACTCCAAAGAAAACACAGCCACGTGCACAGTATGATCTCATTTTTAAATATTGAATTGACACATCCAACATTTTTCACACCCTTCTATTGTCTCTATTTTCCACTATTTATTTTCACATTTTCTCTACTTTTTTATGTGCAGTTTTCCATCATGTTTTGCTCACAAGATGGCTCCAGCAAGACTGGCCAAAAAGCAGCTAAAACTCCCAGAGGACGTTACAAAGAAAGAGAGGGGGCATTGGAGCCCATTACGCTGGACGACTTCGAGGAACTGAGACCGCAAAAACGTGGAAATCACGGTGGCCCTGTCCAATCATGTCACGCCACTTGACATATTTCCACCGCTGGGACCAATCGTATTTATCCACTCGACACATCGTTGACTTTCCCTGACCAATTGCAAAACTCCTGCCAGCTCTACTGGATGTGCAAGTACTTAAATACTTAATTCAGGGGTTGTTGTCCTCCAAAAAGTTCACCTGGCCCTGAAATAATACAGTAAAGGTGCATATCTGAATTTCCCCCCCCCCCCCCCCCCCCCAATACCCCTAAAGGATACCTTTTATGACCCTTTTAATGTTACAAAGGAGATGTGTCAGAGGAGAGGTGTTTATAAAACCCAGGGATCTTGGCACACAGACACCCCTACCTGTTAAAATCAGGCAGCGCCCCAGTGAAAGAGGAGTGTAAACAATACAGGGGGCAAGCAGGAGTTGTTTTGACTGAGAGCACTGACTCATTATCCAACAGGACCCTCCGTAAGCCAGCGCTAAGCCCTGGGTTTGAGCCTCAGCCATCAGGCTCCCACACTGCCTGAGCTGTGGAGCAGGGCACGGGCGTCTACACTACAACCAAGCACCTACTACCATAGGCACTCACTCTCTCCCTCCCACACACACACACGCTGTGTTTGAGGGTTTTTCTCCCACTAGGGAGTTGTTTACCTCAGGGCTGGTACTTCCAATTTTTTTCTCTGTAAAGCGCCTTTGGGACAGTCTTTTGTGATAAGTGTGGCCTGTAGCGCAGTGGTTAAGGTAAATGACTGGGAGCCGCAAGGTCCACCAACCTGGACCTTGCTTGATCCCCGGTGTAGTCACAATAAGATCCGCACGGCCGTTGGACCTTTGAGCAAGGCCCTTAACCCTGCATTGCTCCAGGGGAGGATTGTCTCCGGCTTAGACAGTATGTCCCTCTGGATAAGAGCGTCTGCCAAATGCAGTTCATGTAATATAATGTAATATAAACGTGCTATACAAATAAAATTGAATTGATGCAATGCAAACACTCATTCACTCAGTCTCTCTCTCATACACACACCAGCCAACTTATTTAAAGCCAGTAGAATACCAAGTCGATGGTTTTGGACATTCACTATTAGCTTGCACAAATATGGATTGTTTATCATTTAAGATTGACACATTACCCCTCTTCACAGAGGTCCCAGAGAGGTCCTCCTACTCGGTCAACAGATATACAAAATGGGAGCTCTGGAACGGAAGGGCTCAGTATGAAATCTTTTGGCCCAAGGTGCGCTCACAAGCAGAAACAGATTGGACAGGGTTGATTTTGTCCCGCTGGTCAGAGGTGAACTGTGTAACTATATCTTGGAATGATGCCCCAACTATTAGATGTCTCTAGTCTCATTAGTGCTCTGTCTCTTTGACTGGTTCTGGGATTCCCAGAGACTCTTGGGGATTATACAACCAGGATATTGGCAGACAAGTTGTGGAATCTTCCAACCATTTCCAATAATCCTGTTAGTGTACAGTGACTGATCAAATCCCGGCAACGGCATTCTCTGGAAACACTGACTAAGTATAGAAAGTATCCATAATTAATATCACAGACTCTGAAGTGAGTTGTATATTGGGTAGATGAATACAGGGATGCAATAGGGACTACTGTCGATGTATATTGATGCAGTTTACTTATATAGGTGGACCATACACACAAAACCAGCCACCATAACCATTATGCTACCATGCTCTAATGTTTATTGTTGTTGATCTTTTCGAGAATCACCTCGCACACACGGGCACTGAAAGAATACATAGGGTTCCTGAGAGAACTGTGCCAATTTTGTTTATGAAAAAATTGAGATCAGGGTTGTGATGTTACAAACACAAGTATTTTAGGAGATGCTGGAAAATAATTTTACGAACATGGAATTAGCTGACACAAGAGAATGTGTCATTCCGGTGTTTTTTTAAAAACACCAATATACCAAGTAAATCCCTATATGAAAGTAAATCATACACTCTGTGACATTGCCTATGCCTATATTTCATGGATATTCAGGCACATCCCGAAGACAGCGATGTAAGTAGCTTACTTGATCACAAGACATCCCAGCTGGATCAAAAAGAAAACCTTAAGTAGAATGTAGAAGTCGAGTGAGGTCACTGTGAAACAAGTTAAATAAACCACCAATACATATTTTAAATACGGTGGATTCATGTTAATTATTTTGGCCAGAGACACCGTATGTTCCACGTGCATGTTACACTTCAGGGAATGTTCTATTTGAAAATGGCGACGAACTGGAGGCGCCTAATTGTTAACCAAGATGACCTGATGGGTTGAACGCAGGCTTTTAGGGGACTCTTAGCATCTCTGTGCAGTAGGTAAGAGAGACGTGCCTGCCGATAAAAAGGTCTGAAAGTTTCTCTTAATCGCCCCCTCGCAAAATTGTTACTGCTCAAGTAATTGCTTTTCACACAAAGTTTAAACAGCTTGAAATATTTTCACACACGTGCATATATATAAACACATTCTTCATATAAATGAGTAATAAACATTCTTCGAGTAGGAGTAAAACACCTTGGATTCATGCAGGTTTTGCGGTTTTGAAAATCACGTCATCCCAAACCAAACAGCTCCACTCTAACCTTTTCGCCTTTGGGAAGCAACTTAAAAGCACAATTAATGTAAATGAAAACAACACAATCTGGACCCGTGGTTGCTGAAAGCACACGCAACAAGTGCATGGGCACCTTTCTATTATAACGTAAAGTCAATAGGTAAAGGCGAGCTCTGATGCAATATCCTGTGCGCTACAGTTTTATACATAAGGGGGGCTTGGCTCCCGGCGTAACCCGATCCACGAAGCTCGCCCTTTAAAGGAATAAGGGATGATCCCGGTGAATGGGGATCAGCGACGCGGCGTCAACGTTGTCTGAACTGTGCATGTAAGGGAAAACCGTAAGAAAGCGGCAGAAAGGAATGGGTTCTTAAAAGAGAGCATTGGGGAAAGTTGCCCACGGAATAAGCCGGAGTGAGCGTGTAACTGAACGATCCGAGTGCCGTGATGTGATTTGCAGAGAGAAGGTGTGCGAAAGTGCGAGAGGTCCAGGAAAACGCAGCCGAAATTCACAAGGTAATCATTTTTATTCAACCGTGGAATGGTCTTTATATCGAACGTGGGGAGGGGGGTGTTCGACAGCGGCGCGCTAAACTTCTGCAGCGCCGCTTGCGATCGGGCAGTCCTTGTCCTTCCTGGGAATTGTCTGGGAACCCGGGATGGAACCCTTCATCTCGCCGCTTCTTGTAAAGAAATCAATGGAAGAGCAGGAGCAGGTTACGCCTGGGACGAGAGCGGTGCCGCACACATCGTATTCGGGCTTTTTATGGTAGCTTGAGAGAGAGAGAGGGAGAGCCTGTTCATTGTAGCAGTTTCCCGTCGTATACACCTGCACCGTGTGCACATTTTCAGTAGCAGTCGCATGCTCTCGAGGTATAGGCATATTTGTGAGACGTTTAACGCTCTATCCAACAGCATTGGAAAAAAAATTGTACGGGGTTCCAAAAAAGTTACACTCAGATAAAAGTAATGATGCCGAAAAACGTATTCACAATCCCCGGCTCTTGATGTGTTTATTGTGATTATGTGACGGATAGATGTTTGTCATTGTGTTTATTGAATTATGAGGTCATGATGTTGAATAGGCTATGTGTGATTAGTTTATAGTCCACTTTTCCCTGACAGCATTAACTGGGCTTAATGGTAGTAAATTGTAGACATCATAATGGTTCCAACTTGAACTGAACCATTTCGCTTTAATCTCTGGTTATTGTGCTGTTTTGAGGTTGTCACAAATATAAAATAAACGCACTCAAGAGTCTAAGAGACTGTCACAGTGTTAATGAGCAGTGTGTTTCCTGGTTGCTTGAGTTGACAGAGAGCCAGTGAGTAGCATTTTGTGGATTGGATACTGATCCAACTCCAGTTCAGCTGTGCAAGACATCACATAGGCTTATTATTTCACTGAATATGCCTGTATTAAATAAAATATACAACTTGTTTTTTCACGTTACTAAACTGAAATACTTCACTGTAGAGCGTGTAATTATTACATGTAGGGTTAGTTTCACGGAGACATATTAAACCTCGTCCACGACTAAAATACATTTTCAACGGAGATTCTCCAAACAAAACTACATTTAGTCCAGGACTAAACTTAATCTGTGTAATTGAAACAGGCACATGGACATCTTCATTGTGTTTATTATACATACAGTCTTATTATTTTGCTAGTCATGCCTTTATAAAATAGAAAAACCCCACTTTTTTTTCATGTTAGTAAACTGGAATCTTTCATTTGGGATACATTTTGGAATTTTTGTTCTTCAACCATCATATTTGCTACATGTACCATGAAAGTACAGTGATGTTCATTTTCCAAGCAAAAAAGGTACAAATTAGTTATATATTGCTAGCTAGGGGTACAATCTTTTGACACTTTTCGTGTCTTTATTTCTGAGAGCGAGGGTCATTATCGCAAGCAGAGCCCATCATATCAGCCCAGTGCATGATTCAACCTCCCCGTTGGCCTTGTGTCACTAAACCAAACATCCTTTTCTGTTACCCGGGCCGTTCCCGCTACTTTTCATCAGCTTCCAGAAAGTTCCGGGGAGGGGGCGAACGTGGCCGTGCTGGGGGTGACGGTGACGGCTCCGTGGGGTGCCCTTAATCCCTCTCGGGGTGCCCTTAATCCTTCTCGGGGTGCCCTTAATCTCGGGGCGCTCTTAATCCCTCCGTGTCGAGCGGGGGGTGGGTGGCGGCTTCGTGTTGAGGGCTTTGTGTCGGTGCGGGAGGACAGCGAGGGCGATGTTTACGCCTCGGCGCAGAGGAATGTCTCGGCCTGCGTTCACCGCCGCGCCTGATGATGAGCGCGGCCCGGCGAACGCAGCCCTGTCATTACCGCGCGCGCCTCCCTCCCTCCCGGGCCCTCCCGCACGGAAAACGGTCCGGATTCGCCGCGGGAACGCCGGTCTGCTGTGTCAGGCTGCGTGGTGTTTTTACGTTTTTTTGGCTCCGGGTTCCCCTCGGTCGGCACCCCTCGGCACTTCGCGGTCACACTCCTGGCGGAGGGTTTTGGGCGTCTGTGTGATGGGTTGGCCCCTCGAGTGCTAGCGTTCGGCCGGTGTAGCTGAGGTGTTTATGGGACACGGCAGTGCCGGCGCTGAGAGGCGGTGAGAGAATGTTGTGTATTTTGCAGGGTCTCTTCTTCTTTCAGGGTTTAAAAGAGGATAGGATTCTCCAGCCTGCTTTCTGAATGTATCTATTCCATACTGGACCTCGATACTGAAGCTTGCCTGGAAACAAAATGGAAAAGCAGAACTCTGTTGTTAAGAACTCTTTTCAATGGCTAAATGTGTGCGTGTGTATGTGTGTGTGCGTGTGTATGAGTGAGTGTGTCTGTCTGTCTGTGTGTGTGTGTGTGTGTGTGTGCGTGTGTGCGTGTGTGTGTGTGTAAGTGAGTGCATCTGTGTGTGTGTGTGCCTGTGTCTGTGCCTGTGTGTCTGTCTGTGTGTGTGTGCGTGTGTGTGCATGTGTGTGTGTGTGTGTGTGTGTGTGTGTGTGTGTGCGCGTGTATGAGTGAGTGTGTCTGTCTGTCTGTGTGTGTGTGCGTGTGTGCGTGTGTGCGTGTGTGTGTGTGTGTGTGTGTAAGTGAGTGAATCTGTGTGTGTGTGTGTGCCTGTGTCTGTGCCTGTGTGTGTGCCTGTGTGTGGGAGTGTTTTTGCTAGGCAGTCCCATGCCTTGAACTGCTACAGTGGAAGTGAACTGATGGTTATGGCTCTCCAAGTTTGGACTCCCTTCATTTTGTCCAAGTCAGCAGTTGCCAGCTTCCTCCGCTCCGTTTGCACACGCTAACCCAGATTTCTGAACCCTTATTAAGTTAGAGTCAGATCTCGATGAAGATACAGAAATATTTATTTGAAATGTCGGTTGGGGTGATATCATCGAGTCTCCTAATGGCTGACATCACCACTGCTGTGGGCTGAACGACTGGGGGAGAGAGGCGTGGGATGCTGTGTGCTTGTCCCTGCATGCGTGTGTGTGCCAGTGCTAGCATGCGTGTGTGTGTCTGTGTGTGTATGTGTCAGTGCTGGCATGCCTGTGTGTGTGTTCGTGCTAGCATGCCTGTGTGTGTGTGTGTGTCGGTGCTAGCATGCCTGTGTGTGTGTCAGTGCTAGCATGCCTGTGTGTGTGTGTGTGTGTGTGTGTCAGCACTAGCATGCCTGTGTGTGTGTGTATCTGTGTATCTGTGTGTGTGTCAGTGCTAGCCTGCCTGTGTGTGTGTGTGTGTCAGCGCTAGTATGCCTGTGTGCGTGTGTATGTGTGTGTGTGTGTGTGTGTGTGTGTGTCTGCGTTAGCATGCCTGTGTGCGTGTGTATCTGTGCGTGTGTCAGTGCTAGCCTTAGGTGCTTTAGAGGGGTTATTTACCTTAAACCACATTGACAGAAATACCTTCGCAACTGCATGAAGAATAAAATTAGCATGTCCGTATTGTGCTTATTGGACCATCTTGCAAGCGATTGCATAAGAAGAGGTAACAAATAAAAGACTGAGGTTAATTAGTAGGCTCTTAATTAGGCAGTAATTTAATTTATTGTAATGTTTTTCCTTAAGCATATCAACACAATGCAGGTTTGCCCTATGATCACTTGCCCTTGAATGATCTTACAAATGGTTAGTTTTGGTGGGCAGGCGTCCACACTTTCGCCCGTTAGGAGCCTGTTGATTTAGTTTAGTTTGATCAGTTAAAAATTATCGACCACTTTTTATGCGAATTTTCTGCTAAATGTATTCACTGTTTGCGATAATAAGCACAATAAGCACAATATGAACATGGTAATTTGATTCTTTATGGTATGAATAGCCATGTGACAAGATGCGGTTTAAAAGGGTAAGTTAATCCCTCAAAACATGAACAGCACCTAATTAAGAAAAAATAACAGGCTGTTAAAATTCTTGGATTGCAGTTGCGGTTGGAACGAAAACCAGCATACACAGGAGTGCTGCAGGACCGGGTTAGGGAACCACTGTCCTACAGAGATGTCACTGACTGACACCAGTTATCCTGTTTTATTGGCATTCCTGTGTCGCCTGAGCGGTCGGGTTTTGGCCTCAGGACTATCATTATTTAACAGTCTGAGCATTTCCTGGGTGCCTAGCCGTCCATTACTAACCACAGCAAAATCGGCCTTTGTCTGGCTTGACTTGTCAGTGTAACTGAACAAATGACAGTCATTGGTGTTTGACTTCCGCTGGTTTCCCAAGGTCTCCCTTCACTCGGATGTGTTTTTTTTCTTCTTCATTTTTTTAAACGGCTCTCTTCGAGCCCGTCTCCCGGAATGAGAATGAATGGCCATCCCCGCTCTCTGGGCTTGTATCTGGGCTGGGTGCGATGCCTTGTGTGTCTTATTATCAAATGCTGGCTGTGTGGGGAAATAAATGTCAAACGTCAGCAGAAAAATGACTGTCCATTGGACAAAAAGTGATTAAGAACAAACTGATTCCGTTCTGCCTCTTACTCATACTAGTTGCACTTTTTGATCGAGTGTAAAGTCAGCAGTTTTGTAGGTCATGGAGTGCGTGGCAGAATTAAGAGAGTCGCAGTTTTTCTTAGCTGCTGTGAGTGGAATCTGTTCAGCCGCGATGGTTCTTCCCCAGAACACCAGGTTATGTGGGTCTCTGGACACTGGTTAGAGAGGCTCTGAGAACAGCTCAAATGGAGGAGCTTGAAGCTGGCAAACTGCAGCTGTTACCAGAGGTATTGCAGTTTATTAAACCTCTGTTGCCAAAAAAAATGATTGCCCATTGAAAACGATCGATGTACCATGGTGAAATGATACTTTTTGGACAGTTATGTTCACACTGAACAGTGTTGAAGTTGTCTCCAGTTCTTATCTATCTAACTGGCTTCGATGTCTTGGCCAGCGATGGCCAAAGCCTATGTTCTGACCAGATGAAGACCACGCAGGATGAAATGGTAATTGCAGAAGAAAAAAAGAAACAATCCTCAGGTATTTTAGGCCTGCAGGTGCTGAAAAAGCATGTTTATTCTGTACTGGATCCTGGCCACTGTTGTTTCAGAAAGCTATAAGCCTTCATTATAACAAAATGACAAAATGGTTCAAAATGACCTCAAAATAACCTTGCAACCTACTGGACCTTCATCAGGGTCAGGTTGAAATGTTCGTTTGTAAATAGGCCATCACTGGGAACGCTGAAACACTGTGCACTGTGGACACGTGCAGTATTTATACTACTTTTGAAACCTCGCTCCAGAGGTTATGACTGGATTTCCTGACGCTCTGCTCTTCCTCTCCACCCCTGGGAGGACTCCGTGCCGTCCGTGGAGGTGGTCTGAGGGGAGGGGAGCGGCTCTTCCCCGGGTTCAAACGGCACAGAGGGTGTGCTGGAGGAGGCCCTGGGGGAATTAGCACATCCATGCCGAAATGCGTTTAACCAGCAAATGGCCTGTTTGCAACCAGCTGTCGTTTTGGCAGCGCACAGACACCTCCTCCGGTGGAACTGGCCTCCTTTTAAGCTCTCTCCTCTCATTTCTCTACCTCCCTCCTTCTCTCTCTCTCTCTCTCTCTCTCTCTCTCTTTTACTCCATGCCACCATCCCCTTCCACCCCCTTATACCCCATTTCTGACTTTAGCACTGCGGAGGACAACGGCAGACAAAAAAAAAAAAATCAGGAATAAGGAAAAGTGGATCGTGCGGCCTTGCCGTTCTTCCGTCTCTCCGTTTCATGCCACGGCTGTAATTTGTTAGCAAGCCTGTAGTTACAGCCACGATAATTGTAGAGCCGCACGGCGAAATTTATACCCTGGGCTCTGCTGCACGGTTCTGTTTCTGGTTCTGGTTCTGCTTTTTTCCCCCGGCGTCACGGCTTCTGTGGAGCTGCGGTGACCTCACCGTCCCCGCCGGAGCCCGCCGATCGAGCCTCCGCTTCGACGCTGTTTATACTTCTGACTGAGCCGTAAAAATCCTCAACCGGTTTCCGCTCTATTTATGTCAGGCGTTTCACGCCGTGCACCGGTGTGACCCTCGGCCAAGCGGTTTTATGACCGAAATGTTTTTTTTGTGTATTAATTTTAGACATGCGGCTCATGAATTAATGTGGCGTAGTGTAGTAAAGAATATTGATACTGTGGCTGTTTGGATCAGTGCTTTGGAGATTAGACAGATCCAGGAATTCTTTTTATTTTTATTCTTCAGTGTTGTACATTGTATTTTTAGCTATCCACACTAACGGTCCTTTAAAGATGTGAGGCTGGTGTTTTCCCAGATGCTGTGCATGTGATCCGGCCTGCTCACCCCACAGGTGTGTGTGTGAGTGTAAGAGTGTGTGTGTGAGTGTGTTTATATGAGTGAGTGTTAGTGTGATTGAGTGTGTGTGTGAGTGTAAGAATGTGTGTGTGAGTGTGTTTGTATGAGTGAGTGTTAGTGTGATTGAGTGTGTGTGTGTGTGTGAGTGTGTTTGTATGAGTGAGTGTCAGTGTGATTGAGAGTGTGTGTGTGTATGAGTATTACTGTGAGTGTTAGTGTGCATGTGAGTGTGTGTGAGTGTGTGTGAGTGTGTGTGAGTGTGTGTGTGTGAGTGTGTGTGAGTGTGTGTGAGTGTGTGTGAGTGTGTGAGTGTGTGTGTGTGAGTGTGTGTGTGTGTGTGTGTTAGTGTGTGAGTGTGTGTGTGTGTGTGTGTGTGTGTGTGTGAGTGTGTGAGTGTGTGTGTGTGTGTTAGTGTGTGTTAGTGTGTGAGTGTGTGAGTGTGTGAGTGTGTGAGTGTGTGTGTGTGTGTGTGTGTGTGTGTGAGTGTGTGAGTGTGTGAGTGTGTGAGTGTGTGAGTGTGTGTGTGTGTGTGTGTGTGAGAGTGTGTGTGAGTGTGTGTGAGTGTGTGTGAGTGTGTGAGTGTGTGAGTGAGTGTGTGAGTGTGTGAGTGTGTGTGTGTGTGTGTGTGGGAGTGTGTGTGTGTGTGTGTGAGTGTGTGTGAGTGTGAGTGTGTGTGTGTGTGTGTGTGTGTGTGTGAGTGTGAGTGTGAGTGTGTGTGTGTGAGTGTGTGAGTGTGTGAGTGTGTGTGTGAGTGTGTGAGTGTGTGTGTGTGTGAGTGTGAGTGTGAGTGTGTGTGTGTGTGTGTGAGTGTGTGTGTGTGTGTGTGTGTGTGTGTGTGAGTGTGTGAGAGTACTCAGCCAGTGAAATGGCCGCCACTCACTCGCTCACTGCTGAGAAAAAACAGCGTTCCTGGGTCAGGTTCCCACATTTCGGGGCCCTGTGTTCATGCCGGCACATTCCCCCTCTTTCTGTACAGCGGGCGAGCTCCCCGCCTCCCTAATACCCTTAATGAGACTGTCATGCAGAAAGACACTCACCCCTATTGTACTGCGTCAGATACCATTTCACCCATGGCTTGTAATTAAGAAGTGATTGGATTGACAGGGATATTTGTGTCGGTTATGGTGGGGGGTTTGGGGCGTGGGTAAAATCGGAGCAGAGCCGAGCTCAACTCGCCCTGGGACGTCCAGGGCGTCTATAGGCAGGCGGACAACTGAGGGGGAATTGGGAGGTGCCCCCAGTGCACCCCGTTGGGCTGTCCCCCCCCCCCCCCCCCCCCTCCGGCTGTTGCAGATGGAGTTCACCCCCACCCCCCCCGTCTCACGGTCCTCTGGGTGGGTTTTGCGCTCGAACAGGAAGCTTTTGTTTAAGCGAGACACGGCGATCTCACGGCTGAAAGCGGACTCTCCTTCCATTTCCTAGGTGAACTACGAGAAGTCAGAAGTGGGGAGGTGTGGGGGGTTGGGGGGGGAAGAAAATAAAGAAAGAAAGAGAATGAAATTATCTCTCTCTCTCTCTCTCTCTGCTAATTTCAGAGTCTTTCAGAAGTGACATTTAGCCGAGCTGTCAGCGGTCTCTTCACCGATGATGACTCATGCACATGCATTACCCTGGGAGGCTGTGTGCTGGGGTTTATACCGGGTGAATGGAAACAAGGCAGAAAGGGTTTTTGGCGTGGAGTCAGACTAAAATGGACCCTCCCCCCCCCCCACCCCTCGAGGTGCTCCTGAGGTAGATCGGGTTTTGGAAGTGGCTGTTTTATGTGTCCGGCCCGCTCACCTCCCTCAGCTTCTCATGTCTCCTCCTTACCAAGATGGTCGTTGGAGAAGGCGAAGATGCTCACTGACCTGAGCAACCGCGGTAGAGATAATCTGCCGTAACATAGACTGGTCCGTGTGTGTGAGGGTGTGTGTGTGTGCACGCAGTTAGTGACCGGTGCGCTGTTATCCTACAAGGCCGTGTGTGTGTGTGTGTGTGTGTGTGCAGTCAGTGACCTGTGCTCTCTCTCTTTCAGGGCCGTAAGTGTGAGAGGGTGAAAGCCGGGACTCCATGGCGGACGTGGTGGAGAGCGCCGGGACCGGATTGGTCGGCATGGAGACCATGGACTGGCAGAAGCGCTGCGTTGCCCTGGAGATGCAGCTGCTCCGGTTCCGTCTGCAGGCGGGGAAGATCCGGGAGCTCCTGGCGGAGAAGGTGAGGGCGTCCGGAAAGCAGAGCGACACGTATACTCTCCTCTGCTGCTCCTACTGCACACGGGAGGTGCTCTTTACGTCAATCTCTTTACACTTATTTCAGCTGATGCTTTTATACAAAGAGACTTACAGTCGATTAGACTAAGCCGGGGACAATCCCCCCTGGAGCAATGTGGGGGTCAAGGGCCTTGCTCAAGTGCCCAACAGCTGCACTGATCTTATAGTGGCTACACTGTGGCTTGAACCACCAGGTCTCAGTCATGTACCATACTCACTAGGCTACAGGCTGCCAAACATATCTGCCCTGTACTGCTGTCACTGCAAACGGTAGACATTTTCCCACCAGCACTTACATTCCCTACTCGCTGTTACCTCTACCTAACAGAATGTCCAGCGCTAAATCCCACTCTTCCACTCTGGCCACAGTGGACTCGTATAAACTCTGTAAGAGTTGATTTAATACCGGACGGTTAGCTGTGCCGCGTAGCGCCGTGTCCTAGTTTCAGTTTAACAGGTTGTTCTTTGGGAATCCCCACTTGGTTGCGCTGATGCGGACGGCGTGACGGGCCTGTGTGACGGACGGGGCCCCTCCCCCAGTCCCCACGTGCACATTCTTTACGCTGTCTGCCGCTCGGAGCTCGCCACTGTGAGAGGGGCGGTTAGCTGTAGGGCCTGGCAGGCAGCCGGGGACGGAGAAAACCACTGAGTCGTGTGAGTGTGCAGTGAGCGAGAACGCAGCTCTGTGTGTGTGTGTGAGTGTGTGTGTGTGTGTGTGAGTGTGTGTGTGTGTATGTGTGTGTGTGAGTGTGTGTGTGTGTGTGAGTGTGTGTGCATGTGAGTGTGTGAGTGTGAGTGTGTAATGAGTGAAAACGCAGCTCTGTGTGTGTGAGTGTTGAGTGTGTGTGTGCGCGCGTGTGAGTGTGAGTGTGTTATGAGCGAAGCGCAGCTGTGTGTGTGTGTGTGTGTGTGTGTGTGTGTGTGTGTAAGTGTGCACTGAGCAAAAACGCAGCTCTGTGTGTGTGTGCGCGGACGCGGTCGTGCGTTTCAGACAAAATGCTGTTTTTCTGTGCGAGTGTAAATTCGTAATTTATTGCAAATACAACAAACGGAAAGTACGATGGAAAAACCATGAGGGGAAATGCTTGCGTAAACTTGCAGTTGGCTGAAGGTATTAGCTAACTAGCTCCCGGGAGCACGTATAGTACAGTGGAGTGCTGTTATGTCTTTCGCAGCATAGCTTGTAATCTGTGCTGTTGCTTGCGTGATTACCGAATTGAACAAACGTCTGCCGCCCACTGTTCCAGGTGGACACATAATCGGGTAGCCATGGTTACCCGGGTATAGAACTACCGGCAGCAAAAAGAAGAGAAAAAGTCACCGGTGAGCTTTCCACTAAAAACAAGACCAAGCACAATTAATTCCCATTGAGAATGGCCCCACCCACGTCTACAATAAGCCTTTATTGTGTCCTTTGAAATTATGATCAATTACCTGGCTGTGACTACTCCCTGGCTGACTTTCGTAGACTGTTCATGTTAACGGTTTCACGTATTAGCGTAATATTTCACTTAAAGGCGTTTCTTGTTTAAAATCTGCCAGAGAAGTATTTCTATGTTTTAATTTGAATATGAAATGTGGGGATGTTATGTGTGTTAACTAGGAATAAACACAGGGGGGTTTGGATCAAAGCCTTTTTTTTTTGGTTTATTTACTTCTTGGCGACCGTAACAAATAAGCCGTTTGTTAATACTAATATGGTTTATTATGATTTGCACAATCCGTGATCCGTGATGTGCGCGCGAGAGGAAATGGCAAGCGGGAGAAAATCGCCGAGGAGGCTGGAATGGACCCGACGATCCTCGCTCTGTTGTGGTTCAGTCAGCGGGATGTTTACTGTCCAAACACGGGCTGCAGACACGGCGAGAGGGGTCCCTGACGGACGCCCCCAAAAGGGCTCTTCCTGTTGTCAGGTCTGTCCGCCCTCCTGTCAGGCTGCACCTCCGGTCAACCCTGGACCCCATGCGGCGTTCTGGGGTTTGATTCAGGGAGCCATTTTGGTTTTGCTTCGGGGCTACTGGGGCAGGAAGGAATGCAGCAGTGCTCTGCCGCCTTGGCTGAATCGCCACTTTTAAAAAAAAAAAGGGTTTGGGAAAGAAATGGAATTATGGAGAAGGGGAGGTTGCCATCTGTTCACCAGCTGCTCAACTGACTTCACTCTTGATTGAAAACACAGTGAGTTTCCCGGCAATGCAGGACAGGGCATAGGCCTAGGTTGAGAACAGATTAAAATGGTTTCATCCTATGGGTAGTTAAAAATGTGTTGTATCATAACATATATGCTCAAAGTGAATGTTTTATTTAACACCATTCACAAAGGAAACCTTCTGCATCCATTTTCTCAGTATCAGTTTGGACTTTTGTGATTTTATATACAGCAGTGTTGCTCTATATTGCTTACTTGATATGGGTCAATCAGAAAATGTTGATTTGTAGCTGTGCTAACATGGTTTTTTACTCTTTTGTCTATTTCAAAAAATGAGCTGAGAAAATGCGTCACAGACTTGTATACCATCAATTCTGTGTGGGAACATCATCGTGTTTTGGTCATTGTATACCGACCATCCATAAATTAAGCACCCAAATGACCGAAAGATTTAGAGTCAGACCTCTCACGTTTCCTAAGGGGTTAGTGTATCCTTCTGATTCCTTCTGACCCACATTCCTTTTGGACTTGGGTGTTTTTTCTGGGTTGTTTATAGTTCAACTCTTTGGAATCCTTACGCTGTGCCTCACTGTTATAAACCGTAATCAATCTAATTGGAGTCCCTTTAATGATCATACCACATTGGCCGGTGTGGCGTTAAAGCATGCTCAAAGTGCTTCCTCGCCTCTAAATTCCCAACAGCGCCCCAGGAACAGTGTCTGTCCTTTAGGCCTGAACTTTCTCTCCTGTGGTTCTGACCCCATGGAAAGTGTTCGAGAGTCAAAATCTGGATTATTTGTGACCGCTCCACTGCCACAACATGGTTAGCCCTTTCCTGTTTCCTGTTTCCTCAATAAAAACGCATTATTTCAGTTTTAGCGCATGTTTCTCATTGACCCAGATGGTTTTTGTGTGAAGGATGAAGGATATTTTAGACATTTGGAGAAGTTTCTCATGACCTGCCCGTTTTAAGGTGTAAGATCACAAATACTTCGTTAAAGAACCATGATTAGTTAAATAGTTGAATAGGGGGTCTTATTGCTCGGTTAAAATGAAAGCCTGCATCCACACTGGCCCTGTTCAGATGAGATTGGACGGCCCTGATGTAATATTCTGCACGGTGTGGCTGGTTTTGTATCGGGGCAGCAGGCAGACTGTGTGGATCTTCCCGTTGTTATTTTTGGAAATGAGAGAGCGCTCTGGGGAACAGGAGCTTTGGCTGAGTCTGTTTCTGCACAGAAAGCCACGTCTGTCAGACGAAAACCACAGGTACGAGCAGGAGTGTCAGAGAGAAACTGAGAGAGAGAGAGAGAGAGAGAGAGAGAGAGAGAGAGAGAGAGGGAGACCAAGAGGGAGAGAGGGAGGGAGAGAGAGACGGAGAGAGAGAGAGATGGAGGGAGAGATGGAGGGAGAGAGAGAGACAGAGAGAGCGATGGAGGGAGAGAGAGAGACCAAGAGATAGAGAGAGAGAGGGAGAGAGAGAGACAGAGAGAGGGAGAGAGAGAGACAGAGAGAGACAGAGAGGGACAGAGAGACAGAGAGAGAGAGTACTGGCCTGAAATGTACTGTTGTGCCACGCTGCTTTTCGTGCAGAGAACTGTAAAAACGTAAACTCAGTATTGAAAAATGCTTGTCACCAAATGTAATGAAGAAAACTGTAATATAAACCAGTGCTCATTTCCTTCGATAGGCGAGCTTTCTCCAGTTGTGTACTGAAGAGCAAACGCTGACCTCCAAGGACTTTTTGTCTGGTCTTCAGGTTGCCCGGCGTTTTGCCTTCATCGACACTTCTCTCTGTCTAATTAATGATTGAGCTTCAGTTCGCAATAACCATTAACAGGCTTATCTGGGAGGGTTAATAATTACGGGCACAGGCAGGTCGCTGTCGATGGGTCTGGTGGAATTTTGGGAAGGACAGTCGGCTGGCGGAGGTGACATGCTTATGAGTCAACCGGCCTTAATCGCTGATTCAGAAAAGAGGGGGAGGAAGGAGGTCCGGTTTGGTTTTGGGTCATGTTGGTCGAGCCTGCTAAATCCAGCCACCTGGCTCTTGCCTTGCCTGGAGGCGAGAGAGACTGCGGTCTGCATTCAATCAACATTCATCCTTAACTTTGACTTCGCACATTACTCTTGCTCTTCAAAAGCTATTTTTGGCAAGGTAATTTTTCAAATTTTTTCAAATTTTTCAATCCCCTTTCAAACTCTACCTTAGTCCTCCCTCCTGATTTCCCCTGCCCCTCCTTTCTGATATCCCTATCCTTGTCTAACCCCCCCCCCCCCCCCCCCCCCCCAAAAAAAACAAAAAAAAAAAACAGAACAGCATTTCCTGTGTATTTTTCTAGTTTCTGGATGTGATGCTCTGATTTATGGTAGAACCTATGCACTTGTAAATCGCTTTGGATTAAAAGCGTCTGCCAAATGACTAAAATGTAAATGTAAATGTAATTTTTTCCTGATTTTAGCGGGAGTTGTCACACTTTTATTTCTTTTATATACTTATATACAGCATCATAGGTCAAGACATTAAAATGTAAAGAAAACATTGATATGACACACCTCTTTTCGAGGTGGTCGAGTGATGGAAGGAAATGGAGGAAGAAACGTTCATGCTTATAATTGTTGGTCAAAGTTAAGGACAGATGTTTACTGAATAATTGACTCAGTGTGTTTGTCACCAGCGGTGGGATAGCTGTGGCTAACATACGTCAACACTGAGTGGTTTCATGGGTCATGATGGATTATTGTAACTAGCTGAAGTGGTCATCCATATCTTACCCAGGCAGTGTGAGAATCTGCAGTAAAATTCGGTGTTCATTTAATTCTGACAGAGTACAAATGAGTACAATATGGACCATGTAAGAGTTAATTTAACAGTGAACATTTCACTGTGTCTGGTAGGTGCTGTGTGTGGGTGGGAGTGGCCTGTAGATGGGTGTGGCCTGTGGGTGTGGCCTGAGTATGCTGGTGATTTGCGTACTGCGGTCTCTGTTCTCCTCGAGTGTGCTTGGTGTCACTCCACACCAGGCTGGTGTTGAGAAGCATTGCTGCTGCTGCTGCTGCTGGTGGTGGGTCATCTGCCCTGACAGAGCAACGGTTATCTGGGCCTGGCCTGGGCCGATACCTGCCCCTTGGATGGGATGTTATCTGCCCCTCTGCTTGGCTCTATCTGCCCCTCTGCTGGGCGCTATCTGCCCCTCTGCTGGGCGCTATCTGCCCCTCTGCTGGGGTGATATCTGCGTCGCGGTTGAGGCGTTATCTCCCCTGGCTGAGTGTTATCTCTGGCTGACTGCCTCCTTCATTCCGCCTGTCTGGGGAAGGGGGGGAGAGCAAACAAAATGGAGTCCAGCAACCGCAGTGCAGTCACAGACCGTAGTTACAGCCCCGTGCGCGTGGCGCTGTCAGAAACCGCGCTCGATACGTCCGCTCATAAAGCCGCGATGGAGAGCGATGCGTCCCCACGCTTCTTTTCACTTTTTATGGCGTCTCGTCTGTGCCACTGAACGGTGCCGTTGACCCGGAGTCTGAGCGAGAAAGGTTACAGCCTGAACCCTGTTGCCCGGTTTTGTTGCGGCTGCTTCTTCTGTGAGCTCGTTCATGTGGAAATACGATGAAGTGCGGGGGGGGGGGGGAGAGAGACGGAGATGGAGAGAGAGAGAGAGAGAGACAGACAGAGAGAGAGAGAGAGAAAGATGGAGAGGGAGAGAGGTGGAGAGAGAGACGGAGAGTTGCGTCGTTTGGTGTTGTGGGCTGAATGCTTCCTCTTAAGAGCATGAAGATTGTCTTTTTGTGCTGCGTTAGGGCAAGGCCTTAAATCTTCTCACTCTCTCTCTCTCTCTCTAGAGCCAGCAGGATTGACTCAATGTCTGTGGGGTTTCTGAAGCTGACCCCTTCCTCAGTACTGGAAGAAGGCAGATATGAGAGTTAACGTAGTTCATTAAGTTAGCCAGCATCGCCAATTAAATCCGCAGGGGAAGAACGCTCCCAAACTTTCCCAGACGTGCAACTGTCGCTCAAATTCTAAAATTGACTTATTTTTGTTTTCGTTCTTTCGAATTACTTTTACTTCTAAAAAATAAAATGATGCTTTAGGTTATTGTCTAGCTAGTGAGTCATAGCATGTTAACCAAAGTGGACCGTACTGGCCCATTGCGGGTGGCCTTCAGCTTGTTGACATAATTTTGACCATGAGGGCCCTCTCTTGAACCCTAGCAGAAGTGGCGTGGGTCGGGTCAGGGTGAGACAACTTTGGGTCTCTGGCTAGGGCTGCCAAATGGGGTGTTATTTGGCTGCGTGTATGCAGCCCCTGTAGAAGTATGGCTGTTTCTCCCCCCCGAGCCTCGACGCGTTGCTCAGGTAGAGTCTGTGTCCCGGACAGAGCCTCGCGGTTCAGGTGAGGATACGTGGGTAGAAATTTGCACTAAACGAAAGGGGTTCCCCTTCTAAAGTTTCTCAGCACGCTGCAACATGTCATGGAAGGTCTCTCTCTCTCTCTATCATGCTTTCTCTCTCTCTCTCGTTCTCTTTCTCTCCTGTTCTCTACCTTTCTCCTTTGCCCTCGCTCTCACGCTCACTCGCTCTCGCTCTCCCGCTCTACTTTGCTCTCTCTCTCTCCCGCTCTCTCTCTCTCTCCCACTCTCACTCACTCTCTCTCCCTCTCTCTGTTACTCTCTCTCCCACTCTCACTCCCTCTTTCTCTCCCACTCTCTCCCACTCTCCCTGGCACTCTCCCTACTTCTCCCCCACTCTCCCTTGCTCTCTCTCTCTCCCACTCCCTGTCTCTGACTCTCTCTTTTGCTCTCTCTCTCTCTCTCACACACTGATGCATGTCTTGTTTTACCTCTCTCCGGTCTCCTCTTCACCTCCGTGGTGAGCAGTGCTGAAAGGTGGGGGAGAGGAGGCTGTCTCTCTGCTGTACTGACTGCAGGCTGAGGGAATATGGCCCAGTCAGGCAGTGTTCAGCGATTTGGCGGTTAACCTTTCGTGCTGCGGCCAGGGTCAAACGCTTCTGCATCCAAACACATTCCTTCAGTTTGCGTCAATGGAACGATTTCCAAATTTCGTCAATGGAACACAATTTCGAAATGCAACACGGCACACGCAAATACTCTCGCCTAATAGATGTGGATCAGAAAGAATGGTGTCTGCAAATGCGTGTTAAGAATCATGCAAGTCTGATCTCCGCTAGCACACTGGCATCCCTCACCCTGTTAAAACTGCAGCCAGGACCTCAGGTCACCTGGGATTCTGGTTATCCAGAAAGACATGGGGGTTTCCAAAAAGCTCCTCTGTGTCTCCATAGAGGGACCCTTTCTAGAGCGAATGCTGTTTATCGGACAATCTGGAGCTTTCACAATTTTCACATTAACCCTAGAGGGTTCCATAAATAAAAGGGTTTCCATCTGCAGAACCCTTTCAAAGAACCCCTTTTTTTCTGAGAGTATATGAGATCAGTGACAGGTACATTTTTGTTTCTCAAGGACCAAATTTCACAAATGTACCCTGAAAGTACAGTAATGTTCTCCTTGGGTAAAATAAGAATGTTTCTCCAAGCAAAAAATACAAATTAAGCACAAATGAATTATTGACAAGAATTTGTCAGCACTATTTCTGAGAGTGCTCAAATGAAGGGCAGATTTTCCCTCTGTCGGGCTGTAACCAGGCCGACCCGCTCCTGTCAGATTCCTTGTGGTTTCCCCTGATTCTGTAATTCCGAATCCCCCTAATCCCAGTCATCTCCGCCTGCCTCGCTGGCTTTGGCAGCGAGCAGCAGCGTACGGACGAGCCGGCTCCTGTGTCCGCGTCTCTCTCCTGTGTCTGCGTCTCTCTCCTGTGTCTCTCTCCTGTGTCCACGTCTCTCTCCTGTGTCTGCGTCTCTCTCCTTTGTCTCTCTCCTGTGTCTCTCTCCTGTGTCTGTGTCTCTCGTGTGTTTGTGTCTCTCTCCTGTGTTTGTGTCTCTCTCGTGTGTCCGTGTCTCTCTCCTGTGTCTGTGTCTCTCTCCTGTGTCTCTCTCCTGTGTCTGTGTCTCTCGTGTGTTTGTGTCTCTCTCCTGTGTTTGTGTGTCTCTCGTGTGTCCGCGTCTCTCTCCTGTGTCTGTGTCTCTCGTGTGTCCGCGTCTCTCTCCTGTGTCTGTGTCTCTCGTGTGTCTGTGTCTCTCTCCTGTGTCTGTGTCTCTCGTGTGTCTGTGTCTCTCTCCTGTGTCTGTGTCTCTCATGTGTCTGTGTCTCTCTCCTGTGTCCGTCTCTCTCCTTTGTCTGTGTCTCTCGTGTGTCCGTGTCTCTCTCCTGTGTCCGTCTCTCTCCTGTGTCTGTGTCTCTCCTGTGTCCGTGTCTCTCTCGTGTGTCCGTCTCTCTCCTGCGTCCATGTCTCTCTCCTGTGTCTGTGTCTCTTGTGTGTCTGTGTCTCTTTCCTGTGTCTGTGTCTCTCGTGTGTCTGGGTCTCTCTCCTGTGTCTGTGTCTCTCGTGTGTCTGTGTCTCTCTCCTGTGTCTGTGTCTCTTGTGTGTCTGTGTCTCTCTCCTATGTCTGTGTCTCTCGTGTGTCTGTGTCTCTCTCCTGTGTCTGTGTCTCTCGTGTGTCTGTGTCTCTCTCCTGTGTCTGTGTCTCTCGTGTGTCTGTGTCTCTCGTGTGTCTGTGTCTCTCTCCTGTGTCTGTGTCTCTCGTGTGTCTGTGTCTCTCTCCTGTGTCTGTGTCTCTCGTGTGTCTGTGTCTCTCTCCTGTGTCTGTGTCTCTCGTGTGTCCGTGTCTCTCTCCTGTGTCCGTGTCTCTCGGCCAAAGCCCAGGTGATGAACCGCGGGCGGAAAAACAGGCGCTGGAGGCAGTCGGAATTCAGAGACGAGAGGTTTTCCAGGGAAAACTGCAGTCTGGGACTGCGGCCAAAGGCCGGCGATCACTCCGATCTGGGAAGAGGCCAGAACGCATCGAGACACGATGTGCTGAGCTGCGGCTCCCGTTTGGGGCTGACGCTGTGGTGAAGTGAGCGCATTGCACTGCATCCGTCCGCTTCAGCGTCTGCTTGGGGGAAACGTCAACATTAATAAGCCTTCTATAAAACATTAATAACGCCGTCCTGTGAGACGGTAAGGAAGATATTACTACTTTATCGAGCGATCTGAGAGGTGTCACGTAACATCTAGAACGTGTCACGTCACTTTAAATACGTTATCGCTTAATTCTCTTTAAAATGGCGTTTAATGTGCTATTACATGCTTATGAGTGTCTTTCAGATTGTAAAGATATTTGGCACAAATTATGTCTGAATCAAATATTCCATATTGTATATTGAATATTTCAGGTCATGCAATATGCAACATGAATATATTTTTTGTCCAAACCAATGGTCACACATTAAATAAGCAATAAAATAAGTTTGCCCTTTAGGACTACAAAAGAAAACAAATTGTGTGTTCCTTTCTGCTTGGTCTTCGTTAGGTTTCCTCTTTTTCAGTTGTCTGCTGTTGGATAAATAAAGGAATTTGGGGAAAATTATTGAAATATATACGTCCATTTTCCCCAAGAAAAAGTACTGCAGAGTGCACCTTAAACAAATTTACTTTATTTATTATTACAGTAAGAAATCTAATTATATTTTACTATTAGTAGTATTTATTGTACTATTATCAGTATTCGGGCCAGTATATTTTTCAACAAATGTGATTACTGCAGGATCTCTGTGTTCAAGTCTGTGTGTGCGGTGTGTGTATTGAGGCATGTTTGTGTGTGAAAGAGTGTGTTTGTGTGTGTCAGTGTGTGTGTGTGGAGGCATCTGTGTGTGTGTGAGTGTGTGTTTCGAGGCATGTTTCTGTGTGAGTGTGTGAGAGACAGAGAGAGAGTGTCTGTATGAGTGTGTGTGTGTATATAGAGGCATGTCTGTGTGTGCGTGTGCGTGTGTGTGTGTGTGTGTGTGTGTGTGTGTGTGTGTGTGTGAGTGTGAGTGAGTGCCTGTGTCGAGGCATGTTTGTGTGTGAGTGTGTGAGAATGTTTGTGTGTTTAGAGGCATGTTTGTGTGTGAGTGTGAGAGAGACAGAGAGACAGTGTGTGTGTGTAAGTGTGTGTGTGTATATAGAGGAATGTTTGTGTGTGTGTATATGTGAATGTGTGTTTTGAGGCATGTTTGTGTGTGAGTATGTGTGGATATAGAGGCATGTTTTGTGTGAGAGTGCGTGTGTGTGTGTGTATGAGAGAGAGAGAGAGAGTGTGAGAGTGGCTGTGTGTAAGAGAGAGAATGTGTGCATTAGTGAGAGAGTGTGTGTGTCTGTGTGAGTGTGCGTGTGTTTGTGAGTGGGTGTGTGTGTGTGTGTGTATGTATGACAGAGTGTGTGTGAGAGTGGGTGTATGTGACAGAGAGTGTGTGTAAGAGAGACAGTGTGTATATTTGTGAGTGTGTGGGTGTGTGAGAGTGTGTGTGTATTTGTGAGTGTGTGGGTGTTGTTTGTGTGAGTCAGTGCTGGGAATGTGTCGTCTGCATTGTTGGAGCTGAACTGCTCAGCTTTTGAAGAAGCCAATGAAAAGACAGGGGACAAAAGAAGAGGAGGTTCCACATGTCCAGTCAAGGGCGGGAATCCATCAAAGTCCTGTTCCGCTGTGATCAGGTCACTGAACTTTCGCAGGGCATGGCTGGTCAAGTATACAAGCCTTTTGAGTGTGTGAGTGTGTTTTCTCTCTCTCTATCTCCCTGTCTCTCTCTCTCTCTCTCTCTTTCTCACACAGTCTCTGTGTGTGAGTGTCAGGCAGGGTTTTTATTTTATTTTATTTATGATATATTTATTTGTTGCCTTTCAAGGTAGACACTGGGGTATGACGCCAGACACGTGCAAACAGAGATTGTGTTGTGATAAACTGTGAACAAGAATCACAGCCGTTTCCCAGTACTACTTTGACTGTCTGGCTTGCCATTCGACTGTGAATCTTTATGTGCCCCTCTTTCCTATAGTGTCTTAGGCATCTATGCACCAGAAGTAAACAAACTAAGAGGCGGGTGACAGGTAATGTCTGTATTAACAAAGCAAAATAATATACCTAGTTTTATGTATGTTGTATATATCCATATATCTTATGGAAGATAATACAGATGTTATTCAGGAGCAACATCAGCACAATGTCATGAACTGGTAAAATAAATTAAGTCGACATCATTTTGACATTTAGATCTCAACACAAAATCTATTACCCATAGCTAGCTATCATGCTATGATTTAATTCACTGAATTTACAATGATAATGGCTAATTAATGAATTATGAATGGGGGCGGCCAGTAGCGTAGTGGTTAAGGTACATGACTGGGACACGCTAGGTCGGTGGTTCTAATCCCGGTGTAGCCACAATGAGATCCACACAGCCGTTTGGCCCTTGAGCAAGGCCCTTAACCCTGCATTGCCCCAGGGGAGGATTGTCTCCTGCTTAGTCTAATCAACTGTACGTCGCTCTGGATAAGAGCGTCTGCCAAATGCCAGTAACGTAACGTAATGTTAATTAAACGTTTATTGCTCCAGAGGGAATTTTGCAAACAATGTGCATAACATAAAACACAAGTAAGATGCTCCAGGATGAAATCTCTGAGATTTATCGTGGGACAGGCCCTGGTGTGTTCACTGCAGTGTTCCCTGTCACTCCTGACTCTCTGGTACCCTGTCACTGCTGACTCTCTGGCGTCACTCCGTTTGTTTGGCTCCACCTCATATCCCTGGGTCTGCCTTTAAAACAATCTTTCATCAGGTGTTTATTATTATAATGTTTATTATTTGTCAGTCATATAGGCCTGGAGAATCTAGCATACTGGCAGACTAAGTAGTGACATTTGATTGATTTTTTAGAATAGTACTTTTTTTTTCATTTGTGACCTGAAGTGATACATCAGTTTTGGGAACTTGGGCGTGTTTCACACTGGTATTTTTTCATGGTGTAATTGCGGATACTAAAGATGTACCCATTCACTGTGGGGTATGATTGCATTATAATCGCAAGATCTGGTTATAAGCTAATGTAAATACTAGTAGCTATAATATTCTTATATGCGTATTATCTATCAGCAGTGCAGCATAGGGTGGGTTACATTGCATCAACAGCGGAGGTTGCATGATGTGTACATTTGCTACAGTGCACTGTAACTGTGGTGCACTGTAAAAAATGTGTGTGTGTGTGTGTGTGTGTGTGTGCGAGAGACACGTTTATGTACTGCATCATGTAGGGTCTGGCCTATCAGATCTCCCGGAGAGCCCTGGTCTCAGAGGATCTGATCTCAGATGGAAGTGGGTGTTTACTTTGTCCTGCTGTGGCTCTCCGATGCCTGCATCTTAGAAATGTGAAAACATCTGATGCCGTCCAGATTAGCACTTATCTATCCACACCTCCTCTTTCCAGAGCCTTTTAAAATCCTAAACGGCTTCACCGTTGAACCCATACCCAGTTCTGCAAAAGCGCCCTCTCTCTCTCTCTACTGTAGTCTCCCACTTAACTTTTTTGTGTAATTGTTTTTCTTTTTAAAATGCAATTTGACCCCTTGAAGAGTAAGTAGGCTTTCTGGAAGTCAGTGTTCCAATGTTTCTAGAAGAAGTCAGTGTTCTAGAACTCCACTGTTTTCACTTCCCGGTAATGATTGTGACATCAGCGCTACAATGTACAGCACATATCTGTGACCTGACGCATTAGAGTTGATGTTCTGGTGGCGAGGGTGCACTCGTTCCGGGCTGGCTCTCTCTCTCCTCCCTTTTTCCCCGCTCCCTCCATCCCATCCTCCTCCCAATTTGTGTGTTTTGTTTGCCTTCCTGACAAAGGCAGGGAAGTTTGACGTAGCCCAGGGGATCTCTGGAGGAGCTGGCGGGCTTCTGCGGGGGTTTGAAGTCCGAATCCCCCACTCTGCGGCCTTGGGGAGGGGGGTGGACTCCTGTGGTGGGGGGATTAAGTTTGGTGTTAGTGCCCCCCCCCCTCTCCCCCTATGGCTGACATGGTGGTCTGAGGGGGGTATGCAGCAGATATGAGAGAGTATCCTGTCTGAGCCTGTGTGACAGTGGGAAAGTTGGGTGGAGAGGGTGTGTGTGTGTGTGTGTGTGTGTGTGTGTGTGTAGGGAGGGGGGCGAGGGGGAGGGGGGTCTGTGTGTGTGTGTGTGTGTGTGTGGAGGGAGGGGGGTGAGGGGGAGGGGGGTCTGTGTGTGTGTGTGTGTGGAGGGAGGGGGGTGAGGGGGAGGGGGGTCTGTGTGTGTGTGTGTGTGTGTGTGTGTCTGTGTGAGTGAGAGTGAGAGTGAGTGTGTGTGTGTGTGTTTGTGTGTGTATGTGTCTGTGTGAGTGAGAGTGAGAGTGTGTGTGTGTGTGTGTGTGTGTGTAGGGAGGGGGGCGAGGGGGAGGGGGGTCTGTGTGTGTGTGTGTGTGTGTAGGGAGGGGGGTGAGGGGGAGGGGGGTCTGTGTGTGTGTGTGTGTGGAGGGAGGGGGGTGAGGGGGAGGGGGGTCTGTGTGTGTGTGTGTGTGTGTCTGTGTGAGTGAGATTGAGAGTGAGTGTGTGTGTGTGTGTTTGTGTGTGTATGTGTCTGTGTGAGTGAGAGTGAGAGTGTGTGTGTGTGTGTGTGTGTAGGGAGGGGGGAGAGGGAGAGGGGAGTCTGTGTGTGTGTGTGTGTGTGTGTGTAGGGAGGGGGGAGAGGGGGAGGGGAGTCTGTGTGAGTCTGTGTGTGTGTGTGTCTGTGTGAGTGTGAGTGTGTGTGTGTGTGTGTTTGTGGGGAGGGATGGGGGGGAGTGGGTGGGGAGCTCACAGTGTCACACCGCTGCTTTTCCGCGATGGCAGCAGATGTCAGTCTCATTCCCAAAGCACGGAGCAAGGCCTTGCTGACGGCTTTCCACACTCAGAAATAAAGCTACGAAAAGTGCTTATAAAGGGCTGGGGTGCTCCCCTATAGGTACGTAACATTGTACCCCTACCCAGTGATATAGAACCAACTTTAACCTCTTTTGCTCGGAACGCAAGGGCATGACATTGAGGATACATACGGTAAATTTGATCGTTGAAGAACAAAAATGTACCTCCATGGTCGTGTTATTCCTGAGTGTGCATGTGCATCTCAGGACGCTCAGGGCTCCTAGGTAATCTGAATGAGACAGGACTGTGATTGACTGAGTCTACAGTGTGTGAGTGTGCGTGCGTGTGTGTGTAGATCTCTGCATTGGCTGCTTTATTAAGCCGTGTGAGACCCTAGAAAGTCTGGATTAAGGGCCATTCCTCTTCAGTAGTATGTGACACACACAGGCGTCACGTAGGGGTCATACTGTATAAGGGTGAGTGAGTCAGGCTCTCCTTTGACCCACTGTGCCAACTTATCCACTTCTTTAAAGAAATTAGAAATTAACCAGCTCCCACTCTCCCCTTCTATCTCCAAACCACTTCCACTTTTTCCCCGCTGTGTCACCCTTGTGACCCACTCTCTCTCGCACACAAACTCTCACTCTCACTCTCTCTCCCTCCTCACTCTCCCTCAAACTCTAACTCTCTCTCTCTCTCTCCCCCTCCTCCTCACTCTCTCTCCCTCCTCACTCTCTCTATCACACAAACTCTAACTCTCTCTCTCTCCCACTCCTCATCACTCTCTATCATAATAGCTCTAACTCTCTCTCTCTCTCTCCCACTCCTCATCACTCTCTATCATAATAGCTCTAACTCTCACTCTCTCTCTCTCTCTCTGTGTGCAGATGCAGGAACTGGAGCAGAGGGTGATGGAAGCTGACCAGCGGGCAGAGAATGCTGAAAAGCAGGTAACTGCTCTCATCATCTCCTCCCTCCTCTACTCCCTGTTTCTCTCTGACTGTCTCTTACTCAGCTCTGTGTGATTAGATGCACATGATCTGAAGCTGAAGGGTTGTAACTGGTAAATGGTTGTCATTTATACAGCGCCTTTATCCAAAGCGCTGTACAATTGATGCTTCGCATTCACCCATTCATACACACTCACGCACCAACGGCAATTGGTTGCCATGCAAGGCACCAACTAGCTCATCAAGAGCAGTTGGGGGTTAGGTGTCTTGCTCAGGGACAGTTCAACACACCCAGGAGGGGATCGAACCTAATCTAAAGGGTTTCTGGGATACTGAGTTTCACTGTTCAATTGTCACCAACCCACTTCTTATTATGTAAAGGTTATTTAGTACACTTCCACCCATCCCTCTTAGTGTTATTGAATGTTTTAACTACCAACGGCCATTTTACATACTAATTGCTTGCTTGTTATGACAAGCAAGCAATTAGTTCCCAAACTCGGACTGAAATGAAAGGATATCAGGCCTTCTCCTCGGTCCTTGTCCATGGCTGTTCTTGGCTTGAGGCCTTTCATTCCAGAGAAAATAACTCTTGGTGGGTTCTGTCCGTGGACTAGCTATATCAACTATGCAGAAATAAGTCACATTATCCGGGCAATGCATCAATCACCAGTCTTCATAAGTTAAAATAAGAATTGGTTGCCAAACAAAGCCTCAATGACAGAGCTTTGTTGGGGGCCTGCGGCATTTTATGGGTGCCTTGCACCAGTCAGTTAGCAACTGGTTTAACCTCGGGGACTGGTGTGAGAGGCCTGATACCCTACTCCAGCGTGGTTTCTGGGTCGAAGGAGACCTCACTCAGAGTTGTACTGGGTCCTGTCCCCCCTGCCTTCCTGCCATAGCGCGTTGCTATGGGATACCGCCACTCAAGCCCCAAGGGGGGAAACTTAAGACCATCCTCACACAATGGCAGAGTAGAGAGTGCTGAGGTCATTCAGGAAGAAGGGCCAACCTTTGTAAGGTGGGGGGTTTTTTGGGTTAGGCTGTGGGGGGTTGTGAAGGGGTTGTGGCTGAACATGTTTGAAATACAAGAAAGGCAGTTTGTGGGGGGGTGGGGGGTGGGGGGTGGTTGCTGGTACACTGGGGGCTCTTGTAAAGGTCATGAGGTCACGTGTGTGTATGGATGTAAGCCCATATATGGTATTCCATTCAAGCGCACCACTTTTAAACCGGAACAATCTGTGAATTTCTCCCTTTGGACCACAGAGTGCTGAAGTCCTCAGGGCTTTTGTTGTTCTCCTGTTCCCTCTGTTCCTAATTGGGTGAGGGCTTTGTTAGGTAGGATTCCAGGTGTTCATCAGTCACCAAGGGGCCCTGTAACACTTTAACAGCAGACCTGCTGACTTCACAGACTGGAGTGAACATTAATTCATGCACTAATCTCTCAGTCTCCCTCAATCAATCAATCAATCAATCAATCAAACTTTATTCATACTGTAGGACCTTTCATACAAGATTGTGGTACAACGTGCCTCCCTCCCTCTCTCTCTCTCTCTCTCTCTCTCTCTCAGTCAATCTATCAAACTTTATATAACACCTTTTATACAGGATTGCAATGCAGAATTCTTAACATGAAAATGATCTACTGTGTCTCACTCTCTCTCTCTCTCTCTCTCTTTCCCTCGCTTGGTTTGTCTCTTGTTCTGTCTCTCTCCTTCACTCTCAAATTGTGCTTTTTCGACTTGGGAGCCTCGTGAGTGTGTCTTCTGCGCTTTGATCTCAGAATGTAGTTAACCAAATTATTTACCCGGCCATATTTGAGACACACGATTGTATGATTATTGGACACGAAAAACAATGTAATGTGAATGTCACTGCTTTGGGCGGTAGTGTAGTACCTGCGCTCATAACCTGAGGGTTAAATTCCCAAGCTTGCTCTGATTGTTTCAAGCTGATAACTGTAACATTGAATGTCTACAGCCTCAGAAACAGGGGTCATTTTCTTTGATGTGTTCCAGGTACATTTGATGGAAGCAAAGCTGAAATCGGCCAACGTGCAGCCCAGCGAATCGGAAAACTCGTTGTACAGAAGGTATCAAGAGCTGACAAATCAAGTGCAAGAAAAGGACGCGGTGATAAAGAGGCTGGAAGTCCAGCTGGAGAAGCAGGTATGGAGGTCGTTTAAATTTAAAATGGAAGAACATTCTATAGTGTTGATGGTTGGGTGTTAAAATGGATGCTGCTCCCCTTCCTTAATGTGTAGAACTTGGTCCGAGCCCAGGAAGCAAAGATCATAGAGGAAAAGGCGGCCAAGATTAAAGAATGGGTCAGCTTCAAGTTCAAAGAGGTAAGATGGCTTACATAGTATGCACTTTACAACCCATGGAAATTAGTGTGACATTGCTGAGGAGTTCAAAGGATTTGTCTGGGTAAAGCTGAAATCCGCTTTCTCTCTCCCCCTCTCTCTGTCTCTCTCTCTCTCTCTCTCTCTCTCACTCTCTCTCTCTCTCACTCACTCACTCACTCACTCCCTCTCTCTCTGTATCTCTCCTTGTCCCAGATGGAGATGGAGAACCATCAATTGAAGATGGCCAACACTAAGCAATCGGAACAGATCCTGGCCCTCAAAGACAAACTGCAGAGTAAGTTAATAACTGTAATCATTTGTCAACCCGGAAATTCTCTGGTGGCTGTCCCTTTGAAGAATAATCTCCCAATCCTAGAACATCATGCCTTTCTACAATGCTTCCTCTTTGTATCCTTTGACAACTCGGTCTTTGGGTGACTGTATATTTCGGTATATGACCTAATGTCCTGTCCTTCTAAACCTGTTGGGTGGCCTATAGCCTAGTGGCTAAGGTGATTGAATGGTACCAGGGGGGTTGGTGGTTCAAGCCCCAGTGTAGCCACAGTAAGATAAGTGCAGCTGTTGGGCCCTTAAATCGACATTGATCCAGGGGGGATTGGCCTCCTGCTTAGTCTAATCAACTGTAAGTTGCTTTGGATAAAATACTCTAAATAACTGTAATGTAACCCTCTGTCTCCGTCCACTCTTAGCTCTGCTGGAGTGCCCCATGTCTCCTGGGACCCCGGCGTCTCCTCCCGCGGACTCTCACCTGGTCCCGTGCAGCCCCCTGTTCCCCCCGAGCAGCCCTGGGTCCCCCTCCGCCCAGGAGGAGAGCTGGAGACAGCCTGGTCCCTGCCCGACCCCTCCATTCACCGTCAGCAGCCCAGGTCACTCTCCTCATCCCATTTCAGCCTCTTCGCCCAACCCTGTTACCCTGTCCTGTGACCCTCACAAAGCACACCTCATTCCACAGCTAGAGAGCTGCTGTTAAGTAGAATTGGGCATGCCGAATTAGGGTTGGAGTGAAAACCTACAGGATGGTGGATCTCCAGGAGCAGGGTTGAGTAGCGTTCCTATGCTACCTTGGTTATGCAGTAAGCTTTCGGTTATGTGGACCAGCTTTGTATTTTGATTGTATTGTATTTCAATTTCTTAGCCCAGATTTTTCTTACTGTCCTCTCGTTTTCTTGCATTTCAATTTTTGTCAAGTGTTGTGATAGCACTTGACCCCGTCGCTGACCCCGCATGCCTTCCTCATGCTCACCACACAGATGTGAAGAAGAATATTTCGGAGAGCCCCGGCTGTGCGTCCCACGGGGTCTTCCTGACCTCCTCCCTGATGAGGTCTCCAGGCCAGGACAGGGCCGAGCCCCTCTCGCTAGGCTGCTGCTGGGACAGTCCCGCCCAGGACAGGGAGGACCCAGGGGCCATGCTGGAGGTGCCAGAGCCCCATGGTCCTGGGTGGGGCAGGGAGGGGCTCCCCGGATTTGGAGGGAGCGAGGGGGCCGGTGGGATGGAGACCGTAGAGGGGTTGTCCCCTGGTAGGCTGCACCCTGATATGGGCCGGGGCAGGCCGGAGACGGGGTCGGTTTCGGAGAGGGACCACTCCTCGGACGAGCTGAACAGCAAGTTCCGCTCCCAGCGCCTCCGCTCCTCCTCCTCCTCGAGCGAGACGGCCCCCCCCAGCCCCCCGGGATCGCCCGTTCCCCCAACCCCCAAAACCTCGCCCCCGTCCCACCTCTCCCCCTCCCTCCCCCTGGTGCCCCAGGCCTTCCCCTCGGGCACCAGCATGACCCTGCCCAAAGTGCGCACCCCGCTCACCCCCCGCGACAGCATCCAGCTGGTGAAGAAGCACCACAGCCAGCCCCAGCCCGGGTTCGACAAGCTGCACCAGGTCAACGTCAGCATCGACATCGCCCCGCCGGACCTCCTCCGCCCCTGCTGCGCCCCGCTGACCCCCCCCGGCCCCCAGCGGGTGGAGGAGACCGACATCGACGAGGTGTCCGACGCCATGGAGGTGGGAGAGGCGACGGAGGTGGGCGAGGCTTCCTGCGACACGGTCTCTCTGATTGGTCTCCCGGAGGAGCTGGAGTTCCTGGACCCCGACGTGCTGAAACCGCCCACCCCGCCCCTGCATCGCTTCCCATCCTGGGTGAGAGGAGATGAGAGGAGGAACAAGGGATGAGGGGGAGAGTGAGAGACAGAAATGGAGTAAGAGAGAGAGTGAGAGTGAGGGAGAGAGAGTGTGTCTGTGTGAGAGAGAGGGGGAAAGGGAGAGCAAGAGAGAGTAGGAAAGAGAGAGCAAGAGAAAGAGAGTTTTAGAAAACGTGGATTGAAAACATGGGCCAAAGACTAAGATTAACTTTAGTCCTGAACTAATTTGAGTTTTGAATTGAGCATCTCCACTCCATGACTAAGCTTAATGTTTGAAACTTTCTTTCCCTGGTGGGTGGATTTTTGGAGGAATGGCATGATTTAAGAGTTACCCGCAATAACAGCTCAAGCATACTCATGCTCTTTGGGTCTGTCTTCCAGGAGAGCCGGATATACGCTGTGGCCAAGTCTGGGATGAGGGTGTCAGAGGCGGCTCCTGGAACCTGGTCACCCAGCCGAGGTGAGGCTGCGAGCAGGGCCTCCACCGACCCGTTCTCAGTGTTGGGAGCTTTCTTCCACACACCTCACGTTGTGAGGAAGCAGGGCCTCCACCGACCCATTCTCAGTGTTGGGAGCTTTCTTCCACACACCTCACGTTGTGAAGAAGCAGGGCCTCCACTGACCCATTCTCAGTGTTGGGAGCTTTCTTCCACACACCTCACGTTGTGAGGAAGCAGGGCCTCCACTGATCCGTTCTCAGTGTTGGGAGCTTTCTTCCACACACCTCACGTTGTGAGGAAGCCGGGCCTCCACTGACCCGTTCTCAGTGTTGGGAGCTTTCTTCCACACACCTCACGTTGTGAGGAAGCAGGGCCTCCACCGACCCGTTCTCAGTGTTGGGAGCTTTCTTCCACACACCTCACGTTGTGAGGAAGCCGGGCCTCCACTGACCCGTTCTCAGTGTTGGGAGCTTTCTTCCACACGCCTCACATTGTGAGGAAGCAGGGCCTCCACCGACCCGTTCTCAGTGTTGGGAGCTTTCTTCCACACACCTCACGTTGTGAGGAAGCAGGGCCTCCACTGACCCGTTCTCAGTGTTGGGAGCTTTCTTCCACACACCTCACGTTGCGGGCGGCACGGCACGGTAGCACTGTTGCCTCACAACAAGAAGGTCCTGGGTTCAAGCCCCACCCAGGCCTCTCTGTGTGGAGTTTGCGTGTTCTCCCCGTGTCTGCATGGGTTTCCTCCGGGTACTCCGGTTTCCTCCCACAGTCCAAAGACATGCAGGTTAGGAAACTACAGTTGAAAATGAGTTCATGTGCTAACTCATACCTGGCACATTTACGTTGAAGTGGAAACTGAAGATGTTGATTAATGTGCAATGTTCCTAGTAAAAAAATAAAAGAAGAAGTGGTCCTGCACCCCTTTCATGTAACTGTATCTCTCATCATCAGTATGACATATTATATAGCCCTTGTCAGTACTCATATGGTTATTGGTCAAATGGTCCACAGTAAATGTTCAGTGTTGAATCAACTCTTACAGTATTACAGTTCTGATTGGACTCATATGTACTCTTGGTTGAATTTACACTGAACATTTTACTGTGTCAGTGGTAATATATTGTATACACTTACTATTCTCTACCTTTTACTGCTGTGTCTGTAATGTATCCAGTGTTTAGGAAGCTATGCTATGTTGAAAGGCATAGACAGGTCCTTCCAACTTCCTTAGAATAACCACAGTTAAAAAATAGACAACCAAAGAAAGCATAATCTTGTGAAACTTTACCAAGCAGTACAAAGCACTTTATCAGTCTTTTTACAATATAGGAACACACAAACATGTTAATCCTGCGTGTCTAAATCTTAAAATTACAGCCATTTTAATTATAGTTACAGAGAAGATAAACCACTAAAATGTTTTTCAGCCTAACTCAAATTGACCGACACTAATTTATTTTTGTCTTCCTATTTATATGGATTTGATTTATTTGCATCGTATTAACAAGTGCATTGATGTTTACTTCATAAGTAAACTGCATATTTCT
>NC_083760.1:9203913-9258913 GCF_963514075.1 Conger conger | reverse complement strand
GCCCGAGCAGAGTGAAGGACGTGCAGGCTCTCGGTCTGAGCCCGGGCCTATTCACTGCAAATTGGTACCGCTCACTGTTTCAAACAGTGGGAAGCCAACTTTAATAGGGATTCTTTTTTTGGGGCAGCCTGTAGCCTAGTGGCTAAGGTATATTACTGGGACCCGGAAGGTTGGTGGTTCAGGCCCCGCTGTAGCCACGATAAGAACCATGCAGCTGTTGGGCCCTTGAGCAAAGCCCTTAATCCCGCATTGCTCCAGGAGGGATTGTCCCACTGCTTAGTCTAATCAACTGTAAGTTGCTTTGGATAAAAGCATCAGCTAAATAAGAAATGATGTAATCGATTCTTTTTCAAATTCCAGTCCACCATTGTTTTTTTTACTGGGGTGGAACAATGCCTGTGAAGAGGTGCTTCTGGTTGAAAGAGAGAAGGGAGGGGAGGGGAAAAGAGAGAGAGAGAGAGAGAGAGGGTTAGGAAGATTCAAAGATTCCTGAAAGGATTTTTCAGGTTGGGGCAAGGTTGGGGTTGGGGCCAGAGGAATGTGAGAGAGGTGTATTTGGGTTCCCAACACTGAGGCGTATCTGTCAGTGGGACGCAGGGCGACGGAAGGAAGCACTTGAGTGTTAGAGGTGGTGTGAGGAACATGTCTCTGACAGATGACTGACGCCTGAATGAACAGGGCTGGCACTCACTGGCTCTCGCTGTCTGCCTGCCAGAGCGACATGCTTCAGAAAGCATGTTGAAACATTAGCTGGTTACATTACCAATATACAATCTCTTACCTCTGCGTTCAGTCCTTCCTTATCAATGTCTACCTAATGTCAGTATTCTGGGTTAATAACTATCATAATTTATCAAGTTTTCTCTTCTTTGCAGGCAGTGACCGTTGTCTGTTCTAGTAGCATTCTAGAGGGCAGTTTATACTCTGCAGTTACAGTTATCTGTTCTAGTAGCATTCTAGAACGGAGTTAATACTCTGCAGTGACAGTTATCTGTTCTAGTAGCATTCTAGAATGGAGTTAATAATCTGCTGTGACAGTTATCTGTTCCGGTAGCATTCTAGAAGGCACTTAATGTGACTGAACCTCCTGCTTCCTTTCTGTCAGGTCAAACATGGACACTCCAAGCTAGTGTGGTGCTCCCTCGTCGGCAAAGTGTTCTTCTACTACCGTAACCAGGACGACAAGGTGTGTGCCCTTTCCTGTCCGTGAGCCGTACATTCGCCATAGAGCAGAACCTCACGACATTACAGTTTTTTCAGCCGACGCTTTTATCCCAAAGCGATGCACGTTGACGTATGCGCGGAGGTGTCTGACTCTTGTCCGTCTGCCGGCAGTGTCCGCTGGGGCAGCTGCGCATGCGGGAGGCCGGGGTGGAGGAAGTGGACCGGTCATGTGACTCGGACGAGGACTACGAGGCCGGGGGGCGGGGCTTCCTGTCCTCGCACTACACCCTGCTGGTGCACCCCAAAGAACAGAGCCCCACCTATCTGCTCATCGGGACCAAGCAGGAGAAGGTACCGTACGTTTTCCCCCCCCCCAGAATTAGCTACAAGCTGCAGCTTGCCATTAAACTGCCATTAGGGAAGGACCCATCTGGTAAAAACATGCACTGCCGCATAAAAAAAAGCAGCGTTGTTAAAGAAACAGGGTACGTCTTTATGCTTGTTTCTTTCTTTTTTTCAAGCATTTTTGAGAGCTCTATTTATAATATCACATCTTTAATATTCATCATTTAGCTAATACCAAAATATCTTCACTTGTCATTTTCTTGAACTGTGTTTAAATGCATGTAATTATATACACAAAATCTTTAAACTTTCATTGTCTTGAAATGTGACCAAGTCTCCCATTTGCCATTCAACTCCCTCAAATATACACACACACACACACACACACCTATGCACACACACAAACACACGCACACACACATGCACCCATACACATACACACACATGCACCCGCACACACACAAACACACACATTATCACACACACGCACACACACACACACACATACACACACACACACTCACTCACACACACACACACACACATTAACACAAACACACTCACACACAGGATGCCTGGCTGTACCATCTGACAGTAACAGCAGGCAGCAGTGCCAGTCTGAAGGTGGGCACTGAGTACGAGCAGCTCATCGGCAAACTGCTGGACGTGGATGGAGACCTAGGTGAGATGTGTGTGTGTGTGTGTGTGTGTGTGTATATGTGTGTGTGTGTGTGTATGTGTGTGTGTGTGTGTATATGTGTGTGTGTGTGTGTATATGTGTGTGTGTGTGTATGTGTGTGTGTGTGTATATGTGTGTGTGTGTGTGTGATGCACCCAGAGGTATGACTCTCACAGAGGTATCACAGAGTAAACAGAGATGGCCTCACCCCTCAGCCTGCCACAGGCCTCCAGTACGTCCCCCCTGCGGCCCTGAGTTTCTGGGAATTCATCCTTAGTGCTGACTGTTCACATACTCGGTGCACTATTTATTCACACACTGCCCGTGCGTGTGTGTGTGTATGTGTGTTTATGTGTGTTTGTATGAGTGTGTGTGTGTGTAGGTGTGTGTATGTGTGCATGTGCATGCCTGTGTGTGTGTTTGTATGTATTCGCTTGTGTGTGTGTGCGCACATGCATGCCTGTGTGTTTGTGTGTGAGTGTGTGCTTTATGCATTTCTGTGTGCGTGTGAGTGTTCATGAGCTTGTGTGTATGTTTGTGTGTACACATGCAGGCCTGTGTTTGTGTGTGTGTGTGTTTATGTGTGTGTGTGTGTGTGTTTATGTGCCTTTGTGTGTCTTCTCCTCCTGCTTTTCTCACACGGTTCTGTTTTCCCACATGTGCCTGTGTGTGTTTCCACACACTTCTGCCCGCAGACTCAGTGCTGTGGAAGAGCGCCCCCTTGTGTTTCAGTAAGGAAGGGCTGCGCTCGCCACTCACCACCCTCCCCTCTGAGGCCCTGCAGACCGAGGCCCTGAAACTCTTCAAGGTGAGCCCCCAAAACCCCCAAAACCCCGAAACCCCCAAAACCCTCCAAACCCCCAAAACCCTCCCCTCCAACTGCCAGATTCCCATTCTGCTGTGTGTGAGCCCCCCAAAACCCCAAACCTCCCTCCAACTGCCGGATTCCCACTGTCTGCTGTTTGTGTGTGAGCCCTACAGTCAGGGACCACCCTCTCACCCCCAGGTAATTTTATTTGTCTTTTTAAAGAGACTGTCACAAAGACCGTTTACAGAGTAACAGAAGGGCAAAGAGGGAAAGAGGCAAACGCAATGCCACCTGCCCCACAATAGCTCCTATAGGAGTCAACTGCAACCTTGTATCTCCTCCCGAGGTTTTTTCTCGCCACTGTTTGAGGGTTTTTCTACCCTAAGGGAGTGGTTTACCTCATATGCTATTGGGGACTTTTACGCTAATATGTTTAATTCTCTTCTGTGTTACTCTGTAAAGTGTCTTTGTGACTGTCTTCTGCGGAAAGCACTATACACAAATAAATTGAATTGAATTGAATTGTATTAGTGTGCTTGTCCCAGGCAGTTCCTGCACGCTGCACTGCACTATGGCCTGATAAGGCATTCATGTGGGACAGAGAGACCTTGGCACTGGGGAACTTTACTGGGATCCCTGGCTCATTAGTGTGGTAAAGTGGAACAGCCCACTGAGCTAGCCACATACTTCCACTCCTTATTATTTCCTTTTGGATGAAAACAGAGTGATAGCGAGAGGGTGAAAGAAGGGATAGAGGAGTGTAGACATGGGCCGCCTGACACCGGGGTCAGACCTTGACCGTGTCCCGAAAAAGGAAGACCGCGTTCCTCTGACAAAAACACACTGCCCTCCTCCGTGCTCTCCCTCCATCCTTCCCCTCCTCCCTCTCTCATTCTCCCCCCCCCCCTCCGCCCTCCCCCACGTTTCGTGCACCTAAAGCCTGACTGCATTTTGCAGCTGTTCTCCCTTTTCTTATCGTGAGAAAATGTGGCAATGATTTCAGCTCCCCCCCCAAATGCATATGTAGCAGAAAACAGCCTTTCATGTCCGTCACCTGAGCACAACTGGCTGCTGTTGCCCCTAGCGACAAGGGCTACCTTGGTTTCAGAGCCATTTCCTGTATTGATTTCATTTGAAGGGTAAATTGCTTGAGAACTAACATGGGACTGTTCACAGTCGCCACAGTGGATGTTTGCTGCCCCCTTCTGGTAGGAAGTTGCAGCACACTGCGACTGGATTTGACCTTTTCCCTTTCAAATCTCTGGTAGCCACATATTAACCTAAATCATTTCTGACTGTCCACCTCGTCGTGTCCCTTAAGCAGCATAACTTAGAGATAAGCTCCCTGGCAGGACATCAGCACATCCATCACGTGAAGGGGCAGTGCACACCAGCGCTGTTATTGTATTCCCTGCTGAAAAAAACAGCTCGAGCTAGGTTTTGAAATAGCTGGTAGCTGGCTGACCAGCTCATGCCCAGCTAGACCAGCTTTATGACCAGCTTGACCAGCTCAATTTTCAAGCTGATCAAGCTGGCCTAGCTGGATTCTACTATTAGTCTATTATTTTCATGGATCTCTGAACACTATAACCACAAGGTGTCACTTTCAGTCCATTGGCTTAAATCCTAAATTTAGTTTATTCATTTACTTTTCCACCAATCAAATCTCTTGTCCTACTGCTTTCCAGTCTGGGTTAATCATTTCTGTAAGTGGGTCAAAGTTGAATTGATGTGTTTATTTCGACATCTCCATTCTTAAGTCAAATTCAGCCTCATGTCAGCTATCAGTTAAAAACCTAAGAGTACAGTTTATGAAAAAAGCAGCATTCTAAATCACCCAGTGCTTCAGGTGAGCTCAGGTGTGCTGTGACAAAAATCCATTTCAATAAAGTTCAAATTAATTTTTAAAACTTGAATGAACAAATGCCATTCACAAAAGCCAAAATAACCCCGAAAAGAACATTTAGGCCTACTTTTGACACAACACAACCACGTCAGTGCGCTGTTTGCTTTTGAGAGGGGTGTGCTAAGAGATGCTGTGACTTTGGGAAGTGTACCGGGGGAAGGTAAAGCTTGGGACACGCTGTTCTAAATGCAAGATGAGAAAGATGAAAAGCGGAGATGAGAATGGCTCTTTTCTCTTCCAGTCGTGTCAGCTGTTCATCAACGTGCTTGTGGAGTCGCCTTCCATCGACTACCACATGTCCCTGGCCCAGAATGCACTGCAGGTGTGCCTGACACATCCGGAACTGCAGAACGAGATGTACTGTCAGCTGATCAAACAGACCAACTGTCGCACGCCTCACAACTACTCCCTCACACAGGTGAGTTCTGACGCAGGTAAACTGTCCCCTGACAGGTACTGCCTCACACAGGTGAGTTCTGACGCAGGTAAACTGTCACCTGACAGGTACTGCCTCACACAGGCGAGTTCTGACACAGGTAAACTATCACCTGACATTTACTACCTCACACAGGTGAGTTCTGACACAGGTAAACTGTCACCTGACATTTACTACCTCACACAGGTGATTTCTGACACAGGTAAACTGTCACCTCATAGTTACTCTCACACACAGGTGAGTTCTGACACTGGTAAACCTTAGCACAGGTATGTCACCCGCACTGGTATATACTCATACAAGTGAATCATTCACACAGGTAAATATTCACACCAGTAAGCCATCACAAATATGGTTTGCTGGTCTGACCATTCTCTTACTGATGTGCTGGGAAAGTAAATATTATCAAATGAGACGTGGCAGATTTTCTTTCTTTCAGTTTGTCCAGCCAGTCTGTATTGTACCGTGTTTGTATTTGTTTACTGTCTGTACTCAGTATTCTCTCTCTGTGTCCCAGGGCTGGCAGCTGCTGTCAGTGTGCGTCGCCCTTTTCCTTCCCCAGCACCACTTCCTGTGGTACCTGAGGGAGTACCTGCAGCGCCACGCTGACCCCAGGTAATTCACCTGCTCCTGTTACCTGTGTGTTACACCTGCACACAGTCTCCCCCCTCTCCCCTCTGTTAAACCTGCACACAGTCTCCCCCCTCTCCCCTCTGTTAAACCTGCACACAGTCTCCCCCCTCTCCCCTCTGTTAAACCTGCACACACTCTCCCCCCTCTCCCCTCTGTTACACCTGCACACACTCTCCTCTCTCTTACACCTGCACACACTCTCCTCTCTGTTATGCCTGCACACACTCCCCCTCTCTGTTACACCTGCACACAGTCTCCCCCCTCTCCCCTCTGTTACACCTGCACACACTCTCCCCTCTGTTACACCTGCACACACTCCCCCTCTCTGTTACACCTGCACACACTCTCCCCTCTGTTACACCTGCACACACTCTCCTCTCTGTTACACCTGCACACACTCTCCTCTCTGTTACACCTGCACACACTCTCCTCTCTCTTACACCTGCACACACTCCCCCTGTCTGTTACACCTGCACACACTCCCCCTCTCTGTTACACCTGCACACACTCTCCTCTCTGTTACACCTGCACACACTCTCCTCTCTGTTACACCTGCACACACTCTCCTCTCTGTTACAACTGCACACACTCCCCCTCTCTGTTACACCTGCACACACTCCCCCTCTCTGTTACACCTGCACACACTCCCCCTGTCTGTTACACCTGCACACACTCCCCCTCTCTGTTACACCTGCACACACTCCCCTCTCTCTTACACCTGCACACACTCCCCCTCTCTGTTACGCCTGCACACACTCTCCTCTCTGTTACACCTGCACACTCTCTATTTCACAGCAGAGCCCATTACACTGGCATCAGTAAACAAAACAGTGCATTTTACACTTTAACCTATATCTCGAAGCATGTCCGCCCCAGTCTCGGACCTTGAATGCTGACCTTGAGTAACAGAAACCTGTTGGCCCAACAGGAGACATGCGTGAGATAAAAGGTCATTCCTACAGTGGGAGCTGCCTTGCTAAAATGACCATAGCTTCGATGGCAGAGGCTGATTTTAGAACTAAAAATGGGTAATCTACCCAGATACAGGACATGCTCAAACGTGGACTTTGAAAACTCAAACAAAACTCTTGCAGTTAGAAATTCTAAAACGTGGCAGTAAATCCTTCTTGTGAACACTGGTTGTGGTTTTTTTCCCCTATTGTCTTAGCACAAGGAAACCTTGGAAAGCAAATACTCGGTTCTACTTTTGGCCTTAGGTGTGTTTGTGTGGTGTGGATATAGCTCAGTCTTGCTCCTCCCTCGCTGGTCTTATGTGGCGTTTCTCTTTGGAGGCTCGACTCTTTCCCCCTCCCGCTGGTTTTAACTGTCATCTCAGAATGTTAGCGAGGTCAGAACAGATTCCACAGAGACAGTCAAACATTGTCGAAAAGGCTAAAAGACGCAGGAGTGGCTGAGCAGGAGAGTCTCGAGGGAGCAGTAAAGTTGAACTGGTCTGAGGCTGGAGGCACAGCCAGGAATTCTGGGCCCCATGAAAATATCTCGCCATGGACCCCACCACCCCAGCCCAGCCCGGCGCATCCCAACACAATTTCAGCGCAATTCTTTGAGGGGTCCTATCTGTTAGGGCACTTGGCATCATCACAGTAAAACTGGCGACAGTTAAAATGGGGCGGGCTGTAGCATGGTGGTTAAGGTGAATGACTGGGACACGCAAGGTCGGTGGTTCTGATCCTGGTGTAACCACAATAAGATCCGCACATCCGTTGGACCCTTGAGCAAGGCCCGTAACCCTGCATTGCTCCAGGGGAGGATTGTCTCCTGCTTAGTCTAATCAACTGTACGTCACTCTGGATAAGAGCATCTGCCAAATGCCAATAATGTAATGTAATGTAAAATATCATTTCAAGAACTGAAACAATTAATGAATAGATCATTACATTGAAAATATATTGGATTTACCCAAATTTAAGTACAGTAAGTACATTTTGGAATATGTTTAAGTGATCGTCAGTTGGCTTGAATTTTGTTTATTGAACCTCAAGCGATGATTTGAGCTGTGATCGGTGAGATGATGGTTGCTGTGACCCTGGTTCCGCTCAGGTCCGAGGTCGGGAAGTACGCGGTGTACTGCCAGAGGTCCATGGAGCGCACTCTACAGAACGGGGAGAGGGAGGCGAAGCCGTCCCGCATGGAGATCCTGTCAATCCTGCTGAGAAACCCCTACCACCACTCCCTGCCTTTCAGCATCCCTGTGCACTTCATGAACAACACCTACCAGGTACCGTGCAATGCCACTCTCTCACCATTTAGATTACATTACATTACGTGGCATTTAGCAGACGCTCTTATCCAGAGCGACGTACAACAAAGTGCAAATCAAACACAAGAACACATGCAAAAGTGGACCTGAGAGGACAGTACAGTTCCGAGTCCTAGTGTAAACATACAGAAATTCAGAACCCTTGAAGAGTGCAATCAACTTTCAAACTAGCATACCACAGTTGGCAGCTAGAATACAACAAAACAACAGCCAATAAAAACAACAATACCTATACAAGGAACGATATCTATTTACAGGCCAACACACACTTTAACTTGTTTGCGGTACTGTACACAGTACTGCTGTCTCTGTTTATGCAGGCTAACACACATTGTAACCCGTAATTCACACCTCAGGCTTTACCCTCTAGAACAGAGCTAGTAGCTACTCTAGATCCTGATGTCCCAGTGTCTGCAGGTATTTGCTTCAGCCACATACTACACAACCTGATTTCACCAAAGAGCACGCTTCCCTGAACCAAGGAGGTAAAGTAATTAGTGAAATTGGGTGGTGTAGTATATGGTTTGACCCAAATACCTGCAGACACTAAGGGCCTCAGGACCTGGAGTTGAGTAACCCTGCTCTAGATCTTTGATTTGCTGTTGTAGCAACATCTGACTATTTGGTTCACTGTCTTTGGTGTCAGCACTTCATTGTTTAGCTGGACGTACTCAAAGACCAGGAATGCAGGTTCCATCTTTAAGGTTCTGTCACCTGTCACAGATTCTGTATTCTAACCAGATGCTCAACTTCTGCTTTCCTCTCATCCTCTGTACTTCCTTAGTCTTGGATGTTTGGTCTGAGGAGTTTCTGGTGCTATGAATTATAGTGTAGGAATAATAGTAATGAGGCATGCCCTTGTTCTGAAAATCCATTGGCACTAATATTGTGGCAACAGATGTTCTACACATGGACATTACCCCTTCAAGGAATTTCATAATGTGCCTTCAAATTGTAGTATTTAACCTTCAAAAATATAACAGACAGTACTTTCATTGTACAGTGTATACTGTGCTTCACCATCTGGTTAGTCTAGAGCAGAGGTGTCCAATATTATCAGAAAAGGGCAGATGTGATTGCAGGTTTTTGCCAGCATTACGACAATGATTCTACTTACTTGATTCTAGTTACCTTCAAGGTCTTGATTGAAGACCATATTTTGTTAATTTTTTAAATCAGGTGTCGTAGTGATGGGCTAAAACAAAAGCTTGCTCTTTTTCGGGTAAAATTGGACACTCCTGGTCCAGACTCACTGTGACAGGTTTTGTGAGTTGGCTCTGGGTCACTGTTCAGTTTTCTGTGTGACCAGGTGGTGGGGTTTGATGGATCCACTACGGTGGAGGAGTTCCTGAACACTCTGAACCAGAAGGCCGGGATGAGGAAGCCAGCGGTCTCGGGTTTCGCCCTCTTCACCGACGACCCGTCTGGGAAGGACCTGGAGCACTGTCTGCAGCCCACTGTCAAGGTGAGCCAGGCAGGATGTTGAGACAGGATGTTGTGGCCTGAGACAGGAAGTTGTGCTTTGAGACCTCCTGAAGTTCCCTTCCCTTGCTTCAAGGAGGAATCCCCAAAATGCCAGGATGAAATATGGAGGCCACACCAAGTGGGGTTCAGTTCTGAATTATGAAAGAGGAGGGAGGAAGGAATTTGAGACAGGAAGTGGTGGTCTCAGACAGGATGTTGTGGTTTAGGACAGCATACCTGGTATTCAGCAGTAGTGATGCATGAGTGGTGTATCCAACTGACTGGCTTCTTTCTCCTATGGGCCAGATCTGTGATGTCATCTCAAAGTGGGAACAGGCCCTGAAGGAATTGCATCCTGGAAAATATGAGGGAACCCGCATCGTCCGCCTAACCTACAAGAGCAGGTACTATTTTGCTTTCGCTTTTCCCTTTGTGCCGGGACGGTGCCGATTCAGAACATGCATCCGCGTTCCAGAGCAGGGATCAGCAACTCACGGTCCTCAGCGGCCAAGAACTGCTGGTTTTCCAACCTCCCTTTACCTGTGTGTGAGGTGTGAGGACAGACTGGCTAATCAGTGGCACTAATTAGTAATAACCCAGGGGAAGAGAGAACGGGGCTGGATTTGGAATTGATGATCCCTTTATAGAGGCATAAGTTGGTTGAATGTGGCCTTTATTATTGAGACAAAATGCATCCTGCCATTTTATTTGGTTCACTGGAGAACCTAAATGCTGACTTAGTAAAATGCCTTGCATACTGACTGAAGTCAGACACTGACTGAAGAATTTAAATTATGATAGTGGCCTGTGGAAAACAATGCCGTGTCTGAATATGACGTGTGTGTTTAGACTGCTTCATGTTTATCTGTGGTCTTCATCTCGCATTATCTTAATCTTCATCACTGTCTGTGTGCTGGCACATGTGCAGACTGTGCTTCAGAGCCCAGGCTAAGGGCGAGACTGAGCGGGAGCGCCTCCTGTTGGCCTACCAGGTGAATGACGAGGTCCTGAAAGGCCACTTCCCCGTCAACAAGGAGCTGGCGCTGGAGGTGGCTGCCCTCATGGCTCAGGTATGTGGGCGCGTCTGAGACGGCATACCTGCCTGCTATTGAGTATAGGTCTTGAGGACACTGCAGGAGTCTGGGCCTTACACTGGGCCTTATACCTTATACCTGGGCCTGTAGCGTAGTGGTTAAGGTAAATGACTGGGACACGCAAGGTCGGTGGTTCAATCCCCGGTGTAGCCAGAATAAGATCCACACAGCCTTTGGGCCCTTGAGCAAGGACCTCAACCCTGCATTGCTCCAGGGGAGGATTGTCTCTTGTCCAATCAACTGTATGTCGCCCTTGGTAAGCGTGTCTGCCAAATGGCATTAATGTAAGATACCTATTTGCGGGGCTTCACTGAGTATATTTGAGAGCATTTTGAGAAAGTAAGCAATCATTTTGGTCCCTTAAATATGTATAAACATGAAGTGCAGCTTCACTTTAAAAATGAGACTCAGCTTTGCTGATGTTTTCCTTCAACAACGACGAAGTATGAGCTTGGGGTGGAACTTTTCGCGACAGTACACTTGGGAAATAGTATGGAGGATATTCTTTGCATACTGCCTGTCGTGTACTAAAGTATTAAACAGTATGCAGCATACATAGCAGACAGTACATACTTTGAGGACACAGTAGTTAGGACGCTGATTCAGAGGGCAGAGTAATGACTGTGGACCACACCCACAGGTGGAGTATGGAGACCTGGATCGCCCTGCCGCCTCCAGCCCCGGCTCCTCTCCCCCCAAAGTCCAGCAGACCCTGGTGCAGGTCCTGGAGCGCTTCTACCCCAAACGCTACAGACAGGACTGCAGCCCGGACCAGCTCAGGTACTCCCATACACACACACACACTCACACACACACACCTCACACACACACTCACGCATACACATACACACACACACACACACACACACACACACACACACAGCGCTTCTACCCCAAACGCTACAAACAGGACTGCAGCCCGGACCAGCTCAGGTGCTACTCTCTCTCTCACACACACACACACACACACACACACACACAACATGCAACGTACTGCTGAAGCCTCTCTCGCTCACAGAAACACAAGCGCACACCCTTGAACACAGCGTGCACACACTCACACACACATCCGTGCACAGACAGACACAAGCACACACACACACACAAACACCATCACACATGCACGTGCACACACACACACACACACACACATACACAAAGATACACACACACACATTTACAAACGCACAGGCGCATATAACAAAAAACAGATGGTCGCGAATTTTATCCTGGCAGAAATAATTTTAGCTGGTATTCAGTTTGATATCACATAACCACCACTCATCAAATTCGCACAAGCAACTTCCCAAGACATTGACATAAACACACCTAACTATGTGTCACTAATCTCTGTGCCTCCCCTTCCCCCCCACCAGAGACCTCCTGGAGCGCCTGGCAACAAAATGGACGGTCCTGCGTGGCTGCAGCATGCCTGAGTGTGTGCGCATCTACCTGACCGTCGCCCGGAAGTGGCCCCTGTTCGGAGCCAAGCTCTTTAGCACCAAGGTGAGCCAAGGCAATCAGTCGGCTTCTGCTCGTTCGTGTGCATATGCATGCGTTCTCATTGCCAAATCAGTGCTTCTAGTAATTTACTTTGCCTCATTTAAGGCATAGTATCTTGTTTCACTCAATGACTTCAATCTATCAAAAGTATTCAAATCCTTTTTATTAGTGCCTGCAGATTTATTTTGCTAAGACCTTAGTAAAGGGTGAGAATACATAATTACTGCCAGTTCAATTCTTGTCAAACTGGTCTGTGGTCTCTATTCTTCTGTGGTCTCTAGTCTGTGTCTCTCTTCTTCTGTGGTCCCTGATGTGTATCTGTCTTATTCTGTGGTCTCTGGTCCGTGTCCCTCTTCTTCTGTGGTCCCTCATCTGCGTCTCTCTTCCTCTGTGGTCCCACGAGCAGCCAGTCCCACCATGTGCGATGGAGGACCATCCCCAGCTGTGGCTGGCGGTCAATGAGGATGGACTAAGCGTGCTGGAGTTCAACACAATGGTGAGAGAGAGCGAGTGAGAGGAGCGAGTGAGTGCTGTATGTTTGAATCAGTTCACCGAGTGTAAATCTTTGTGTAATTACGATAATCCTTAATGGTTCTGTGTGCTCTCAGAAAAATGCCAGATGTGGTTTGTTTATGTATTTTCAGCCATTTTCATTCTCAAAGTTCTCAGTGGAGCATTGAAACATTTTGGTTTGTCATCTTTTTTTTGCCCGCCTTTACAAATTAGGCCTAGCCAAGCCCGCAGAAATGGGCGCTTGTCGAAATATTGGTCTGGAATTATTTTTGTTCTCATATTTCAAACAAGTGTAACCACACTAGAAAAAAAGCTGAAGTCTGATTTGACATTTTCTTCCCAGAAAGATCCAACCAGCTCAATAGAGAAATAAACCGTTTCAGCTGGGCTCTGTTTTTGACAGCTCCTTCTCCTCCATGTCATTTATGGCTTGGTGTTCTCGCTCCTTTACTTTCACAAGCTCCCGGCGGAGAGCAGCGCATCTGGAAATGTGTTAGAACCTAAGAACAGAAGTCATTCAAAAAAACGAAAGGAAAAGAATCGGTTTTAAAAAGGCCAGCCGGCATGAAATGTTTTCCGAAGTGATCGGTGTTCAAGGCTTCGACGACATCATCATTATCGTCATCAATGAAAACTCTCCCTTCTCTTCCCAAGCACCTGCTGGTAACCTACTCCTACCAATCGGTGATCACCTTTGGCGGCTGTCGTGACGACTTCATGGTGGTGGTGAGCCAAATGAGGGACCAGGGGTTGGGGAAGAGGACCGTGGACAAGCTGGTCTTTTCCATGGCCAAGCCCAAGGTACAGTGCAGTGGGTGGGGTGGCTGACATTACACACCTGGGTCTTTAGCCACTGCAAACTCACCATTAAATACCTGGGTCTTTAGCCTCTGTAAACTCAACTTTGAAAAGGGACACGCATTATGATATTAACTATAGCCAGACATATGTTGGGTGACACATAGTGCAACCCATACTCAAAGAAAGATCCTGCCTGCAAGATATTAAACATTGTTTTGTGGTGTCAAATTACCCCTGTTGCAGTGTTTGTTTTATCTATAGAGCGCATCACACAAGGTATGTGAAGGTGTGGTATGGATAGTAAGATGGAGCACGGTAGTCGGAAAGCTTAAGGCCAGTGTCTCGGCTGGAAAACTGAACTTGACCCAAGTCTATTACTTTTTTTATTCTCCTGTGCCTCATGGTGAACTGGATTATGCCTTGCGCTGATGTGAATGTCAGGTAACATTAGGGGCTTCGTTTGGCCACAGCCAGGCTGAATCCCTGGCCCACAGCCCAGGCAGGACCAGCTCTGTGTATGTCAGCCTCTTTTAACGGCCTTCCACTCTCCATGCCTTTCTCATTGGTGTCGGAGAAGTGCAAAGGGGCCCAACGCGTTCCATTGAATCAAAGGGAAATGCAACGAGCTGAACGGTAAAATAATTTCACCCTTCTCTTCTTCTTCTTCTCTCACGGAAGATTCTTGAACTGACCCTCCTGATGGCCAGCTACATCAACTACTGGGCCTCCCCCTTATCGCCCTGTGGCCCTCAGCCCTCCGGCCCCTGCGCCCCACTGAGGGGCCGGGGGGACAGGAAGTTGTGGGACATCGACAGCAGACACTTCCCGTCGATGACGCGCACCACCAAGGGCCCCACACTACTGTGAAAACACAACAAACCCCCAATGCATCGTGGGAAACGGAACACAAGAGAACGTTCTGTAATCCCAAGGGCATCACTGCAGCAGCTAAAAAAAAACAAAAAAAAAACAACCTAATGACTTACTACCTGCGCATCCATCTCCCTGCTGTGAGTCAAGCGTGTTTCACCACAGAGGAAGCTCTCTATAAGGGGGAAATTCTGATTTGTTAGGAGACTATATGGGTGGAAAAAGTTGGGGGGGAAAAAACTTTGATGCTAATATTTTGGATGTCACCGTTTCTGTATATAAACTGCTTATTTTCTATTTCCGTGGCAAAAGGGGGTGACCCTTACTCTTTCTGCTCAAACATGTAAGCAGGCTAATGTATTTTTTTTGTTTGTTTAGGAGTTCACACGGTCTAGAACTCTGTAAAACATTTATGATTTTTAAACCGGAATGAGGACTGGTCTAACCGGCCCAACCTTGGGGCGATATCTACTTCGTAAGGAAGTAATGATAATCAGAGACGGTGGTTTTCACACCTTTTCACGCATCCGTGCAAGACTGCCTTTTTTTCACAGGAAAGAAATGCAGTAAAAAAGGGAAGATTATTCAGCTTGCTCCTCAAGTCCCTTATATGGAGTTCATGTGCATTACATATTCCTTTAAAGGGGAGGCTGGATCACCTATGGCCTGTGCTTGAGAATCTAGTCAGTCCGTAAGCGCTGTGACAGATGTTGGATCATATTTTGCATGTGTCTAAACTGGCTATGAGCTTGGCTAAACCTGAAGCCACTTTTAAATCTGGTTGTTTTGATAACATGAGTGCAGGCATCCGGCGGACGCATTAACTTTATATAAGCTGTGGGTTCTTTAAGAACTGTAGATTTTTTTATTTCCTGGTGTGTGTACCTATGAGATTTATGTGTGAAACGTCAGAGGTATCGCGTTTACTAACATAGTTAAACATTAGATACACATCAACACACAGCAGATAATTGCTGTGTCAGGTATGTATTATGGGATATCATCCTTTAATATGTATGTTGTATGACAGAATCAGTGTATGTATGTGTAGTTTTTACTATTTTAAGTTACTGAAAAGCCTACTATTGTTGTCATTTTAAAGATTGAATGCTGATGTTGGCATGGGTGTAGATCCCAAGGGGTCAGCAGGAGGCATACCCCCCCCAAATTGGGAAAACGTGAAATGGTCCATCTAATATTATCATGTTGTATTTGGTGGTACTAAAACCAAATTTCAAGATTTCACAAATTTTCACAAACTTGAAATGAGATCTTTGTCCTTGGACGGGATCTACCCAGTTAACTGTTAATTGTCGGCGCAATGTTCAAAACAACCTTTGTTCAGATCTCTCTCAAGGTCTATAAAATGGGGAGTGTTTGTTTGACTACAAAATTCTGGTGACTGCTTTTGAGGTTTTCAAAGCAAATATTCATACATAGCAGAAGTCTTGTTATTCTTAGTATAGTAACATTATGAGCTTTAGTTGTTATCCGCAGTATTGAACGCCGTCCCATCTGAGCTAAAACGAATCTTACTTCTCTAAACGAACACAGAAGGGTTAAAACTGGTTCAGCAAGTAGAGGTAAATGTTCTACTCCACATGGAACAAAGAGGTTTAGATCAGACAGAGACCTTATCTGACTTTCAACAGAGATCTGAGAGCTGTGTTGGTTTTTTCTTTTCTTGATTTCATAGGTGGAGGACCAAGTCTGTGTTCTGATTTCATGTTCTGTTTATCTTTATTCTTGTTATTGCAATTAATGTTGCCTGTTTTTTTATTTTCTATTTCACTGAGAGGTCTGCTTTTCTGGAGCAGACACATACAGAGTACACAGAGAAGACACAGCCTTATTGCTGGCTATGGAGGTACCCATTAGGCCAGGTGTGTTAAACTCCAGTCCCGGAGGGCAACAGTGTCTGATGATTTTTGTGGAAAAACAGCAGTGAATCCAGGCCCAGGAACACCATGACATACCTGGGTCTATAGCCAAGCTCTGATTATAAAATGAATTACTAAAACACACTGAAAACCTACAGACACTAAGCCCCCCCAGGACTGCAGTTTGACACCCCTGCAGTAGAAATGCAGAGGAAAAAGACCAGTGCGTGAAGGTGGGTTGAAGTGGCCCTCTTCACCAGTGCTTCACGGACAAGCTGCTCTGTGGCAAACTGAGATAGACCAAACCTGTCTTAATGCTAGTACACTTGAATATTTTTTTTTGTTTGTTTTTGTTTTGGATTGAACCACTTTTTGTCAATTTAGCTATATTTATTTTGCTTTTTGTAGAAAGCAACAGAATTATATTAAGCAAATTGGGTCAGCCTTTTAAATTTCCTTAATTATCTTCAGTGGCTGGTGTTGTTTAAAGTAGCAGAAGGAGGAATTAATGAACTGTACTTGACATGTGTGCTGTATAAGATAAAGAAAAGAAAGTAATGTGTCAATGTAGGCCTTGTGCATTCAGAGAGAAATACTGTGTTGAAAATAAATTGAAACTTTTTTTTTTAACTTTTCATCTCTTGCTATTTATTGATTGGAGAGAGTGAGATCTTTGGACTCATTCCAATCCCTTATTTTTTATTTTCTCCTTTATCTTTCACTTGCTCCTGATGTGGAAATCAATCTTGGTCCGCCATCTTTAAGGACATGCCTTCCTGGAGATAGAAGTAGAAGTTAGAAACTCCCAATCTTTCCTTTGAGCAAGAAAACATCAGCACATATTTTTTTCAGAAAGTCTATAGTGATCATATGAGTGACCTGCGGATCCACCTCTCCCCATCTGCCACGGACGTGGCTTCAAACTGACGTCTGATGGAGCAATGGGGGCAAGAAAAGGGAAAAAGGGGAGAAAAATAAGGGATTTGAATGAGCCCAGTATGTCAATGAATGTTAGCTTCAACCTGTGACACTGGCACCTGTTAGATGGTAATACACTATGTTTCTCGGTGTGCTTTATTGAATACTTGATTAAGCAGCAGCAGAGTCAGCCTCGTGCAGTGTGGGGAAAGGGTGGTTTAGCACTGCTATCCCTCTGGCCTGGTGTACTGTACATGGGATTAGGGAATAGGGTTGGGCAATATTTCAACTGAGAACTGGAATCAATGTGGTATTACGAAACGGGTTCCTGAAGCCTTTATATGATCTATGAGATCAGCCATGTTGACAGCTAATCCAGCTAATTTGGCCGTCTGAAGAACTGCCAATGCTCGATAGGTGGGCACTGGAAAAAGTGAACTCTGCATATGGAAACATGGCTAATTTTGCAAAGTATTTAACTGATTTATTGGAGGGTCACTCCCCGGAGCCTTACGTGTCCATGGAGGGAGGAAAAATGGAAGGGAGAGGCGAGAGGCGAGGTCCAAATACTTTGGAGTTGCACAATTCAGGCGGGACAGTCCGCTCCTGCCAACAAGGTCCTGTAAATCCCATTTTTATAATAGTCCAAGAAATTCCCCTATTTTCACCAAATGCTCCTATGGAGAAGGACCTTGTGAGTTGGATTCTCTGGTAAACTGGTACATATTTCCATGTCACATCATAGTAAAATACAGTATATGGTTTCTTTCTCTTTACATTACACACTGATCACATTCAGCGGGGACTGGTATCTTCAAACATCCCCCCCTAAATTTCACTTTAGCTTCAGTGATAAAACGGTAGTTTTAAGGACTACAGATCCTTCCAAGTGAAATGTGAAGATATGTCTTGAAAAAATGGACTATGTTCTCAACCAAATTTGTGAATAGACATGTTTATATACAGACTATGTAACAACAAAGAACCCATGGACTCCATTAAGCTTCTGAGGCTACAGTTGCTACTGATTCTATAGGCAAAACAATATTACATTATCAGAATGTGAGTTAATTATTTAATGCGTGTTAAAACTACTGACACAAACATCCATTATCCTAACCCGCTTATCCTGAACAGGGTCGCAAAGAGACTGGAGTCTATCCCAGAATACATTGGGCGAAAGGCAGGAATACACCCTGGACAGGTCACCAGTCCATCGCAGGGCACACACACCATTCACTCACACACTCATACCTAACCTGCATGTCTTTGGACTGTGGGAGGAAACCAGAGTACCCGGAGGAAACCCACGCAAACACGGGGAGAACATGTAAACTCCGCAGAGAGGCCCCGGCCGACGGGGATTCAAACCCAGGACCTCCTTGCTGTGAGGCGGCAGTGCTACCCACTGCACCATCCGTGCCACCTGACACAAACATGTCAGTACATTATGTACCACTAACAGAAATCCCTGTATTGCTGCTTTCCTATATACTATATAAAATGTAAAAAAATTAATTATTTCTGCCAAGTTTTACTTTTAGCTAGTGGAAAAAAATCGCTGTAGGCCATATATTTACAAATAAGACCAGAACAAAAATAGTAACGTTGCTGGGAAACCTACTACACAAGATTCAAATTTACTTGTCAGAATGCCCTCAGTAGCTTACACGTGCTGCATTGTTTACATTCAGAGTCTGAACAAAGGTGCACTTCCGTTAGTTTAAATTACACCTACTGGGTGTATTGATGCCGAGTTTACTATGTATTATTTGATACAGTTAACTTCATTCCAGCACCCTGGCACTGTCAGAAGAGTTGATTTAATCCGCGGTAAACCGTAATTGATGACAGTTTTAATGTATAGCACTTGACCTTCGTGGACTTGGTAATGTCACGTGCACATTCCAGTGTGTGCAACTCACGGTCACATTGCTCGTTCATCTTGATTCTTAACGTAGTCTACGTAAATGTGAGAAACATTTTTATCATTCCAATTGAACTTCGACAATACTGACGTGTCTTTCCAGCTAAAGGCACGACATGAAGTGACGTATGCCTAATAAAATCATTTTAATTAACGCAAAAAAACAAAACAAAAACATCTGTTGCAGTGTAGGCATATAATGCACTCGCATCTATTTACGTTTCAAAATAATGCTGACACTAAAGCGGAGACGGTCTATTCTTCCCAAGTTTGTGAACTTATTTTTAATCAAGTGGAGTGCAGTGACGTTGTTGCCTACTACTTTCACAGGAAAACCACCCTCTGTGAAATAAAGCACGTGCCGTGACAGTTCGTAGGTTGGAAAGACTTTACTCATCCCTTGCAGACAGCAACAAGTTCTTTGCCTAGGATATCGACGGCTCCCAAGCGTTTCAGCTAAAGCAATTGCTATTGCACGTCGTAGATTGCACAGTCAGTACGCCCCTTTTCCAGTGGTCCGTCCCCAACAGCTGCAGAGAAAAGTAGGTATGTACATAACCGATATAATACAAATAATTAAAAAATATCTATACAATTAATATAACTAATTGACGTTGACGAACGAATATAAACTAACGAACACTACAGCAATTCATAGCTAACTGAACAAGAGTAGCTAGTGGAAGAAAACATAAGGTTAGCTACTTTATTGGAAATACTTATTCAGCTGATCTAGCCGCAATATAACTCAGTAAGCTAGCCTATTGTACGATAAGTGCAGGAGGTATTGAGAATTGTAAACTATCGCTTACTAACAACTAAGCTAACCATGTCCCCCATCCAAGTTCGCCTTCGGTGGCATTAATAACGGCGTTTTGTTCGATGAAGCCCTTCGATTATCCGCAACGTTATAAGAAGTTTCACTGTGGAGGTTAGCCAACTCTTTGTTTTTGTTTTTTTTCTCAGTTCCAGCGGAACGCACAATATGTCTTCTTTAAAACAGAAAAGCTTACTACGGGAAGCATCTCATCAGATCATAGCGGGTGGATCAGCGGGTAAGTCACTTTTAAATCGCCTAACGTTACATAGCGAACCAAAACACGTGCTTGATAAAGCCAATGTATGCTGGAGAAAATGTGCCTGGATATCACATTGATGCATTTTCGAAGCGTAGTCATTATGGTACCTTGTAACTGACTAAATAAGTTAAACAGATTTTCTGGCTATCATAGACAATAATACAATTATCCTTCAAAGAAAATGATTACTAGTTTTTTGGCTGTAGTTTAATGCCGCGTATTAAGTACGATTTAAACCGGATGGTCTTCTGCTATATTGGAGCCTTCTTAAAACACACACTCTGGTGCATTGGTTCCGCGTTCACTTTAGGTCCTTTGAAACTAAGTTAAAATAAACGTAATGTCATCTTACGTTACTACAGGCTACTGTCTTGTGTTGTACCATACGAATGCATGGGCTACTGGCCGTCAACGCTAGGCTACTTTATTTGCAGAATGTAACATGTAACATTATTTTGAAATTGCAATGATGGTGAAACAAGTTATGACATTTCCCAGTGACACACAGAGAGATGCGGTTCTAGGCTTGCCTGAGCATGCTGTGCATTAGCTAGAAAGGCTTCAGTGTTGGTTTCAAATGAACGTTCTTGTCACTTGTATATCAAAACGCGAACGTGCTCCCGTAAGAAAGTGCATCGAATGCGTTTATTGTTGTTTACATGACTCTTTTTGTTGTTGTTGTTGTTGTTGCGAAAGTGATCTACTGCTGTGTCCACTGCATGTTCAGATTCTACTCTGAAACTGTAGCTAACCTGCTCAGTCAAGTGTTGTCAGTGGCTGGTTTTGAGGACATGTCACGTGGATGTTTTACATTTCATTTTATGTAGAAGCAAAATACGTTTCTGTAGTGTAAACGTAATTGCTGCCACAGTGTTGTGTTGGGAATATGGTCATTTTCATTGATTCATATTGTTGGAGGAGGGAAAATATGGTTTGGCTCCATGTAGGTGTGCCGACCTGGCGCTTATTGCGGTTTTATTTTTTTAATAGAGTGGAAACCACGCCTACCCGGTGGAACCGGTTAGCTAGCCAGTCAGCGATTGGTCCACTTGCAAAGCAAACGCTTTTTCAAAAAGTTTGAAAGGAGAAGTGTTTCCATATGAGAGTTCATTTAGAAAACTTTTATTATTGCTTTACCCCTATTTTCTAGTAGTCTAATGCCCTATTTGTGTGTGTTTGCACCCATCACAACCTCTTGCATCAATGAAAAAACTTTTTAATTAAGTTACTAATGTCTGTCCTTACAAATGCCACAATCCCAAATAACTATTGTCAGTGCAGAATTCTGTGGAGCCAGAGCTTTAGGAATTATCGTGACGCATCTGTGTTAGTTTGTAGATGAGACTCAAAACTCCTCGGTCTGCCCTGTGCCCCGTTAGCCTGCTGTGCTTGTGCTTTTGAAAAAGTATATGAACCAGAGCTAAGTAAGTGGTGGTTCTTGTTAACACACTGACATGTTCTGAGGGGATTCTTATCTCTGTAGAGGAAGTGAAGACTATGGTTCACAAGCGGTGCAACAGAACGATTTGGATTTTATCCAAAGCGATTAGACAAAGCAGGGGACAATCCCCCCTACGGCAATGTGGGCTTAAGGGTCTAGCTCAAGGGCTCAAGGGCTCAAGAGATGTGCAGATCTTATCGTGGCTACACCAGGGGCTTGAACCACCAACCTTCCGGTTCCCAGTCATGTAACTTAGCCACACGGCTGCTGATAGTCCAACCTTGTCACTGCTGTCATAAGCAGGTAAAATTGCTCCTCTATTTTGGTGCTAACAGGTCTTAAGACCCCTCTAACCCTTCCAGCAGAACTAGGGACACCCATCACACCTGCCGACAGAGGTGGAAAGTCCAGGGGTCAGAAGGTAGAAGTCCTGCCCTGTGTTTCTTCCACCCGTGAACTCGTTCAGCCAGCTCATTTCACAAATGAGTTCTACCTCCCGACTGACCGATTGTGCAAATTAGCCAATCCAGGCGACTGGAACAAAATACTTTCTGAACCTTTGAATTCTCCCCCGATTGGCCCCTGAAATGAAGAGGAATCGGAACAGGGCAGTCTATGTCCAAAATAGCCACCCAACTATGTCCTCCTAAATATGTCTACTAAACATGCTGCCTACTATTTAGTGTGTATTTTAGTGTGCATTTTGTAGTACGCGATGGGCAGCCCGCCATATTTTTTTCCAACAATTGTCCTGCCCTTGTAGTAAAAAAGGCCCTGCTCCTCTCTGATTTATGGGACCCAACGATGGCTCCACCTCTTCCTCTCCGTGGGACCTCCTAAAACATGTGGTTGACTTCTTCATCATCCAGGGATTTTAAGTACACTACATTTAGAGAAGATGTCGCCTTCTTAGCAATTTTCTCATCTAGTGTACTGAATTTGTAATCAATAGGAGGCAAGTAAACTGTTTCCGACATGGCCCTGGTCTGCTTTTTGCTAACCTTGGGTGTGAATGGTATTTTGATCAGAAACACCTGGCGTAGATTTCTCTCCTTCCGTTTACTAAATTTAGTTTTCATGAGACATGAGCAGAGATGTCTGGATCATGGGATTCCTAGCAGAATGCAAAAAAGTACCTGTATATAATACATGGATGTTTTTCTGACCACGTGATGTAACCACAACGAATAGTAATGAGGATAGAGCCATCAGGTCTGGTTAAGAGCAGACGATGGGAATGTGTTGAAGCAGGAGCAAAGCAACACTGCCTTTTCCCCGAAGGAAAAATGGCGGTGACGTAACGGTAATAACTAGGCCTGAAGGTCACTTGTTTCCATGGTGGGCAGGCTCTTGGCAGGACAGGAGTCTCTAACCCTCTGCGGTGCTGCTGGTACAGCGGCCTGCGCAGTCTTGCAGGGTGAGGTGTGATGTACCTATTCAGTCTCTGGGCTTTTCCATGGAGAAACATGCGTGGCAGCCGGCAGAATAACGTAACTGTTTCGTTTTACTACTCCGTTGCTTGAACCGCGACCCCCCCTAGGGGAGTGCCGCTTGTCTCGCAGCTCCTTGTTAACGAGGTGGGGAGAAACATTAGCGCTAATTTATGTGCGATCCGGTCACGGTCTAGTGTGGTTTTTCAGTTGGTTCCGTGCTCTTTTTAAACGAAGCCGAGAAAACGGCGGGTCCCCCGACTCTTTCGTCTGGCCCGGGTTGTATAATCCGAGGTGGTGTCACCTACATGTCGCTCCCCGTGGTTTGAGTGAAGTCAGAGCTCGTGTCAAAATAAATTATAGAACTCTCCTTGAGGTTTGCGAGGTCTTACGGCAAAGGTTATATTACTTTTAAAAAGGCCTGCTGTCTGTTAACAACGTGTTTTTGTAACACACACTTGATAATTGTTCAAATATAAACGGTTTTTTGAAAGAAGATCCAAAATTGTCTGGACACAGGAATACAGGATGAATATCTGACAAATATGGAATATCATATTTATTTTGAACATCAGTTGGCAGATATGTGGAAGTGGAAAGGGGAATTCAAAATGGGAATATTTTAAGTGATCCACATGTAAAAAAAAAATTATGTTGATTCCACATTAGCGATTTGTGTGTTTTTCTTGACAGTCAATGCACTTATTAAACCAAAAAAAAACCTATGTAATCCCTAAAGTGTCCACAACGGGGCAGTGAAGCTCTTTTCCTAGTGTCTCTGTTAAACCGACAGAAATTGAGATCGTAAAATTCTGATTTCAAGGAGTTTTATGTTAGATGGCAGATTTTGCCTTCTTGGAAAAGTTTACAAGACTGTGCCTGTTTTTAGTCTGTGATTTATGAAATATGACATACTTTTTACTGGTGATAACTTGAGAATTAACAGGGCGCACAGGTTCTTGAAACCAGTTGATTCCTTGTCAACCTTTTCGTGAATTCAAAGATGGTAAATGATGTTCATTGTACCTAAGGCTACCAGTTATGACGACAGTTTGATTCTGGGATTACGCTTGTGCTTACTTGAGATAAAAAAAGGCTAAATGAGAATTATTTTTCTTTCAAATTAGCTCAAGGGTGAAAGTTGCTGCAACAATTCAGTGAAGGCCGCTGACATTTCTGTCAAGCCTGCAGTTAGTGGATTTGGCATGTGCTGTGTTTCTGGTTTGGAAGATGGTGTTCTGGGTGAAAGGTACGGGCGTACGAAGGAAAGCCGTCACTATTTGCTCTGAGACGTCCCGTTTTGTGGTGTTTCATTTATTTGTACTGATGTGTTTTGTTTACCTGGTTTTGGATGACGCTAAAATGTTGTTCCTTTTATTTTCAAAATAGCCAGGGGCATCAACCCCCCCCCCCCCCTCTCTCTGTTCAGTTCTATTCAGCTAAATTATATATGCTTTATTGGCATGAATGAATACACATAATAATATGTTAAGGGTTACATAAAACACATAAAAACAGAAAAATTGCGAATCGTTCTCTAAGCAAATGATGTCATTTCGTTTTCACGATCAATGTCCTCTCCTATACGTCATTTTAATATACTGATTAACAAATGTGCTTTTAGGATTGCTGCCACTGTTTATCTTGGGCAAGTCCGGTTCCCTCTGGGGAAAAAACAATTATCCCTGTTGTGTAACCTGTTTAATCAACGTGGAGCAACTCCTTGTCGTCATAGTGCTCATCAGACGAACTGGTTGGGAACTCTCACAAAACTTCCTGGGCCTTCTAAGTCGATATACTGTATCCATTGGACCAATGCTATTTGATCAGTTTTATACAAAGACTAGTGTTTTGATGTGTTGCTTCGCGAGCAGATCACATTCCGGTAAATGCAGTTCATCAACATACGCCTGTGATTAAGTTCACGCCACTGTCTGAAAAGCAAAATGTCAAAGCCTAGTTCAAAATAAACTCCTCTTTCCTTGTTTTAATTTGTTTAAAACTGCGACGCTAAGATTAGACCGAGTTGGATAAATAAATCCACTAAGCTTAAATAAAGGCTGAGAAAAGAGGGAAAATAAAATAAATAAAAGAAAACAGTTGAAAAGTTAAGAGGATTATTCGCTGACGGAGATGTCCTCTGTATATAAAGGCTTCCCCCGGACCCCCGATGCTTCTCCACAATCAGAGCAGAATTAGTTCTGATATTTATTTCCAGAAACGATTGTACGTGCTTAACGGGCTTTGATTGAACTCCTGGCGGACATATTGTAGACAGATGTTTGGATGACCTCATGTTTGAAGTAATGTTGGTTTTGGAAGCGCTCTCCAGTGTTCTCCCCGTTCTTTCCGTGTTCGGCGGAACGCACGCGCGTTTTGGCGCACGTCTCGGACAGAGAGCGGAGACGCAGCCCTCGCTCTTGGCGTCTACTCCGTTTGCGACTTTACTGTCTGTGCACCTCCTCCTGGCCTGACACAGGGTATAGAAAACTGCTACACTCTCAGAAATAAGCTGACAGTGGAGGTACATTTTTGTTCTTCGAAGATTAAATTTCCCAAATGCAGGTTGAATGTACAGTAATCTCTTTGGGTGCAAATAAGTACGTTTTCCAAGCAGAAAAGGTGCATACTCATTATCTATTGCTGGCTAGGGGTTTAACTGTATGCACCTATAGGGTACCACCCCAGAGAGCATTGGTACCTTTTTAGAATTGTTTTAAAGCAGGAGGATGAGGAACAGGTTTGTAATGGCATGGACCTGATAACATTTACCTGGTGATATTAAAATGAAATTTAGAAAGAATGATCTTTATTAGCCAATTAAATCAGGGGATGATGAGGTGGCAGGTTGATAGAGCCAGGTTGGGAATTTAGACAGGACATCGGGGAACCCCCCTACTCTTGATGAGCGTCATGGGATCTGTAATAACCACAGTGAGCCAGGACCCCGGTTTAAAGTCTCATCCGAAATACTTTTAATGAAACCAAAGACTAAAAACAAAAATTCATCATAGTCTGCCGCAGAAGCTTGATATTTCCCATCATAAACAATTTAAATACAGTGTATAATGGCAAATAAGCATGGAAATGATAATAATTTACTGTATGGAAATAATAGTTGATAAATCAGTGTGACATGTATTGTGCAAACTTTTTAACGAAATAACCGTATCTCAATTTACTTCAAACTCAGTTATGAAATGTATATACTTCATTTTATGGAGGAAAGCGTCGCACTGACTTTATTATTTATTATTTATGACAATGTTTTTGTATGTTGTCAAAAATGATTAAATAGTGGTGCGGTAAGTTTTGGTAAAATAGTTACGTGGCTGAGAGTAACACGTTTCACAGAACCAGGTTTCTTTTGTTTGTTAAATTATACAGTTCTCAAGCTATATAACATTCTTGTTGAATGAGAGGGTATTGCATTTGAATAATACTGTTCATGTGAGTTCTGTCTGGAGAAGCACTGTGAATTCATAACCGAGCTGGTCCCAGTAGTTAGCGTACAGTATGTGACACGTTCACTGTCCATCTGTTGTTCATGAGAACTCAAACACCCTATGGCCAATCCCTGGAAAACGTGTGCAGCATGGAGACTCTGAGTATTTCGTTTGGAATTGTTGTACATATATATTTCCAATTTTTGTCATTAAAATATATTAATAGCACGCTTAACATAACTGCTACAGTATCATGCAGGCCTATGAATATATGTTCTTGTATTTTATCAAACAATTCGATGATTTTTAAAAATATAAACGCTGTGTGTTTGTTGCAGAGATCCGTACAGTGAAACTCCTGTTAGAAGAACATCTGCTCTGGTCATATGCTGTGACCTTTGACCTTAAATGCATATTTTCATGGAAAATGGTGTGTAGCGATTAGTGGAGAACTGCAGGTTTGTCACAGTCATTTAAGATCTGTTTCTGTTCCCTGACTCAAGTCCTGTGGCTCTCTGCTTCCCTGTTCCTGGAGTCTTACTCTTGTAAAGTTTGTAATGTTCGGCTCTTTCATAGACTAGTGGAATTGTCCTAATTATGTCGTTTGTAAAATCCATTCTCTAGGTCTAGGAAGAACAATGTTCATTTGAAATCTTCCCCCTACCACCCTAAGTAAATGCATGAACCTGAACACAAACACACACATATTTATACACACACACACACACACACACACACTCACAAAGTAATGATAATTGCCCTATTTTGGTAAGAACAGGCCTAGAGAGAACTTATGATTAATCAACATTGGAGGCTGGACTCTGGACTGTAATAATCATTCATTTTCAATGGGCAATTATTACATTTAAACCAGTACAGTACAGTACATTTCAGCATTGTACTGCAGAATTGGACTAGGATCTGCTCAGTGTACCTCCAGGACACTACAAGATCATTCACCTCAGTGACAAGGCAAAATAGTCATCTTCTGAAGCCCTCTTTCAAGGCTGACCGTTGTTTGTGAACGATTCAGTAGACAAATGTCTTGCACACTGGTTTCTTTTCCCTGGTGTGAGATCTGGAGTGATACTCACGTACTGTAGATGTGACATTGTGTGCCACTAAACCACGCACACTCTCAGAAAAACGTTAAAGGTGCAGGTACACTCTGCCTAAAAAGGTACAAAATGTTGTCACTGGGGTCATCCAAGAGGTGCATACAAATGCATCCCTAACCATTGGTTTAATTATTTTTTCATTTGTATTCACTTGTACCTTTTCTGCGTGCCAAAGGTACTCGCACCAAAATAAAATGATTCAGGAAATGTGTTTTTTTAAAGGACAAAAATGTACTTCCACTGTACCCTTATTTCTGAGCGTGAATTATGACATTTAGTGAACACAGCATTCGCTGTGGCTACAGGCACCCCCGCCTGCTGGATATTCCTAATGTGGCGCATTGACGTGGAGGACACCATTTTGAGGTTTGGGCGTAAAATGTAGCTTTATCCCAGGTACCCGCGGTTTCCTGGTCCCGGTGAATTCGGAGGCTCTTCCCCCGGGACGGACAGCGCGCACGGATAAGGAGATTGAGATGCCGTAGACGGGAACGTCAACACTGTGTAACTGTACCTCTCCAGAGGGGTCGTAACTCACCGTACGTCACCGAAAACTAGTAATTTATGAGTGCACATGTTTCAGTTTTTCTTTGTATGGAAGAGCAGTAACAGGGATCCCATGGCACAGGTAGACATTGTGTCCAAACGCCCAAAGTACTTTTCTGTTTTTTTCTTCTTCTTTCTTTCTTTCTTTCTTTCCTTGTACGGCCTCATTTATGTCACCATGAGTCTGTGACCAGTATTAGTATCACCCTTCTGTCTCATCTGCTTTATCCAGCTTTGCACACACATCCAGTTTGTGTGGATACCTATACAAAAGACCAACCAACCAAATAACACAGAGTGCTCTTGCACTGCATCTATTTTTAGTTTTTTCAAACATATTTTTTATTTTTCTTATTATTATTTTCGTAGTCTCATATTACGGTTAATTGTATTTATTTATATCTTAATACCCATCATTCATATTTTATAATTTAACGACCCACTGATAAGCTGACGTTCTCCCTGCTGTGACGGGCACGCGCCTGAATTCCTTCCTGTCGTCGGCCACAGTCTCCTTCGTTCTGCCGCGGCGTCTATCAGTAGAAGCCGCCAAACTGTTTCCAGAATCGGTCGTCCAGAGAATATACAGCTCTAGCTAAAAACTAAGACTATTTCGAGCATCAAAAAGATGAAGAACGCACAGCAGATGGCAGCAATAATGTAACTGGGGCGGAAATCAGCTAAACAAGCCACGCTTAATTGAGCACTTATAGACTAAGTAGTCAGGGGGAAATCAGAATGACCCCATCACAAAAGCTGAAATTTACAGTGCTGACATTTTTTACATGCACTCCCCCGTCTGTGAGAGCGTGCGTGCAGCTCTATGTGCGTGTGTGCACGCATGCCTGTGCCCGTATATGTGCCTGTGTGTGAGTTCACGTTTTGTAATTTTTTTTGTCAAGACTCTTATTTGCGTCCGGCTCTCTTTTCTGTACCTCTTAATTATGTTAGGAATTGGCGACTTGGGGAGGCACTTGGCTGAAGCGAAGCCGATAATTTTCGGAATGATCCCTGAGAGTCCAGTTTCAGACAGATTGTAATAAAGTATAACTGCCATGCGGATCAGCCTCCAAATGTGGGGCCTGGTTCTGGCTGGCCCTTTCTCATTCTCACTCGGGTAGTTTGCGTTTCAGATGGCCAACTCTATGACCACAGAGGCTGGTCGAAATTGAGGCGACAGTTTGACGGCAACATTAGTGCGGGCAAATAGCAATTTTTGGGCATAATAATAGGCGCTGAGTTTTAAAATGTCCAACGTGTCTGTTAACCGCTTTTTAACCGTTTTTAACCGTCGGTTAAGCGCTGATTAATTGTGTTGAGTCCCGATGAGTAGCCTAATAGGCTACAGACCGTGTCATGGGCTTTGCCTCCTCATAAACGCACTCTCAACATGAGCGAAAACGCACGAGAATCTCGGGCTACTTGCAGCTTTCCGAATGAGTTTAGTACCGCAAACACAGGAAATATAAATAGATAGACTGTAATAAGCACCGTCAAAAAAATTGCATAAAAAAATAGAGCCTTTCAATTGTCCAACGCCGGCCGCTTTACAGGATGAGTTGAGAACACAAAGAACACAGGTTTTTACAGCAAAGCGCTGTAAAAAAAAAAGCATCTCCTCCTCTGGCTCAGACCACAGACCCGTATCTGGGCAACAGCCATTCCCTTTTCCTTAACTGGCTCAAGATGCGCAGCATCAGTCCAGTACAGTAATCATAATGTGATTTGTCGTGCCTTTCATACTGTGATTGGTCTGGGTGGATGTGGTAGAGTGGGGGGTCCACTCCAGCGTCATCATATACAGTAGAGCGAGTGTGGCTCAAGATGGGACATAATTGAGGCCTGCGATTTATAGACAGATTATTTATGATCTAGTGGAAGATGACATATTTGGGGAATTTGGCGGAATTGGAAGCAAATTCACAAATGAGGAACACAACTGAAAGAGAGTTCTGTTTTTGAAAATGTTTACAATTTGGCGTTTTAATCCGTTCAAAAGAGCGAGCCCCGCAATAAAACAAAGACAGGCAAACATGCCAGCACTCATGAATTTCAACATTTTAAAAGAGGAGGAAAAAACGCCCGTCCGTCTCCTTTATTATGTTTGAAATGAGAACGGTTACACAACGGTTAGTACAGATATAAAAATGACGTGCGGATCGGGGGGGGGGGGGGGGGGGGGGAAGCGCAGCAGCCGGTGACTGTGCAGGCGAGGGGAACCAAAACCGGGAGGGCAGGGCTGTGCCTGGGGGATGTTTTGGGATGGGGACGGAGGGGGGCCACTCTTAATTCAGATGATGTACTGCCCAGTTGCTGGATTGGTCCAAGCCTGATCAGTTGAATGCATGTTGGCTTCATCATGGGGATTTTTTCTTATATATGGCCTCTACTGACTTGAGGCTGTTTCACTGTGTAAATTAAATGGCAGCAGTTTTGATTGCAAGACTGTGCCCATTTTTTTGAGAACCTTTCTTCAGTTCGATGCCAACTGTTGCATTTCTGTTTAGTTTTTGTGATTGTTGCTGTCGCAGCTAGGGGCGTGTTTCGGTTACCACGAGGATCACTCCTATAACTCTGCTGCCTCATGTAATTTGTGCGTTAATTATATTCTGAGACGCACAAAATCATACCATAAAAAATTGCACACGGTGCATACTATTCATAAGAAAAAATACTAGTTTCATAATGAGGAGAAACATGTATTTATTTTACTCTTTGCCCCCCCACAGATAGCCTACATAATTTGAAACAAACAAGCTCTCTGAAAAAGTTTTAAACATCTATAAAAAACCTTTCCAGTCTCTTAAGTCTTTTTGAGAAATACTGTCCAATGTTTTCATGACTTTTACATTGTAAAAATAAAACTTAACAAAGTCCAGCATCTGTTTTGGAAATTATGATAGTTATAAAATGATTATATTGTAAAGTGCTTTTTATTATACCATGTCCTGCCTTTTGTTGCTTTTTGTATAATCCTGGTATAATCAGCGGAATTTAAGGAAGGAAAAATGACTTTAAAGCAACACTCCTCTGTGTTTATCTGTGCCTGTAATTACATTTTCACCTAAGATATAAGATATAATGTCATGAAATGAAAACGTAGGCCTATTATTAGATTAATCTTTAATATAACCACTTAACCTTTTAATGGCTACAGCCTTAAAACCTCACTTGAGAAAAAAATCTGAGATGTCCTCTATTTCACCCGTGTATTACAAAATTGTCCTTAAAAGTTATTTTAGTACTGATAACTCACAGGGGAATATACCTGTAATGGTCCAGTTTTACAGGACATAATGTGCTAAATTCAAAAACATACTCTCTTTTAGACTTTGACCGTACCTCTGGCTTTCCATCTATGGAAACTGCTTCCAGCTTGAGACACAAAACATGCAGTACCTTTCCTTTTTTACTAGGGGGCAGAAGAGAGCTATGGTAGTGTAGATAACTTCTTTTAATGTATTTTTTGTTTCTTCTTTTTTTAGCTGAAGCAGATGAAGAGTTCAGAGGATGTTAATATAGATGTTAAACAATTTTGCCAATAACATATTTGTAAGAGACAAACATGTTCCCTTCACCTTTTCCCATTGGTCGTTTATTGCACATTTCTTTTCATTTTTATTTGCATATAATAATGATTAGGAAATGATCACTGTGGCCTGAAGGTGAATCATATTCATATGGTTTCTAAAATGCTTACAACACAAACGGCAGCTTTTGTAAAAAGCAGAGGAGCAATTAGCTACTGCATACTGTAGCCTACGTACATTTGCCTACATATATACACAAAACACTTTGATTTAATTTAATTTAATTTTGAACATTGTTTGAAGAAATATATAACAAGTTCACTGTTCAGGTTAGTAATTAGCGTTAACATGTTCATTCATTATCATATAGTAATATAGATTGCAATTTGCATTTGATTGGAAAACCGTCCGGATCAAATACAGCATGACCATTTTACTCATCCTGAACTTCCGGAAAGTGCTGAGTTCATAAGTTGAATGTTGTCATGGAGACCGAGGCATACGAACACACTGTAGCCGTTTCCCTCCGTCACGCAGTTGAGCGCATGAAAGACCGCGTATCCCCACCTCGTCTCTGCCACCGCCTCTGTCAGCAGCAGTTCGGCGAGCGGATAAATCGCTAACCAAACAAGATTTTCAAAAAGTCTGCTTTTAGCCGCCGCTTACGGCGCACAATCGTACTCCCGTTGTACGGCGTCAGTCGAGGTCAGCGCTCGCGCACGACCACCCGAGAAGCCGCAAGTCGTATTTCTCAGCAGTCAGGAAATGGATTACTTGTACGTGAATGATCACTTCTCCATACAGGAACTCACATATGGCGCAGGAATTTTAGGGAAAAGGACTCTCCCATGCTGCACCGGGTTCCAGAAGCAGATACAGGCTGGCAGGTGGTGAGCCTGTTGCTTAGCAGCAGCCGAGGAAACATAGCCTACAGGTGTCTGAAGGTGTCAGTTCAGTGATTTGTGAATGTTGTCGAAGACAGGCCTCATTCCTGTACCGCGCAACTGAAAGTCAGTGGGTCGCAGCTAACTTAGTTTGGAGAATCGCAGGTGTGTTGACAGATATGGGAGACAGTAACACGCACAACATCAATAACCTTGTAGAACATATGTCTGAGAAAAATTTGGGCTGCGGGGGGTGATGGGGGTTTTTAGGGAGGGGGGTGGTAATTCTCGGGTCAGAGGCTGAGAATCATTTTTAAAATCCTAAGAAGAATACAAAAACAGCCCCGTCAGTCTTCCCTACCTGCCTGTCTGAGAAATGGCGCATTTCCTATAAAGGCACGGGCAGGCCGGGCCGGTCGGGGGGGTCCGGCTTTCGGCCCCCGAGCTTCGGACCACACAGCGTGAGCGCAGGGCGGGTTTTTGAAGCGGGTCCAGAGGGGGAACCAGTAATGACCGCACGGAGAGCCATACCCCCCCCCCCCCCCGACGGCCCGCTCCTTGGCACAGCCTCACAGGCACACGTGGACAGATGCTTTCTCGATAAGAAGGCCCCCACGTCACGGCCTGCTCGAGGGGAAAAAAGGCCTGAATGAATATCCAGAGATAGAACAAAACGGAGCTCTGAGCTGATTTTCATTTTTACCCCACCTCCTCCAATTCCGCTGCCTTTTTTACGGCATTTCCAGCTCGGTTCCAATCTCTTTTCTCCCTATGCGAAACGACGGAATGAGATTCGGCGAATCCCGCGTGTGCTCTATTTGTTTCTGGGCAAATTATTTAAAACCCTGCTTTTCACAGTCCGACGATCAGAGTTTTACGGTCCCCCGGTGTAGGTGCGGTTCTTTTACGTTCGTCGTTTAGTTTTATGGTGCAGTTTTTATGTCTTGGGTCATAAACATATTACAGTACATTCTAGGAATAAAAAAATAAAAAGGAGAAGAAATAAAAGCTATTAAAAGAGGCATTTTCTCATTTTCGAAGACGGTGTGCCATAGAATGCAGTCAAAGATAGTTAACTTCAGCGGCTGGTATCAACAAGCCAAAGAAACGGCCCAGAATCAGAGGACTATGGGCAGCTGATCCCAGCCAGTCAGCCAATCGCGCTATCTTAGGAGCGAGTCTCCGTTCCTCCTTGAACAGGTGTACGCGCGCTGTCCGCACGCTAACGAGAGAACCTGCAGGCGGCACGGCGCGGTCCCTGGCAATGAAAGCGGGATGCTGCTTCTGCGAGACATCTGCTCGTCGACACCGGCTCCTCCGCGGCGCGCCGTAGCCGTGTTTGCGTTCGCGGGTTCACCCGCCGCAGGCCTGCAGGGTGCGGGGACCCGTTCTGGAAGAGCGCCGTGTTTCCGCGCATCTGGGTGTGGAAGCGTGTCTGTGGGAGTCGTGTTTTCGCACAGCGTGTGAGCTGCTGCGGGATCAGACGCTCTCTGAGTGAGACTGTGTGCGATGGTGGAATGGTGCAGGATAAAAGAGACGCTTGCTCACCACTGCTTTTCCTTTTCGCTTTCTCTTATATGTTGCTATTGTGAAACCCAGCGAGGAAGGGGGGGCATCCACTTTTTAGAGGGGGGCAGAACAAGCACCCCTGTGTGCATCCGTCTCCCTGTCTTCTACTCACTCGCCAACAGGGGGCGCACCACTCGGCCTCTCTCTGAACGGACTGCCGTTTCCCCAGCTGCTTTCTAGAACTCTCTAGAACCCTCTCTTACCCTGTGATCCTGTACCGCCCTCTCTTCTACAGAACTCTCTAGAACCTTTTCTTACCCTGTGATCCTGTACCGCCCTCTCTTCTACAGAACTCTCTAGAACCCTTTCTTACCCTGTGATCCTGTACCGCCCTCTCTTCTACAGAACTCTTTAGAACCTTTTCTTACCCTGTGATCCTGTACCACCCTCTCTTCTACAGAACTCTCTAGAACCCTTTCTTACCCTGCGATCCTGTACCACCCTCTCTTCTACAGAACTCTTTAGAACCTTTTCTTACCCTGTGATCCTGTACCACCCTCTCTTCTACAGAACACTCTAGAACCCTCTCTTACCCTGTGATCCTGTACCGCCCTCTCTTCTACAGAACTCTCTAGAACCCTTTCTTACCCTGCGATCCTGTACCACCCTCTCTTCTACAGAACTCTTTAGAACCTTTTCTTACCCTGTGATCCTGTACCACCCTCTCTTCTACAGAACTCTCTAGAACCCTTTCTTACCCTGTGATCCTGTACCACCCTCTCTTCTACAGAACTCTTTAGAACCTTTTCTTACCCTCCTATCCTGTACCACGCTCTCTTCTACAGAACACTCTAGAACCCTTTCTTACCCTGCGATCCTGTACCACCCTCTATTCTACAGAACTCTCTAGAACCCTCTTTTACCCAAATTTTAATGAATTAACAATAATAATTTGGTTATTTAACTGACGCTTTTATCCACAGTGACTTGCAGTTGAATAGACTAAGCAGGGGCCAATCCCCCCCAGGAGCAATGTGGGGTTTAGGGCCTTGCTCAAGGGCCCAACAGTGCCACTGATTGTAGCTACTCCGGGGCTTGATCCATAAACCTTTTGGGTCCCAGTCACATACCTTAGCCACTCGGCTACAAGCTACCCTGTCACTGCCCTGTACTTACCCTCTCTTTTCCAGAACTCTCTAGACCCCACTTACCCTGTCATTTCCCATGAAAACGGCACCGAACACAGGAGAGGAATTCAGTATCGAGCCCTGCAGAGTAGTAAATGTTATTTTTCGTATTTTGTTTTTGCCTGACTAGACCGTGTATAAGGGCATCATGGGAATGAGGGGTGAGTTCATCCACATCCAGACAAATCCAAGTTGACACTTTCTGAGTCCTGGTTGTTTGTCCATAAGTTGACTGCAAATGTTTATTGGAAGGAAATGTCAGAATTACCTTGAATTCAAATCAACTTTTCATTTTCATTGAAAATCTTCGAAATCTGAATTATCTGCATTACTTTTTATTTTACCCAGTACGTTTTTTTTTTTATCCATTATTCTAGTTCGGAAGAGAAAAAAAAAAAAACACTTAATTTTATGTGAGAATATTAGAGAGGTCATTAATCACAGTGTGACAGATCCCTTTCAGGGAGTTTAAAATGAACGGAAGGCCTTTGGCACAGCTTGGTATAATCTCGCCAGTGCACTCAACAGCCAACTAACTGTGTTGTTCTAAGAGACCGAACGGGTTACAAATGTGATTATTATTGTATATTTATTATTATTATTGCTCTACCGCTCTAAGACTTTAATAACATTTCTGTTGGTTTTCTGAATAAGTGAAAGGGGGCAGGATAATTACCCCCGGGGCAATTAGGGAGCCGGTGGAGGGCCCGGCGCAGTCATTTTGTTACCCAAACATCCTGGTTCTCGGGGCTGCGTCGGTCAGTGGGCCTGCTGGAGGCCGGCTTCACAGAGCTGTTTGTGGGGAAGTGGCTTTGGGTTTGTTTTCATTGCTGGAGCTCTGCTTCCCAGTGCCAGATGAGCAGCACCTGAACCCCAAACTCAACCCCCCCACCCCTCTCCACCCCTACCCCCTCACTCCCTCACTCCCTACCCCTCTCACCCCCTCCCCCCTGACTCTGTCACCCCCTCAATACCCCTCACCCTCTCAGAACCCCTCCCCCCCTACCCCTCTCCCCCCCTACCCCCTCACTCCCTGCCCCTCACCCCCTCAGCCCCTGAAAACCCCTAACCCCCTCACCCTCTAACTCCCTCCAACCTCACTTCCTCACCCCCTCAGCCCCTGAAAACCCCTAACCCCCTCACCCTCTCACTCCCTCCAACCTCACTTCCTCACCCCCTCACCCCCTCAGCCCCTGAAAACCCCTAACCCCCTCACCCTCTCACTCCCTCCAACCTCACTTCCTCACCCCCTCTCACCTCACCCCCTCACTCCCTCAAAACCCCTAACCCCTCCCCCACCCCCTTCTCTCCACATCCACCCCGTCAGCCCGTGCAGAAACTGAATAAGCTGCCATATATTATAAATTATGTGGTCCTTTTGGGAAACGTAAAAAATAAATACATTTCCCAGTAATGTATTATTTAAAAAAAAATACATTACAGTTTCTGAAAAGGGTAATAATTTGTATATTTGCTAATATATTGTGAAGTTTTGGTGATATGTCTTCATTAATTTCAATATATTCCAGTAAATTTTACTTTGTTGAGGGAGAACGCACACAAACACGCACACACACACACACACACACTGAAAACCCTGCACATTAAAGCCAAGAGCTACAGTCACTGTAGCACTGGATGTCTTGAACAGACATGGTCAGTAAACTCTTTCTTGTTCAGTAACTTTGGTATGGTGCAGTTATATATACAAGTTGAGGCTTTTAAAAACCCAGCATATGATGCATTACGATATGTTCCATTTTTAGAATATGACTTGGTGGCAGTTCTTGTTTTGCAAAAACAAAAAAACCTATTATTGGCAGCCTGCACAGGAGATGAGTTTAGTCATGTTTGTGTTAAGAATATGGCCTAATAAGTTGAAATTAAACAGTTTAATTTATCAGGATATATTTCTTCAGAAAAGATCAATAGCTTTTCCACTGTGTTCCTATGGTGTTGTTATCAGGCATTAGTCTTAATGTCTACATTTCTACTGTGCAGACGATGGCTAAAGATCATCCACAGACCTGTCCCTGCAAACAGTTTAATGTTTCAGTGAAGAGGAAAATCACATCCATTTTCCTCCTCGGCTGAAATTTAAATTAATATTTGATATCAATACCCTTTTCAATCTCCGAGAGCTAAATGAAACGAAGCGTTTCCTTCCTCCGTTAATGTGAAACAGACCGTCGGCGTGTTCACGTGGGAAGGCCGGCAGCGTTGCTCTCTGTGGAGGGAGGAACGGCACGGCCCGTCCGATAGCTTTCTGAAGCTCTGGATATTTGAGGATGATGAAGAGGTATTGAAAACACGCACGACATCGACTGCGTGTCGGGTGACCACAGTGGCCTGTTCCACAGCCTCTGAGCTTTACAGCACATCACATTACATTACATTACTGGCATTTGGCAGACGCTCTTATCCAGAGTGACGTACAGTTGACTAGACTAAGCAGGAGACAGTCCTCCCCTGGAGCAACGCAGGGCTAAGGGCCTTGCTCAAGGGCCCAACGGCTGTTCGGATCTTATTCTGGCTACACCGGGATTCGAACCACCGACCTTGCGTGTCCCAGTCATTTGCCTTAACCACTACGCTACAGGCCGCCCCGAGCTGACTCATTCTCAAGCTCAGGAACCTTCAAAACCTTCCCAGGAAGAGGGCAGCATATTCATCAGGGACGTTTTCGGAGAAAATTTGAAATCGAGCGCAAAATGATGTTCAGAGACGAAAGATCATTGCATTTTATATAGCGCTTTTCTCACATTCAGAGCAGTGATGAGGGGGAGGCTCACCTCTACCACCTGGGTGGTGTAGCACCCAACTGGGAGACGCACGGCTGCCATTTTGTGCCAGAACGGTCACCACACACCAGCTGAGGCAGAAAGGGAGGGAACAATTTTCTATTGAATTTTTTAGAAAGGAGTGAGTGCCATTGTGCGATTTGGCTATGAGTTACAGAATGATACTCTACTGTAGTGCTCCTCCAGTTTGGTCCTGTGCCGCCCTGTGTATGCTGGTTTTTGCTCCATCCATAATTACAATCCTAGAATTCTAACTAGCTAATATCTCATTTTTCCTAAGCAGGTGCTTTGCATTTTTAAAGGGATTATTTACCCTTTTAAGCCACTTTATATGTCAGAAATAGCAATGCATGCCATGGGAGATGTAATTCTGCTATATTGTAAACGATTGTATAAAGAGATTTAACTTTTTAACTGATCGAATTAAACGCTGAGGTTGTTAAACACATTGTCTTTAAGTTTTCCTGAAAGGTATTGACACTGCAGTTCGTTATCATTTGCATTGTCTTGAAATTCTTCATTTCTTTTCGATGATTAATTTTAGTTCCCATGTGACCACGATTTCACCAATTACGGGTGACCAATTCACCTCAGCCTTTAATTTGAGAGAACTTGTTTTACCTGTCTTTTTGTTATTGCTTGCAATATAGCAAAATGTGAATACTGGACTTTTGTTCTTTACGGCATAGCTACTTCAAACATACTGTAGCTTAAGAGGGTAAACAATTCCTCAAATGAAGAGGAATAATTTAAAAATATTAAACACCTTGTTAGAATTCAAGGATTGTAATTGTGGCTTGAGCGAAAACCAGCCTACACAGGGGGTTCCAGGCCCGAACTTGAGAACTACTGCTTTACTAGTTTTTATACAATTTGCCGCAAATGTAATGCATGTTGCCGTACTTTCTGAAAGGGGGCATAGCGATAACATAAATATCGTATAACTGCTTTTATCAGTTCTCCGCGGTGATGAATTGAAATGATGGCTATGTTATGTTTAAACTTCACAATGGTTCTCTCAGGATGCGCGCTGTAGCGTTGCTTTGTTTTCCGTTATCCTCGTGCGCTCAAATAAACAGACATATAAGTGGAAAAGCGGGATAGTCCGGGGAAGTGAAACTCGCTCTTACAAAGCGGATATTCATTCTATTCTATCCTCCGCACCCCGACCCTCTTTTTGTTGAGATGCAATATTATCTGACAGGGATTACCGTCCTTCTCTTTATTTTAGGAAACCGTAATGAATATGAAAATTACACACTGATGTTCTGCAAATTATGCGGTGCGTGAAATGATTGCACAGGATGGTTGTATGTGCTAGGATTTCAGCGTCCTGTACCGGAGCCAACGCATGAAAGATTAAGTCAATAGCGTGGGCCGTGTGAGTATGTTTCCGTGCCTGTGGGTCTGTTGCTGTCAGTCTGTAAGTGACAGTTAGGAACTGAGAAGTGACAGTTGGCGACTGTTAAGCGACAGTTGGGGACGGATAAGTGACAGTTTGTATCGCAGTTTCACGCATGTTTTCAGGCACGCCAGCGGAAAGACACTGTTTGTTTCTGTTGGTTGTAAATTGTCGATGCCCACTCAAAAGAGTGGCTGGCCACGGTTTATTGTTTATTTGTGCGAATGTAGTTCTCCATTTTGATTCAGTAGGCCTACAGCAAAGGTTTCGTGTTCTCTGGTGGCTTGGTATGCGTAGCACAAGGCCAGGCCCGGGGTGGATCCCATTGGGCTGGGTCAAACCTTGGCCATGTGAGGCTCTGACAGGCAGTGGCTGAAGTTCTGAAATTCAGACCCTTCAGGACCAGCCCTGCCTTCCCGCCCGTGTTATCCAGCCTTGTCAGAACCCGTTCAGGGTTCCTTTGGTTGCCTCCGTGTTTGCTGCTCCCGGATTTGTGCCAGGCGTCAGTGTGCTGGCTCTCTACTGTAGAACTGTGTGCCCTGTGGGCATTCTTCTTCTGAGACCCAACAGAAAAAAAAGATTTGTATTATTTTTAACAACAATGCAAGTGTATTGGATGTTGAGGTGAAAATATTTTAAATATTATGCATTATATTTTTACAATTTCTTTTTAAGTCCCTTGTAGTGTCAGTTTGAACGTAGTAGAATATGGTTCTCAGATTAAGACCTGCATGGGACAAAATGAATGGCTGGCATTTAGGGGGTTATAGTGTCACTCCATCCTGGCAGACAGTGTCTGTGGTGTCCTGTGAGTTCATTAATGCCTTGATCTTTGTCTTCAGGGCTCTTGTGTGTTGACGGGGAACAAGAGATCATTTGGTCAGATACTGCAGTTTGGTAAAGCTGTGGGTGAAATGTACAGATGAAAAACAGAGAGGAAAATGTGTGTGTCTGTGGCTGAATGTGGCTTTGGAGTGCAATCACGGAGGACAGAGTAAATGACAACCCAATCCCCTTATTAGTCTTGCCAAGGCACTGGCTTAATTTTTATAAAACCTTTTTTTTTTTTCAGTTTCACATTTGACCACTTTGAATGTTATTTCTTCTAAAAGGAGAAGGCTTGCATTTGCGTTCTTGACTGAATGAAAATTAGTGTTGGACTGACACCAGGAATGGATAATGAGCAAACGGCAGATGACATCATGCTAGGTTGGGGAGCATTAGCCTGATTGCCACCCTCATTCCAACTGGAATCCTATATTTCAGAAATGCAGATTCCTTCGAATCCTGCACTTTCCCCCCTCTTGGTTGGTTAAGGCTCTCTGCGGTGTGTTTAATGTGGAATAAAAACTTTGAGGTAAAGTGAACTCAGTTTTGTCATGTTGTTTAGTTTAGTCATGTTCTAGTATAGATTTTTAGGTTTTATTTGTCACTGAGTTTGTGCAGCTCTTTACTGGCTTGGACGGCTGAGGTTTGCCATTCCTCTCTTAAAAACAACAACCTTCCCTGCCAAACATCCTAGTTAATTAGCTGAGCATTTCACACACTGCATAACATCAAAAAGCAAACGGAAAATCGGCAAATTAACCATGGCCAAACTGCAGGGAGGTGGGGGGGGGTGCAGTGGCGGAGGGGGGGGGGGGCAGCTTTTTTAGGAGTCTGTTACCTGGAGTACATTTACATCTCTGAAGTGCTACTTTCAGTTTCCTTGCTCCAAAGAACAGCATTTCAGCCACTCAGTTGAGCGGCGTTTGGCTTGAATGATGGTTGAAGCCCTCTTTTAGTTTACCAGTTAACCCTGTGACTGATTGTGTGAAAGCCGTTGGCAGGAAAGAGGACGTATTTAAAAATTTCGCTGATTTTCTTGCAACTTTTAGCAAAGTCCCAATAAGTGAGCAGTTTGTTTAACTTGACTGTGAAATTAGAGCTCGTTATAGAACAATGACGTTAAACCCGATTTAAACAACGGCGTGCGTTTCGCGGATTTCAAGGGAAACTCCGAATCCCGTAAAAAGTTGCGATCAGATCCGCATTCTCCCCCGCGCACTTAGCACGATGTCACACGGAGAGCAGCGCTTAATGGGGACTTCAAAGCGTCTCCGGGAGCGGTTGGACGTTTCGGCGATCTGGGCGTACGTAACGCTTCGCGTTCGCCGTTCGCCGCCGTGGACCGAATGTGCAGCCGCGCCCTTACGGCACGCACCAGCCTCGCCGTGCAAACGGGCCCCCGAAGCGGACACTCATGCGTTTTGTCACATCGCAGCAGCCAGCTGCTCGGCCCCATTAACATAACCGCCCTGCCGATTAGCATTTGGGGACAATTTGGGGAAAAGTTTTTTTTTTTTTTTTTGGTTGTAAGTTTTTGTGGTCTACAGCGCCTGCGCTCGTTCGTCTCCGCTCTCGCGCCCTCGCCGGCCCTCGCCGGCCGCCCCGCGTCGCCCCGGCGGGAATCCGTCGCCGCGGCGATCGCAGGGGCCCGCGGAGCCGAAACCCGACTGCAACATGTGTCTTCCATTTGAGCCTCTCTCTCTCTCTCCCTCTCCCCCTCTCTCCGGGTTCCCGCAGACGGGCCAGCGGCCCGCAGGGGGGAAGCTCGCCTGAGAAGCGGCGTTTCATGTAAGAATAATTTGCGTTAAGTAGCTGGGTGATCTGTTTGTTACGCTAGGGCTGACAGTCTGTTTGTGTTTCTTGGGGAGTATGATGGATGGGGCGGGAGCTGATGCTAATTAGGCTAAATTGTGGCGAGGAATTCGGGCCGCTCCCGGGCCGCTCCCGGGCCCCTGTGCGCATTGTTTCCCGCCTCTTCGCACGTCGGGCGGTAATTGAACGGAGCTCCCGCAATTCATCATCATTTCGGGGCCGGGCGGAAATACGCGGCTGATGGCGATGGTGGTGGTGGTGGGGGGGGGGGGGGGGTTGGGAGTGCAGGGTGGGGGGCAGCCGGGGGCGTCGTGAGAGTGAGGGTGGGGAGGTGTGGGGGGAGGAGGGTTGAGTCAAACTGGGTACGAGTGATGGGAGATGTCACTTTTTTTTTTTTCGGACCGATTAGGACAGACACAACCTAAGTCCAACGGGCCGTGAAATTAATGTTTATCCAGCGAGTAGCCCAAGGAAGATTAGCGAGTATTCCGCTTCCCCCATCCCCCTCTCTCCCTCTCTCCCTCTCTCCTCTGTCCTCCCTCACTTCCTGGGGCTATGGGAGAAATGAGACCCGCTGCTGGGAGGGGCTGTGGGTGTAGCGCTAATGCTAATGCTAATGTTTTGTTCACCTCCGCCACGGAGAGAACAGAGCTCTACTGCAGCGTTGGGTACATCTGCCTGGCCTGTCGTTGAGCTCTTTTCCTGGACACGCTTCTTCCGTGACTCACTCCGTGTCGTGGCATCTCTCTCTCCCTCCCTCTCCTCCTCTCACTCCCTCACTCTCTCCCGCTCTCTCTCACCCCCCCCCCCCCTTTCTGCGCTTTCGTTCACATTAATTTGTTTAGCTCATTTCTTGGCCTTTTGTTTTCCCCGGGTCTGCTATTTTTCCTGCTGCAGAAAAAAAAGAGGAGAAAAAAGGAAGAGAACAGGGGGAAAAAAAAAAGGAGGAAATGAGTTTCTGAAACATTTAGAGTCCGTAAACCGTACCAGCCCTGTATCCGCTTTCCTCTCCTGCAGTCCCCCCCCCCCCCCCCCCCCCCCCCAATCTGCCCAGTCATTCGGGGGTTCAGCCTGAGTTAGGGGCGAGCTTAACCCCATTAGGCAAGCTGCCAGCTATGGGTCCCCATACACGTGTGTGTGTGTGTGTGTGTGTGTGTGTTTGTGTGTGTGTATGTGTGTGTGTAAACACACCACCGGGCCCCAAATTCCGTACATTTTAACTGTGTTGTGTAAAAATAACTAAAGCAAATGCAGGTATGTTGTATTGAACCCTGCAGAAGGGGGGTACAAGCCCATCCACACCAAGAACAAAAACTGTTAAAATACCTATGAATATATCATTTTAAAATCACAGATGACATTTTCCAACTATAAGGACGATGACAGTGACAAACAGTATCATTGGGATTAGTTTCAGGGCGATATTTTCCTCTGGAACAATAGGAACTAGGCAATGCTCCCTCTTACAGAGTCACATTCAAAATGGCGGCACTATCATATCTTGTCAATGTGGATGCTCACATCGTTGTGGTTTGTAGTTGTAGTTGTTGGTGGGGACGGGCTGTAATTGTGCTGTAATTGCAGCGCTGGTTTTTGGGGCTGTCCTCCCTGTGCCTGTACCAAGCCGTCTGCCCCCTGTAGCTGTACCCAGCTGTCTGCCCCCTGTAGCTGTAGCTGTAGTTGTGGTAGAACCTATGCACTTGTAAGTCGCTTTGGATTAAAAGCGTCTGCCAAATGACTAAAATGTAAAATGTAGCTGTACCCAGCTGTCTGCTGCCTGTAGCTGCTGCCTGTAGCTGTACCCAGCTGTCTGCTGTCTGCTCCCTGTAGCTGTACCCAGCTGTCTGCTGCCTGTAGCTGCTGCCTGTAGCTGTACCCAGCTGTCTGCCCCCTGTAGCTGTACCCAGCTGTCTGCTGTCTGTAGCTGTACCCAGCTGTCTGCTGTCTGTAGCTGTACCCAGCTGTCTGCTGTCTGTAGCTGTACCCAGCTGTCTGCTGTCTGCCCCCTGTAGCTGTACCCAGCTGTACCCAGCTGTCTGCTGCCTGTAGCTGTACCCAGCTGTACCCAGCTGTCTGCCCCCTGTAGCTGCTCCCTGTAGCTGCCCCCTGTAGCTGTACCCAGCTGTTTGCCCCCTGTAGCTGTACCCAGCTGTCTGCCCCCTGTAGCTGTACCCAGCTGTACCCAGCTGTCTGCCCCCTGTAGCTGCTCCCTGTAGCTGTACCCAGCTGTCTGCCCCCTGTAGCTGCCCCCTGTAGCTGTACCCAGCTGTCTGCCCCCTGTAGCTGCCCCCTGTAGCTGTACCCAGCTGTTTGCCCCCTGTAGCTGTACCCAGCTCTCTGCCCCCTGTAGCTGCCCCCTGTAGCTGTACCCAGGCTAAATGCAGCGTGCAGCGGCTCATCTGTACGGCATTAGCCTTCGTAGTCAGGGCGCGGTAATGAGATCAACTCACGTGTAGCGTCCCGCTCACTTCTCCCAAATTACAGAGCGGAGCGCTCTGGGACAGGAAGACTGTGACTCCGATGTGTCCCTGATCCCCTCTCAGAGTTTCCCCTGAACTCTCAGCACAGGAGCCCAACGGCGTCCTTCACTCTTAAAGGTCCGGCCTATCACATCGCGGGTGGGAAATCTACATCACAGGAGGCGTGGCCTCTCTGCCACATTCTTTCAGAGCACCTACCTGGAGGATGAATGTGGATAAGTCTGAGAAAGGGGGAGAGAGAGAGAGAGGCAGGAAGGCAGGGGGAGATAATGAAGAAAAGTGTGAGAGAGAGAGAGAAAGAAATGGGGAGGGTCATGGTTAAAGGAGAGAAAGAGAGGGAGTGAGAGATGGGAGTGAGGGAGAGAAGGAGAGAGAGAGGGAAAGAGGGGGTGTGGGGGTGGGGGGTGCCCAGAGGAAGTGACTCCTGGGTGGAGGGACGCGGGTGAAACCGGAGCGTGATTGAGTTAGGAGAGCAGCGCAGGCCTTGCGGCAGGAGCCCGGTGCAGCTCATAACAGGGCTGAGCTGGAGCTCCTTCTGCACGGTGACAAATTACAGCCTGAACACCCCCGACCACTCCAGAACACAGCCCCCCACACCCCCCAACACAGTCCCCCACACCCCCGACCACTCCAGAACACAGCCCCCCACAGCCCCACCACTCCAGAACACAGCCCCCCACAGCCCCACCACTCCAGAACACAGCCCCCCACAGCTCCACCACTCCAGAACACAGCCCCCAACACAGCCCCCCACACCCCCAAACTCTCCAGAACACAGCCCCCCACAGCCCCCAACACAGGCCCCAACACAGCCCCCAACGCAGCTCCCAACACAGTCCCCACAGCCACGTGATTTGCAGTTGGAAGAGCAGGCTCATTACTTGCTTAATGAGCACGTGTACCTAATAAAGTGGCTGATAATATTGTGACCATGTTATAAGCATATTGACAGTCTCTATAATAGTACCTTTTCTAAGTGCCATTTTTGTTTACAGATCAGTCATGTCCACAGTTTGCCAGTTTGATATTTCATATGTGGTGGTTGTGAAGGGGGAGAGATTCCGAGTCCGGTTGCCCGTTTGTGTAAGACGTTTGTAATTTCTAACTGAAAGTGGTTCAGAAGTCTTTGAGAGACTCTCCCACCTATGAAAACAATTTGATTAGTGTTCCCTTTCTGCACCGAAGAACACATTTCCCCCGCGTTTGTGTGTGAGGTGATTTTTAAACTGTGGGAACATGTAGAAGGGGGATGAGGGGGGGAGTATCGTGGAGCCCCTCCACACTGTGGCACTAAGTACGAGCAGATGGCCTAAAGTTTACAAAATCAGAACATTATTTCCCTGTTTCCATTGCATTTTTCTAAACACTTTGTAAATAAGCTTTGAAGTCACCCAAAAAATCCAGTCTGCCTGGACGATAGGATCTCCTGCTAGAGAGAGGAAGAGGGAGAGAGAGAGGGAGAGTGCAGGAGAGAGAGGGAGAAAGAGCAGGAGAGAGAGGGAAAGAGAGGGGGAAAGAGAGCAGGAGAGAGAGGGGGAAAGAGAGGGAGAGAGAGGAGGGGAAAGAGAGAGGGAGAGAGAGCAGGAGAGAGAGGGGAAAGAGAGGGAGAGAGAGAGAGAGAGCAGGAGAGAGAGGGAGAGAGACAGGGAGAGTGAGAGCAGGAGAGAGAGGGGGGAAAGAGAGAGGGAGAGAGAGAGCAGGATAGAGAGAGGGAGAGACGGGTGAGTGAGTGAGAGGGAGAGCAGGAGAGGGAGATAGACAGAAGGAAAGTAGGGGAGAGAGAGGAGAAGGAGGTTATCAGGGATTGTTTTAGATTCAGACGGACTGATATCCTGCCACAGTTTACCCTTCCCTCAGGATCGGTGCAATCGGAGCAAAGATACGCTGCTGTTCTGGTTCCTCCCACTCAGGAGAGCGGGTCTGATGTGTGACTGACTCACAGAGATAACCTTCCCTCAGCTAGATAACACAGGCTGATGCTGGTGCTGAGGGCACAAAATGGCGTCTTCCCACAGGAGGATTTTCCCAGGGCGCTCAGGAGCACAAATACACCTCAGGGTTTACGCTAGACAACATGACGTGCATTCCCCGGGGTGTGTACAGTACTTTGACAGGTTAAAAGCCTGTATGCTACAAGTGCACACACAGGCCTTTGTCTGTGGCTTTCAGATCCCAACTTTTTAAAAATATGTCTGTAAATATTTTTATCATGGCTTTTTTCTCCTGTGAAGAATACTCAAAAAAAGACTCCTTCATATTGTTTTTATTACCTAAAACTTTGTGTAAACCACCTTTGTCTTTGATTTACCACGGCTGTACAAATCACCCTCATTACCTTGAAATGGGAGAAAAGGAAAAATGCGCTTGGCGTTGTTTTTCGTTTCCGTCTTCCTTGTCTGTGAGGTCTGTGTGTTGTCCGCCCCTGTACTCCAGTGATCTGGGCTGACACAGGAATTATGGGTAGATCTGTCGCAGGTCTGTCTCCATGCCCAGTGCTTTGTGGGAAAGGTGCTGCTGTATCCCATTGGAGTGGAGAAAAGAATTATGCACATAAATAATGACTTGTATGCATGTTAATAGTAATTGCCCATTTATTGTTATTTATTTTTGTTGGGTTAGTATTATTTCCCCTGACGATCCGGCTGATTTTCATATTTGTTTACAGTGTAAAGTGTGATGGAGAGGATGAGCCCACTGAGGGAGAGAGGGATGTCAGGGAACGTGGTGAAAGCGGAGATGTGGTGCCCCCCACACACACACACCCACACACACACACACACACACACACCCACACACACCCACACCCCCACACACATGCACTCATGCGCCCACACCCCCCCCACACACACACACACACACTCATGCACCCACACACACACTCGCACCCACACCCACACACACATACCCACACCCCCACATGCATGCACACCGCCCCCCCCCCACACACACACACACCCACACACACACACACACACACACACACACCCCCCCCCACACCCACACCCCCCCCCACACACACACACACCCCACACACACACACACACCCCCACACACCCACACCCACACACACTCACACACACATACCCACACCCCCACATACATGCACACACCCCCCCCCCCCAGACACACACACACCCCCCCCTCCCCCCACACACACACACACACACCCCCACACACACACACACACACACTCGCTCCCACACACACACACACACACACACACACACACTCGCACCCACACACACACACACACACACACACACACACTCACACACACCCCCCCCACACACACACACACACACACACACACACACACACACACACACACACACACACACACACACACTCACACACACCCCCCCCACACACACACACACACACACACACACACACACACACAGTCGGGCTAAGCGGCGGTCAGACCCTGCTAAGTTGAGTGGTGAGAATCTGCACCCGTGGCAGCCTGATGTTCTTAACAGCTTTCTGAGAGGGGGCAGAATGAGCCTGTGTGTAACGTGTGAGAAGAGAGAGAGAGGGAGAGAGAGGGGGAGGTGGAGAGAGAGAGGGCGAGAGAGGCGGGGGGCAAAAGAGAGGGAGAAATGGAGATACATTTTTTGAATTTGAAACCACATTGTCAGAGTTCCGCAACATTCGTATACAACTGACCGTTCAAAATAAAATCAGATTTGTGAGTTTTGTTATTAGATCGTTGGGCACCCCTGCAAGGAGAAACGGATATTAACAACACAAAACACAACTAAAGTGAAGGTCTAGCCTCTCATCCCCATCAACATGGCAGAGAGTTGGAGAGGGTTAGGAAGAACCAACTTCATCGGGACATTGTTCAAAAACTGAAATTCCAGAACTTCAGAGGGAGGGATGGAAAGAGAGGGAGAGATGGAGAAAGAGAGGGCGAAAAGGAGATGGGAGGAGAGAGAGAGGGACAGATGAGAGAGAAGGAGAGAGAGAGGGACAGATGGGAGAGAAAAGGAGAGAGAAGGAGGGAGATGATGTATAATATGGAGTTGTGGCATTTCCGTTGAAGCTGGGCTTTGTTTGGATTGCTTCTCTCCAGTCCTGTGTTATGATTGGCCGCTCCGGTCTCAGTCCAGCTCTGGAATAGGCCGGTGTGAATTTTATTGGAGGACGGGGAGTGTGGATCATAAAATATTTCTCAACTTTCCATCCCTGGAAAAAATGAAAAGTCTGTCTGTTCCGTCCCTTCAACCCCTCTAAAAATACGAGCTGTGGGGGGCGGGCGGGGGGCGGTGGAGGGAGGGCGGGGGTGCGGGGATCCTACCGCACACGTGGGCGCAGGGGGCACATTCTGACTCCAAGCGCTATAAAGCGGTCCTCGGCGCTGGTGGTACATGACATCATGACCCAAATATGTTTTTAAAAAATCATTTATTGCTGTAGGTAAACAGCGGAGGGGAGCGCAGGGGACGGTAAAACAACAGCGCTAGCTCCTGCCCCGGCCGGGGGCCGTCCGGCCGGCCGTCAGGGCACCAGATGGGGATTCCTCCGGGCTCAGCCGTCTCCCGCAGTGCCCCCTCTCCGCTGACGCGGTCTGGAGCTCGCAGCCCCTGCGCCGGGCCCTGCCTGCCGGAGGTGTGGGAGGTCTCCTCCTGTCGGGGTGGGGCGCCCCATGAAGCCCCCCATTGTCCGGGGGGTCAGGCCGGGTACGGCGGGGCGGGGTGAGAGGTCGCGACCCCTGCGTGACCCGGGAGAGGTCAGGCCCAGGGAAGCCCTTCCGCTGCGTGCTGTTTCGGGGTGTGAAGGGGAGAGACGCGGGCTGAGGGACGGCCCTGGAGATCTCCGCCAAGCCGTGAAAGTTTAAACAAATATGGAAGAGAAAAATCACGCTGGTGGTCCGCCGATTCTCCCCCGCCACTCTCCCCCTCTCCGTTTATCCGTCTCGTGTTTGAAGACGGCGCGAAAGCCAGCTTACCGCTTGGCAAAGTCGCTCTTACAATCGAGTTATTACAATTTAATAACCAGATTGTTATTACAGTTGTTGGTGTTTGTAAGGGTTTGTATCTGTTATATTGTTTATATTGCTGCAACCCTGTCAACAGTAACTCAGAAGCTGTGCCTCTTGCATATTTTTGTCATTCTCAGTGAATCCCCAAATTCCTTTGTATTATTCGAATAATGGCTTGATGAAGGGAAATCGGGAATATAATTAGAACTGTCCCTAATGAAGCTATTCAACTGCTCCCACTCTTTGCTAATTAACCCTTTGAAGTGTAGTTTTTTGGAATGCTCTTTTCTTCAAAATTCTAAATCGGTGTTCTAGAACTCCATTGCTTTCTATTGACAGAAGCGATTGTGACATCAGCATTAGACAGTTCAGTTTAGAACATTCCAGTCACATATTGGTGATCTCGCATCTTAAAGGGCTAAAGGTCAGGGAGTCTAACATCTGTCCGACACAGGACTGAGGGGTGCAGGTGTGCCCCCCGCCCCTCCCCATCCGGAGCCCTATACACTGAGGGAGTAGCATGCTGGATTCGGGGTGCTAACCCAAGTTCACGGGCTACAAAAACAAACCAAAAGCATCGGAATGAATGAACAAATGAACTCCCCCGCAAAAAAAACAAAAAAACGAGGGCAAATAAAAAGAGCCATAGATCACTGGAGGAAAACAACACGGACGCAGCGAAAGTGTGTGGGCCGGGGATGGGTCCTGCTGAACGAGGGTGAGAAGTGAGGGCGGGGGGTATTTTTTTGGGGGGTGTTTGGGGGACACGGCACAGCTGGAGGTTGGGGTGGGAAGATGCTGCCCCATCCTGTTGTCTGCATGTCCCGGGACACGCAGGGCCTTTCCGTTCCTCTTGACTGTCCCCCACGGAGACGATCGATCAGGAGGCGGGGTGAAGCCTCATCTGTTTTCGGGAGGTTGGGGGGTGGGGGGGGTGGGGGGGGGGGGGGGTGATGATTGGGGGTTCAGGAATGGGATGGGGGGAGACGGCTGCTTTTTAGGCCTGGTCATGACATGGGCCGTTAAGGCTGACCCGTGTGTGTTGTAGCGCTGCTCCTGGTAAAACAAAATGACGTACACGGAAACACTGATGGAGGAGACGTACGCACGCACACACACACACACACTCACTCACTCACTCATGCACTCTCGCACGCACGCACACACACACTCAAGTCTTCCACATTACCCGGAATTCTCACTGCCGTGTATCCATGGTGATGGAACATGACTGCGTGTGTTCCGTTCTGTTGTGCGCAGCGATGATGCGTACATGAATGACATCACACTGTTTGAATCGCAAATCCTTCGGGAGGCCAGCGCTGACAGCAAATAGCGACCCTTTCCAAAAACACACGCATTATGGTAATTTTCTTAAGAGTGTTTTAAAAAAAAGCCTGGCAAACGTCAAACCGAGTTCCAGGGTCGCTGATTACATTGTATTTCTTTGCTTTACGGTCCAGAACCGCATGTATCGTAGCTCTGGGGAACGTTTAGCGTACATCTATGCTGGGTGAGGCCAGGAATCAGAAGACTACATTTCCCTGATCTGCTGTGTCATTCAGTGCTGCGTGTGACCATTTTGCAAATATCCCCCCCGAAATATTTTTGATTTAAAAGCAGCTTATTTTCTGATTTGTTAAAAAAAAAAAAAAAGTAGAAAATTGGAAGAAACTTGTTATATGAATTTAAATAATAATCGTGCAATAAAAATCTGTTATGACACACTCTCACACACACACACACACACACACACACACACACACACACACATACACACTCTGGCTGAGGATTCATTGGACATAAGCGGAGCTCGGATATATTTTACCTCTGATTACTAACTGCTTGGCAGGTCCGACAGAAGGCTTTCCCTGGGAATATATTTTTTCCAGACCCCAGCCCTGGTTGCCCTTGTGAAAACACGAACGTACACATTTACCGCCTTCTTGGTCGAAGTGATAAAAGTTCTGCACTCGCTCTAAATCACCGGGGCTTATGCAGGGAGGAGAGAGTAATGGAGTAATTGGCCGTGCACTTTGTTCACCCTGGTCTGCAGTAAAGAAGAAGGGATGACTAACGGAGGGGAGGGCACCTCTGGGCTGTAAATATTCTGCTGTTCTCTTTTCCTCCTCTCTCTCTCTCTCTCTCTCTCTCTCTCTCTGTTCTTCTGCGGCTGACTCAGCCTCCACTGAATTCTCCCAGTCAGATGATGCTGTGGTTTTGTGAGTGTGTGTGTGACTGTGTACGTATGTGCTTATGTGTCTGTGTGTGTGTATATGTGCTTGTGTGTATGTGTCTATGTGTAAGTGTGCCTGTGTGTGTGTGTGTGTGTGCGCGTGTGTCTGTGTGTGTCAGTGTGCCTGCGTGCGTGTGTGTGTGTGTGGCTGCGTGTGTGTGTGTGTGTATAAGTGTGTGTGTGTGTGTGTGCGCATGCGCGTGTGTCTGTGTGTGTGTCAGTGTGCCTGCGTGTGTGTGTGTAAGTGTGGCTGCGTGTGTGTGTGTGTGTATAAGTGTGTGTGTGTGTGTGTAACTGTGGGTATACACATATGGAGCAAGGGGGGACAAGGCTTTGGATAGAGAAGTCACTTCAGGACTGAAGGGATTTGAGTTACTGTACTTACAAAATGTTCTGCTTGGTGATACAGCGATTCCGTCAGATGTAACTAATGATACACATCCCCCCGTTTGCTTTCCAAGCTTCCACCAGCTGCGCCAACGACCAGTCAGGCTAATTCATATTGAAGTCATGTGATTATTCCACTATTTACGTAATGATTAAAGGCCCATGAAACTAACCCTTTTTTGGCTCTTTTTTTTTTTGGTAGTTTTTTAAACATTACAAATATCATTAGACATACTGTTTAACTTGACAATGCTTAAGTAATTGCGTATTTATGTTTGTGTGTTTTAAAGATGGCGGTCACGGACCGTGACAGTCCCGTATATAACGATAATTCAAACTGTCGTAGCGGCAGTTGGGGATTATCGTCGTTATGACTGCGCTGGCAGTACCTAGCGGGATCCGCGGTCACGGTGCGGTTTCGGTTTCGGTGCCCGGGCCCCTTGATGTCGCCCGGCGAGCTGGGCGGGCGGCGGTGCTGATGATGATGATGATGATGATGATGATGATGATGGCGATGAGGCTCGGCTCTGAGCTGGAAAATGTTAGCGGAATCAGAGCTGGGGTGGCGATAGGGATCTCTCCGCCCGATGAGGTCGGGGAAATGTTTACGGGGCCGTCGGGCCGCCGCCCGGGAGGGGAGAGGCGAGCTGTTACCCCCCCAGAGCGGGGCATCAGCTCCTCTAAATGCCTCTCATCAGCCCAGTGCCTCCCTTTCACTGCAGACCTCACCCCCTCTCATGGTTTTCATTAGCGGCCCAATCAAGTGCCATTTCCATTTGCTCTTCTGTGCTACTTCTCTCTCTCCCTCCCTCCCTCTTCTGCCCTCTCTCTCTTCCCCGTTTCCTGCTCCCTCTCTTTCTCTCTTTCACTCTCCCTCTTCCCCCCTCTCTCTCTTTCCCTCTTTCCTGCTCCCCCTCTCCTCTCTCTCTCTCTTTCACCCTTTCCTGTTCCCCCCTCTCTCTCTCTCTTTCACTCTCCCTCTTCCCCCTCTCTCTTTTTCCCTCTCCCTCTTCCCCCTCTCTCTTTTTCCCTCTTTCCTGCTCCCCCTCTCCTCTCTCTCTCTTTCACTTTCTCTTTCCCACTTTCCTGCTCCCCTTCTCTCTCTCCCTCTCTCTCTCTCTCTCTCTCTCTCTCTCTCTCTCTCTCTCTCTCACCCTTTCCTGTTCCCCCCTCTCTTTCTCTCTCTCTTTCACTTTCTCTTTCCCACTTTCCTGCTCCCCTTCTCTCTCTCTCTCTCTCTCTCTCTCTCTCTCTCTCTCTCTCTCTCAGAATGGCATTTACAGTGACTCTGCTGTTTGCATCACTCTCCTAACGGGATGAAGAGTTTCCCCTGTGTGCACTCTGCGATGCACTTGTGTCACGGTGCTGATGTCACATCTCCCCGTCAGGGGGCGGAGGGTGGGGGTGGGGGATGGGGGGTGAAGGTGGAGGTGGGGGGTGGGGGGTGACCTGCAGAAGCACCCTGCCTTCATGGCAAGTGGAGAAAAAAGAAAAAGAAAATAAAGAAACGTTTAAATTAGAAATCAAATCATTTGTCTAGGCCCTCGTGCCGCCAAGACCTCCAGCGTTTCGGCCGGCTTCAATTACCCGTCCCAGCGTCCTTCCGCCCCGCAGACCTTATCTCCGGGACCTGCGGTTAGCAGCGCTGGCCTGCTCCCAATCAACGGGAGATTGCAGCAATAACGTATCTGGGAGAAAAATATATCTCTCCCCCTTTTTCTTTCTTTCTCTCCTGCTTCTCTGGATGATTGGTGGGCTCTCCTGCGCTTGTGGAAATCGCCCTGCTGCCTCCCTCTGCCCTCCTCCTGTCTGTGCATCTGCCATTCATTTAGAGGGGAAGACAAACACTGAGATTCCTGTGAGTGCAGGGCTGCGTCCTGCTACAGAGGGAGAGGGAGAGAGCAAGAGGGAGAGAGAGAGAGAGGGGGAGAGAGAGAGAGCAGGAGGGAGAGAGAGAGAGCAGGAGAGAGGGAGAGCAGGAGAGAGGGAGCGAGAGAGGGGGAGAGAGGGGGAGAAAGAGAGGGAGAATGAGAGAGGGAGAGAGGGATAGATAGGGAGAGAGGGAGAGCAGGAGGGAGAGCGAGGGAGAAGGAGAAATGAGAGGGAGAGAGATGGATAGATAGGGAGAGAGAGGGAGAGAAAGAGAGAGAGAGAGAGGGAGTGAGGGAAGGAGAAAGTGAGAGAGGGGGGAGTGGGAGGAGTGGGGAAGGATGGTAGAAGCAAGTGAGGGAGAGAGAGGGAGGAAAGGAGAGGGAGGAAGAGAAAGGGAGGGAGAGAGAGAGGGAGTGAGGGAAGGAGAAAGTGAGAGAGGGGGGTAAGAAAGGAGAAGTGAGAGGGAGAAAGAGAGGGGGGAAATAAGCCAGAGGAAGAGAAAGAAAGAGGGGGATGCACGAAGGGAGAAAGAGAGAAGGTGGGAGGGAGAGAGGGCGGGGGGGCATGCAGGTTAACTTTTCAGCACACGTGTGTTCGCGCCCGTCAGCACACGTGTCCTGTGTGCGTGATTCTGTCCGTCCGTTTGTCCTTATGACACATGACAGGTGATTAATATACGGCCGGTCTCCAAACATGTGCGAAAACGCTGCGGCATATGGTTTTCCGATCGCAGGCGTTCTCGGACCGTTTTATTCCTGCCTTCAAAATATTTGCGTTTGTAACGCTTGCCTCAAAAAAAATAATGA